>NC_041383.1:468121990-468355433 GCF_002162155.2 Triticum dicoccoides | reverse complement strand
CGTAAATGGGTGATTATAAAGGAGTACTACAGGTGTCTCCAATGGTCGATGTTGGGTTGGCGTATTTCGAGATTAGGATTTGTCACTCCGATTGTCGGAGAGGTATCTCTGGGCCCTCTCGGTAATACACATCACATAAGCCTTGCAAGCATTACAACTAATATGTTAGTTGTGAGATGATGTATTACGGAACGAGTAAAGAGACTTGCCGTTAACGAGATTGAACTAGGTATTGGATACCGACGATCGAATCTCGGGCAAGTAACATACCGATGACAAAGGGAACAACGTATGTTGTTATGCGGTCTGACCGATAAAGATCTTCGTAGAATATGTAGGAGCCAATATGGGCATCCAGGTCCCGCTATTGGTTATTGACCAGAGACATGTCTCGGTCATGTCTACATTGTTCTCGAACCCGTAGGGTCCGCACGCTTAAGGTTCCGATGACAGTTATATTATGAGTTTATGCATTTTGATGTACCGAAGGTTGTTCGGAGTCCCGGATGTGATCACGGACATGACGAGGAGTCTCGAAATGGTCGAGACATAAAGATTGATATATTGGAAGCCTATGTTTGGACATCGGAAGTGTTCCGGGTGAAATCGGGATTTTACCGGGTTACCGGGAGGTTACCGGAACCCCCCGGGAACCACATGGGCCTTCATGGGCCTTAGTGGAAAGGAGAAAGGGGCAGCCCAAGGGGGCTGCGCGCCTCCCCCCCTTCCCCTAGTCCTATTAGGACTAGGAGAGGTGGCCGGCCACCCCTCTCCCTCTTTCCCCCTTGGGAATCCTAGTTGGAATAGGATTGGAGGGGAGTCCTACTCCCGGTAGGAGTAGGACTCCTCCTGCGCCTCCTCCTCCTGGCCGGCGCACCCTCCCCCCTTGGCTCCTTTATATACTGAGGCAGGGGCACCTCTAAACACACAAGTTGACACAAGTTGATCCACGTGATCGATTCCTTAGCCGTGTGCGGTGCCCCCTGCCACCATATTCCTCGATAATACTGTAGCGGAGTTTAGGCGAAGCCCTGCTGCTGTAGTTCATCAAGATCGTCACCACGCCGTCGTGCTGACGAAACTCTTCCCCGACACTTTGCTGGATCGGAGTCCGGGGATCGTCATCGAGCTGAACGTGTGCTCGAACTCGGAGGTGTCGTAGTTTCGGTGCTTGATCGGTTGGATCGTGAAGACGTACGACTACTTCCTCTACGTCGTGTCATTGCTTCCGCAGTCGGTCTGCGTTGGGTACGTAGACAACACTCTCCTCTCGTTGCTATGCATCACATGATCCTGTGTGCGCGTAGGAAATTTTTTGAAATTACTACGAAACCCAACAGTTACATTACTGTTTAACAGAAGAAATGTCTTCCAGAGAAAATAGTCCCGCTATCGGTTCCTTTCTTTGGGTTGTCATGCTAAGCATGATCATGAAACCTCTGCTCCAATGTAAGAGCAAAATATCGAGGATTTAGTTTAGGAGGCCAGTTAATAGCCCCCGATAGTGTTCGGCGACAGTCGAGGTCAAGCCGGAAACACTTCGGCCAATGAATGGCCCGTCATTTAATATAGTCGTCGGATCGCTGACCAGTTTACACCTATTGTGACAGTCAGTTTTCGGCTTTCTCCACTGAGGTGCTTGACCATGCGAGCTAGAAGCACAATCGCAGTGGTTCTCCCTTTGCACACCTAGCCGAACAAAGCGGAACGTAGGAGGCAAGCGTGGGAGCCGGGCAACCCAACTATTGACCGAAGACACAATTCGAAACTGATGCATATATAGCAATATCCGAGAATGTTTTTGCCGAATCTCTAAAGGTGTTCGGCGATGCACTGCGAGACTTGTGCTGAAAACACACAAATAGTTTAAAAGTGCCATGGGCTCAAAAAGCCAAAAAAACTTATTCAAAAGGTTAATGTCCGAACTAGATCAAGTGTTCGGTGCCAATCCGAAAATTGGACTTTAGAAAAAAAAGGTGCTTCTGTCGTGCTTTAACATGACACATCCTATCTCAAAACTTCAAGCGGGTCAGCCTACGGCTTACTAGGCCAGTTTAGCAAACTAAACTCTAGTGGCTTTGAGAGAGAAATTAGGCTCCCCTGCTAGTGACCGCACACTTGTGTTGAAAAAAGGAGTGATAAATAATAATAAAAACTTTGCAACGGCTAGGAAGAGAAACACTTAGTATGAAACGTCTCAAATAAACATAAGAGCCCCCAAGTGACTTGGGTAAAAGTTGACTATATAATGTAAGGTGACATGTAGAATGCCTTCTAGCCGGATTGTAGATCGTTTGTCGTAGCGGACCTTTTCGCTTCAACCTCTGGACCCAATAGTCCGGAGTGTGTCCGAATACCCTCGCGGTTATAAAAACCGGGGCATGCGTGGAGACCAGGCGTAGGGGTCATTAGTGCTTTATCAAACAAGTGCCCAACTAGTTATGTTATATTACATGGTTAGTAAGAAACATCTTCCAGGGAGAATAGTTCCGTTAGGGGTTCCTTTCCCTGGGAGGCATGCCGTAAAGTGCATGTCCGGACTGCGAAAAGAGCAGAAAAACATCTGGGGGCAGGTAAATAAATAGGTAAGAAATCATCTTTTAGTTCACCGACCGAGTATTCCCTTAAGAACGCTAGCTTTCGGCTTCACCCAGTCTGAGGTACACATCCGGCTGACCCGGCAGTAACAATCGCAGAGGTGCTCCCTTTACCACCTAGCCGAACAATCGGGAATGTAGGGGTAAGCACAGGAGCCAGGCAACCCAGCTTGGCCAAAACTTAAGTCATATCGATGCATATAATGGTGAATAAAAGGTACATGCAGAAGTGTGACACATGTGTTGAGCATAAAGCCCGAATTAATAAGCTTCTGTTAAAGAAGCCCCCAGGTATAATGAGCGCGGGTAGCGCGTCAAGTGTGTGCGAATAAAGTTTCGACAAGGAAGATTTTTACAAGCAACTTTTTTCCGAGAAAGTATAATGCTTGGTCGAACCGAACACAAGTTAGAAATTTTAAAACTTTGAGCATGAAGGCAACTTAGCTGGTTAATGTGTTCGGTATTGACGATGCGGTCCGAGCTTGATGCGGGACAAGGTTCCATCCCCCAAGTCGGTCCCGAGGTGGCGGAGCAAAGAGCTCGGCCCTGTGAAGTGGTGACATAGCATGGTCAATGCAGGACGGCAGAGTGATGCCGAAGTCCCTGGCATGGGGTAATGAAGTGTTGACGAAGCCCCCCGTCCAGCCGAGGTGACGTCAAAGGATATAGTCCGGCTAGATCATTTTCCTGTGCACAAAAAATAGTGCAAACCAGATATAATAGTAAAAAAAATCGTTGCATAATAAATAATTTATGCAAAGTGAGTAATAAAAGAAATATGGCCTGGCGCCGAAGTCGATGTCGATGCAGGTCGTCGGCGTAATGCAATAAAGGCGTGGCAAAGCCTGGATTCACAGGTCGGTCCGAGTTCCGGATGCGGCGTTCGCCGGACTATGTACGGAAACTGATCGAACCATCATGCGACCATCGATAATGCGGCCACTATTTGATAGACCTGTGTACATATGATGGACTAACCAGAGTAATAATTCCTTGGGAAAAATTAACCCAAACAAGCAAAAAGAAATACTAGGATTAATAGCACCTGGTTTATTTGTTGTAGCAATCCGAAGGAAGGTGATTCCCAAAATTAGAACTCGATCCGCGCACCCATTGCCTGGTCGGCTAGTGACGCCGAAGTGTCCGGAGTAGGTTGATGAAGAGATGGCGAAGCCCTCGGTCCAGCGATGCAGGTCGTGACGTGGTCGATGCTGGCTTGATGAAGTGACCGTGTGGCGATGCAGGTGTGCCCGCTCCGTGTAATCTGTGGGGCGGCGATGTTGGTGACGATTTATCCTTCACGATGCCGAACTATTGTTCGGCTGGCCGAGATGATGATCCGAAGAAATTGAGCTCGGCTCAACAAAGCGACGACGTGTCTAACGCAGGTCGGCCGCCGTGGAGTGATGTTGTCGGGCTGGTTTGACACCGGCGCGACGGTGAAGTTCGTATTGCAAGAATACTTTTAATACTACTGGGATGTGTTTGAGAATAAAACACAACACCCCATACGAAAACTTCCTTCAAAAAGGATGTCCGAGATCCCGTTCATAAAGAAGATGAATTCGGGTCGGATTCGTTCTCGCGCAGAAAATAGATCCAAAAAGTGATGCACTAATCGGAAGTTTCCCGGAGTTTGGACGATCGGATCGAGCTGAATTTTTGGCAGGTGGTAGATATGGGAATTCCGCAGCAAATCAACGGTTGGATCCTCCAAAGGACATCCGAGCTAGATGCTGGATACCACGCCCTAAACTCGTCCGGATTCTCGTCCAGATTCAACAGGGCTCCGGTATATCGGAGATTGCCGGAGATTCCTCCATCGGAACTCGACAAAATTTTTGCAGGGTTGTTGTAGACTTAATTCCACATAACTCCACCGAAGTAATCGTTTAAGCGACACTCGAGGAGGCGGTGGCGGCGGATACAAGTTTGCTGTCCAGAAAAACAGCACGGTCGCCTGAGGGCAATGTTGACGTTGAGCCCCCGAGCTCCATAGATGACTCCTCCATGATCTCGATAGAGATCGGAGTTGGTGTTGATGAAGGCCTTCATCCGAACATGACGATCGGAGGTAGGGCGCAGTCCTCGGTCAAGTCAAGGTGACCAGTCGAGCTGGTGATGAAGAAGCCGACGTCGCAGTTGACCTGCAGTCGAGCCATTGATCCTTTCGCCGATCACACAGCGGAACTCTCAATGAAAGCACCAATGTCGGTGTCAAAACCGGAGGATCTCGGGTAGGGGGTCCCGAGCTGTGCGTCTTAGGATCAATGGTAACAGGAGACAAGGGACACGATGTTTTACCCAGGTTCGGGCCCTCTTGATGGAGGTAAAACCCTTCGTCCTGCTTGATTGATATTGATGATATGGGTAGTACAAGAGTTGATCTACCACGAGATCAGAGAGGCTAAACCCTAGAAGCTAGCCTATGGTATGATTGTTGTTGTATATCTCTATCGACTAGCCTGGCCTCGGTTTATATAATGCACCAGAGGCCTAGGATAACATGAGTCCTAGCCGAATACGCCGGTGGGGGAGGAGTCCTTGTCTTGATCGCCAAGTCTTGTAGAATCTTCCTTGTATGCGGCAACTGTCCGGACTGGCCCATGAGTATACGGCCATGGGGATCCTCGGCCCAATCCACCTGATCGGGAGACTACGTGGTGAGTACCCCCTAGTCCAAGACATCGTCAGTCGCCTAACAACATTTTCAAAATATGCAATGTCGTTGTTCGAGTGGCATTGCTACCTAGTACTACCAAGACTAGTAGGTGGTCAGCGTCATCCAGCCATCCCACTTCTCATCGTCATCGTCCTCCTCCTGGTCGTGATCCCCCTCCTCCTGGTTGTGATCCTCCTCCAAGGGTTGGTTGGGGGAGGCATAGGGGTCGAACCCATGAGCGGCAGCCACAAGAAGCCCCTCCTCCTCCTCGTTGGTTAGTGTGGGGTCGTACTCATGGAGGATGAACTCCTCATTGCAAGCTTCAAGGGTGGAGAGACACAACATAGCATCTGGCGGGTCCTCAGGATCCGACATCGGACGGGGACGACGTCGTTCACCGGGACAAGGACCGCGGCAAGGCCGACAAGGACACATCCTCCTTCTTCACCTAAACGAGGGACTTGATATTGATAACCCACCAGTGTAGGGGATAGTTGTAGCCTCTTTCGATAAGTAAGAGTGTCGAACCCAACGAGGAGCTAAAGGTAGAACAAATATTCTCTCAAGTCCCATCTGCCACTGATATGACTCTACGCACGCTTAGTGTTCGCCTTATCCAGAACAAGTATGAAACTAGAAGTACTTTGTAGGTGTTGTTGGATAGGTTTGCAAGATAATAAAGAGCACGTAAATATAAACCAGTGGTTGTTTAGATAAAGAAGCAATAAAGTAAATATAGCAAGTGTGGAAAAGTGGTGGTAGGAGTTGTGGAATTGTCCCTAAGCAATTGACTACTTTACTAGACCGATAGCAAGTTTTATATGGGAGAGGCATAAGTTAACATACTTTCTCTTCTTGGATCATATGCACTTATGATTGGAACTCTAGCAAGCATCCGCAACTATTAAATATCATTAAGGTAAAACCCAACCATAGCATTAAAGCATCAAGTCCCCTTTATCCCATACGCCACAACCCCCTTACTCGGGTTTATGCTTTTGTCACTCAAGCAACCCACTATAAGCGAATCATGAACGTATTGCAACACCCTACAGCGGTAATCCCTCACGCTTGCGCGACACGGAGGGCACAATAGGACAGAAACATAACCACAAGCAAATTAAACCAATCATAGCAATTCATCAATCACTGATAGGACAGTGAAAATCTACTCACACATCATAGGATGGCAACACATCATTGGATAATAATATGAAGCATAAAGCACCATGTTCAAGTAGAGGGTACAACGGGTTGCGGGAGAGTGGACCGCTGAATATAGATGGGGGAAGATGATGGAGATGTTAGTGAAGATGATGGAGGTGTTGGTGTAGATCGCGGTGATGATGATGGCCCCCGGCAGCGCTCTGGCACCACCGGAAGCAAGGGGGAGAGAGCCCCCTTCTTCTTCTTCTTCTTCCTTGACCTCCTCCCTAAATGGGAGAAGGGTTTCCCCTCTGGTCCTTGGCTTCCATGGCATGGGAGGGGCGAGAGCCCCTCCGAGATTGGATCTGTCTCTCTGTCTCTCTCTGTTTCCGCGCTTTTAGATTCTGCCCTCGCACCGTTTCTTTTATATCTGGAGATCCGTAACTCCGATTGGATTGAAACCTTTGCCCAGATATTTTTTCCAAAAATTAGCTTTCTTGCGGCCAAAGAAGGGCGTCAACCGCCTTACGAGGGGCCCATGAGGGTCAGGGGATCGCCCAGTTAAATTGGGCATGCGGGCCACCCTCGTGGCTACCTCGGGCACCGTCTCGCGTTGATTTTACTTCCCAAAAATCATAAATATTCCAAAAATAAGCTCCGTCCGTTTTTATCCCGTTTGGACTCCGTTTGATATTGGGTTTCTGCGAAACATAAAACATGCAACAAATAGGAACTGGCACTAGGCACTGGATCAATATGTTAGTCCCAAAAATACTATAAAAAGTTACCAAAAGTATATGCATGGAACAATCAAAAATTATAGATACGACAAAGACGTATCAGATATCCCCGTGGTCGCCAGATCCACTATCGTCGGAGGAGGAGAGTCCGGCCGCTATCGCGTCTAGTGCACCACACAGAGAGTTTTCCCCGGTGCGCAGCATCTAGGACTAGAGATTTCGCTCCACCACAAAGTTGATTCAATAGGATGCGTTATTGCACGGCGGCATTGTCCGGAAGATGAAGGAGATGGAAAGGGAGGAGGTGGCGGGTAGAGAGGGTGGTGTTTAGGGCTTTGGTGATGGGGACGCCTCGCCGTCGGGCTTTTATAGTCGGGGATGAAACCACATGGCCATCCGAACGAACGCCTTGGAAATTAGGGGGAGTGGTGGAGGCCATTAATGGGAGGGCAGTTTAGTCATCCACTCATCATGGCTCACCGGTGATTATCTATGCACGGTGGTGCGTGTATGTGCGTCATGCAGTTTGAAAATCCAGTCATGGTGCGAGGAGAAAGAAAGTGAAGCTTCCCTCACGCACTGTCAGTTAGGTATGGAGCAAGCATAATGACCAACCTGATAAGGTTTAGGTCTATGTGCTTACCATACTAGCCCCTAAATCGATCCGCCAACATATACGATACTGATGTGATACCAAATAAAAATGCATCATTATATTACATCAAAATGATCCAGAATAACATAGTCTAATACAAATCTAACTCAAGGCTAGTTCAGATAAAGTATCATTAGAACCGAAAACATAAATAACTTGCTAGAGCTCCATCTACGACACATGAAAACCTTGTCGAGTGAAGACACATATATAACCCTACATAAACATCACTCCTCATCATAGACACCTGCAACATGGGGAAAATATCACATGATACCAGTCTTTATATGATACCATGATATCAATTTGTAAATTTCAAATTTAAGCATGTCAAAAAATTCTAAGAAAAATCATGGATGTTCACAACACATATGTATAGAACCCCTAAAAAATTCAGATTGAAATTCAAAATACACAAGGAGAAACAAAAAAGACAAACCCATCATGAATAGTGCCAAAAGAAGACAAAAGCAAAAATGACACTATTCACATCTGAATTTGTCTTTTTTGTTTCTCCATGTGTATTTTGAATTTTGATTCGAACTTTTTAGGAATTGTCGACATATATGTTGAGAACATCCATGATTTTTTTTCAGAATTTTTTGACATGTTTAAATTTGAATTTTTCAAGTTGGTATCATGGTATCATATAAAGACTGATATCACCTGATACTTTTCCACATGCAACATGATACGTTGCAATCACTAGAGCCAATACATTGAATATATAATTCTTGTGAGACTAAAATTGTCCCTACCTTTCTCAATGGCATCAGCCACAGAAATCTTGTGATCAAAACTTAACATATAGAGTACAGGATAAGCCACTTTCAAAGGGTTTGTCACCTGCCCACTAGTCTTCTCAGAACATGGTATTTTTACCATCTCCAAGAATTAATATTCTTACAATGCTGGTAAAATAAGTCTTTAACTTTCAATAAACTAGACAAAAATGAGAATATTCTTTCCAAAATTGTCTAGTTCTTTAAGGAAATGCGGTGCAAGGAAATTCTTAAGAAAATTTCCTATAGAATGCAATCATATAAATCTTACAACATGTATATGAAAAAACCATGAGAAATTCCAATCCTCTATATTAAGTTCATCATATGCATGCTATCACGACTCGGGAGTGATGGGAGCACACCGATCGACCGGCCAGGATTTCGTCACGCCCGGAAAACAAATGAATTGATTGAATTCTCCATACTATGTCCATGCAGAAACAATACGTACAATAATACTTCCTTCCTCCCAAAAAATTTGTCTTATATTTATATAGATATAGATGTATCTAATACTAAAATGTGAGTTGATACATCCGTATATAGATAAATTTAAGACAAAAATTTTGGGACGGAGGAAGTACATACGTAGACACGCAGCAAGTTAAATGCATACTCCACACAACATGCACGCAGGACGCAGCAGCAACACACGCACACCCATGCAAAAAAAAAAAAAAAAACACGCACACCGACCAAACGTACATACATATATATAACGAGCCGTATATACGCACAAATTCCCGGCTCTTATTGGACGCACGCTCGCGCGTATGCGTTGCTAGCAGCTAGCTGAGCAGCAGCTGGCTAGCTTAGCCGAAGAAGTGGTGCTTCTTCTTCCCCTCGCCGCGACCGGACTCCTCGTCCTCGCCGTCCTCCGCCGACTCCTTGTACTCCTTCTTCTCGTGGTGCTCGTGGAACGCGTACCCGCCGCTGCCAACCGCCGCCACCGCGGCCACTTCCTCCTCGATCTTGTGCCGGTGCGCGTTCTCCGGGTCCTTCTTCACCTGGTGCTTCTCGTACTACACATACATGGCCCGTTAATTCGCACCATGAATCATCATCGGTGGAAACGTGCGTTCGAGCGCCTAAAATTTTTGCGCGACGAAATATAGTTTGGGAGGTGGTACGTACCATGGCGAAGGCGCCGGAGGCGAGGGTGCCTATCTCGCCGAGGTGCTCCTTGTGCTTGTGCTCCTTCTCCTCCTTCCTGTACTTCTCGGTCTCGTCCCTGGACGACCCGTACTCCGTGTCGTCGCCGCCGGACTTCTTGTACCCGCCGCCGCTGTACTCGTCGTCGCCACCCGACTTCTTGTACCCGCCACTGCTGTACTCGTCGTCGTCGCCGCCGGACTTCTTGTACCCGCCGGCGCTGCGGTCGTAGTCGTCGCTGCCGGGCTTGTTGCGGCCGTACTCCTCGTTGCTGGACTGCTTGTTGTAACCGGCGTCGTAGTCGTCGCCTCCGGACTTCTTGTACCCGGCGCCGCTGTACTCGTCGTCGCCGGTGGACTTATTGTAGCCACCGCGGCCGCTGCTGCGTTCGTGCTCGTAGTCGTCGGCGCCGGACTTGTTGTAGCCACCTTCGCGGCGGTCGTAGCCCTCGTTGCTGGTCTTGTTGTCGTAGTCGTCGCCGGCACCGGACCTGCCATAGCCGCTGCGGCCGTACTCGTCAGCCATCTCGATCGAGTCCGGGACTACGGGAGAGAAACAATCTTGTCACGGGCTCACGGCTCACTAGTGTAAAGCTCACTGCTTTGTACTAACAGCACCGCAACGTGGAGTATTTATAGAGGGAGCACAAGGTATCCGTATCCAGAGGACACGGGCACGACGGTCAGTTTGGCAAGCAGATCGTTGTTACTTTGCAGCCTACGTATTGCTGAAATCAAACAAATTCATAGTTTTTCGTAGTTCTTTTAAAGAGAACAAAGGTCGTATGTCAAGTAACACAAACCCTTATAAAAAACACCCATACAACATTTGAAAGATACATTAGAATTTTTACCCAAAAAGGGTTCCCGCTTTGTATTCCAAAGCAACCGACCGATACGACCAACGATAGGCGCTCGGGCGGAAGCAGCATAGTCATGCCAAAAAAAAACAAAGAGAAAATACAAAAGAAAGGAATGACAACTGAGTCGGATCAATGAAAACAATGATGATCCGCAACCGCTGTGCCCTCCGAAGAAATCCACCACACTCCTAGCACATCGGACCCACGCATACCAAGCAACCCCTTCAAGAAGGAATGTGACGATAACGACGCTGCTGCCTGGACATGTCTTAGGGTTTTCCTCGGTACGCGAGAGGGAGTGGGTGAGGGGGATACCCGACGCCCTTCAGGAAGGAACGACGGCACCCACGGGCGTTGTTGTGTCGGTGCCGACCAAGCCAACAGAGATTTCTCCCATCCACCACACACCCACCACCCCGACCGATTCGACACACGCTCCACCAAACTCACCGCCCATCCAACATGCGCCACCATGGTCTTGGAGCCACCACCGCCGTCTCTCCATGGGGAACGAAGTGGGACCGACGGGTTGAGAGGAAGCAACCGGGAACAAGGAGTGACAGAGTTAGCCGCGACGCAGGAGGGAACCGCCTCCACCGCCATCGGCGGTCACCGACCGGACACAGCAAGAGGAGCACACCAGGCACGTAGGCCCGGCCGAGCTTGAAATCGCTCGTGAAGCTCCCATCGCCGCGCTGCAGTAGGCGTGCCACCGTCTCCGAAACCCCCTGCATGAGCCGCATCTCCGTCCATCAGAGTAGTCACAGGCGAGGGCCGAGCCAGGCCCGCTGAGGGAGTCCTGGATTAGGGGGTGTCCGGATAGCCGAACTATCACCGTTGGCCGGACTCCTAGACTATGAAGATACAAGATTGAAGACTTCGTCCCGTGTCCGGATGGGACTTTCCTTGGCGTGGAAGGCAAGCTTGGCGATACGGATATGTAGATCTCCTACCATTGTAACCAACTCTGTGTAACCCTAACCCTCTCCGGTGTCTATATAAACCGGAGGGTTTTAGTCCGTAGGACAAAAAAACAATCGTACCATAGGCTAGCTTCTAGGGTTTAGCCTCTCTGATCTCGTGGTAGATCTACTCTTGTACTACCCATATCATCAATATTAATCAAGCAGGAGTAGGATTTTACCTCCATCGAGAGGGCCCGAACCTGGGTAAAAACATCGTGTCCCTTGTCTCCTATTACCATCCGCCTAGACGCACAGTTCGGGACCCCCTACCCGAGATCCGCCGGTTTTGACACCGACATTGGTGCTTTCATTGAGAGTTCCTCTGTGTCGTCACCTTTAGGCCCGATGGCTCCTTCGATCATCAACAACGACGCGGTCCAGGGTGAGACTTTTCTCCCTGGACAGATCTTCGTATTCAGCGGCTTTGCACTGCGGGCCAATTCACTTGGCCATCTGGAGCAGATCGAAAGCTACGTCCCTGGCCATCACATCAGATTTGGGAGTTTAAACTACACGGCTGACATCCGCGGAGACTTGATCTTCAACGGATTCGTGCTACAGCCAAGCGCGCCGCACTGTCTCGATGGGTACGATCTAGCTCTGCCGCCGAACACTGCCCTGGAGGCCGCACCAGTGTCCGCTCCGACCCTTAGCTCGGAGCCGACTTCGCCGATCGAGGACGAGTGGCTGGACACCGCCTCGGGGGCTACAATCTCTACGGCGATTGAGCCGAACACCATCCCTGTCCTTTGCAAAGCCCGTGACTCCGAGGTGCTGGACTCCTCTCCGGACTCCGAACCTCCCGCACCCCTGCCAATCAAATCCGATTGGGCGCCGGTTATGGAGTTCACTGCCGCGGACATCTTTCAGCACTCGCCCTTTGGCGACATCCTGAATTCACTAAAATCTCTCTCTTTATCAGGAGAGCCCTGGCCGGACTATGGTCAGGAAGGTTGGGATGCGGACGACGAAGAAATTCAACACCCACCCACCACCCACTTCATAGCCACTGTCGAAAGTTTAAACGATATGCTTAATTTCGACTCCGAAGACATCGACGGTATGGACGACGATGTAGGAGATAACCACGAACCAGCACCTACAGGGTACTAGACAGCCACCCCATCTCACGACGTATACATGGTGGATACACCTAAAGGAAGTGACGACGAGGAACAACGGGACGCTACGAAGGATAAATCCCTCGAAAAGCAATCAAGACGGCGACGAAAGCGCCACACAAAATCCCGCCTCGACAAAGACGGCGGCCATACAGACCCAGCCATAGAGCAGGTCGAACCAGCGGACGACGAACATGCCATTGAACAACCGTCCGAAAAGGACAACTTGGATAAGCAACCCGTCCCCGGCGAAGATAACAGTCCGGACGATCTCACACCGGACAAGTTGTTGGAGCAGAAGAACCTCCACAAAAGGCTCGTCGCCATTGCGCGTAGCCTGAAAAAGCAGAAGCGGAAGATCAAAACAGCGGAAGATGCACTCAGAATCAGATGGAGCAAAGTACTCAACACCGCAGACAAATACGGACAGTCGCCAAACAAAGAGCTACCCGAAGCGCAAACTACTGCCCAAATTTGATGAGGAGGCCTTAGAGCCCCCACAATCAAAGAACAAAGAGGCCGCCCGGTCGGATAGACGACCACATGACAAGCATAGAACGGCAAGCGGCGCCGCACACAAACCGGCACACGATCCGCATAAGGATTCGCATCAAAAGGATGGCCCAGTTAGATCCATCTACGGGCCAAGAAAG
Organism: Triticum dicoccoides; assembly: GCF_002162155.2. Taxonomy (NCBI): domain Eukaryota; kingdom Viridiplantae; phylum Streptophyta; class Magnoliopsida; order Poales; family Poaceae; genus Triticum; species Triticum dicoccoides. The sequence continues at coordinate 468,342,095 of NC_041383.1, read as the reverse complement.
CAAGCTCTTCTAAGCAATGCAACACTCCAAATATCCGGATATCACGGCACACCCAAATACAGGGGAGCCGCACACCCCCTATGTTTCACCGGTGAGGTGCTGGATCACGAATTCCCAGCGGGATTTAAACCCGTAAACATAGAGGCATACGACGGAACAACAGACCCAGGAGTCTGGATAGAGGATTACATCCTCCACATACACATGGCTAGAGGAGATGATCTCCACGCCATAAAATACTTACCCCTCAAGCTCAAAGGGCCAGCACGGCACTGGCTTAAAAGCCTCCCTGAAAAATACCATTGGAAGTTGGGAAGAGCTCGAGGATGCTTTTCGGGCAAATTTTCAAGGGACTTATGTCCGCCCTCCGGATGCAGACGATTTAAGTCACATAACTCAACAACCCGGGGAGTCAGCCCGCAAATTCTGGAACAGGTTCCTCACCAAAAAGAACCAAATAGTCGACTGTCCGGACACCGAAGCCTTAGCAGCTTTCATACACAACGTCCGAGACGAATGACTCGCCAGGCACCTTGGCCAGGAAAAGCCAAGAACAATGGCCGCACTAACAAGCCTCATGACCTGCTTTTGCGCGGGAGAGGATAGTTGGCTGGCAAGATGTAGTACCAGCGACCCAAGTACATCCGAAGTCAGAGATGGAAACGGGAAACTACGACGCAGCAAGGACCAGCGCCGGACAAAGAGAAACAGTCCGAAGAGCACGGCAGTTAACGCCGGATTCAAAAGCTCTCGGCAGAATCATAAATAACTGCCCCTCAAGGATAACAGCCACGAGCTATCCAACTTAAACAAAATCTTGGACAAAATATGCCAAATCCACAGTACCTCCGGAAAGCCTGCAAATCACACCCACAGAGATTGTTGGGTCTTCAAGCAGTCCGGCAAGCTCAATGCCGGACACAAGGGGCTCGACACACCAAGCGAAGACGATGACGAACCCCACAAGCAGAACACCGGAAAACAAAAGAATTTCCCACAAGAAGTCAAAACAGTAAACTCACTTCAAATGACAAAAGGGAAAATCAGAACGGCGCCCATAGAAATATGCGCCGCACGGCCTATCCCAGCGGAGTCCCGACATTGGTTGTCAAAACCAATCACCTTTGACCATCAGGATTACTCCGGACGTATCCGGAACGCATGATGGACTGCCATAATATTAGGTCCTATAATCGACGGACTCCAATTCACAGAAGTCCTAATGGACGACGGTAGTGATCTAAACCTGCTATATCAGGACACAATCCGCAAAATGGGGATAGACCCGACCAAAATTCACTACAGCAACACCTCCTTCAAGGGGGTAATGCCAGGCCTATATGCCCATTGCACGGGCTCCCTACTGCTAGAAGTTGTGTTCGGCTCATCCGACAACTTCCGCCGCGAAAAGTTAACCTTCCATATCGCCCCATTCAAAAGTAGTCATCAAGCACTATTGGGACGTGAAGCTTTCGCTCGCTTTAACGCAATACCGCATTATGCATCTCTTACACTTAAAATGCCCGGTCCACGCAGCATCATCTCATTAAAGGGAAATATCAAGTGTCACTCGAGCACGGAAGAACGTGAGACTGCTTGGACAGTCACACACTAATCCGGCTCCGCTAAACCAAGCACCTGAACAGGTCCTTCGGACCCTGGACACGGCTAGACGAGTCCGGCGTAATCATACGAAGGCCTACTAACCGCACACCCCCATACAAGGGGCTGCATGCATGTACAACAAGAGACAATAAAGCTCAATTTTATTCGCTTTTTGAATCGTACTCCTTTTATTTAAACATAAAGTACATTTTTCGCATGATCTTTCTTCAACTAAGTTCTTCTCCTTTACAGATGAACACCGTGCTACATCCGCCCAGGATACGGCACAACGGAGACATAGGCGCAGACGTGCAGTAGGGACCCATTGCAAAGATTCTTTTCAGATTAAGACTCTATGTAAACCTTTTTTACTGTCTCTTGTTGATACACATCCCCCGGTTTCTTGCTATAACCGAGGAGGAGGCTGGCGTTTTGGCATCGGCCGCGTCAGAAATTTTTGCGCGTACCTGGACACCAGGGGCTTAGGGCATTGTTCTGTCCGTTTTCATAAAGACCGAATACCTTAGGGAGTGTTCGGCGTCTCGAGTTAGGCCTTATATGCATCAGCTCCGAATCATGTCTTTGGTCAAATATTGGGTTTGCCCGGCTCCTGTGTTTTGCTGCCTTACGTTCCGTTTTATCGGCTAACGCGGCACCAGAAGAACTACTGCGATTGTGCCCCGGTTCGGCCTGGCGAGCACCTCAGTAGAGAAAGCCGAAAACTGACTGTCATGATATAGCGTGAGACTAGTCAACCACTCGATGACCTACCGGAATGTTTAGAATTCCTCCGCATTAACAAAGGACCGTTTCCCGTTCAGACACATACGCGCCCCAAATTCAGGAAAGCGCGTTGCCCCTAAGGGCTATATAGTAGCCCCACCATCGAACTCCTATGACTAAGTAAAAGTGATAAAGCATTATAGTCCGGTTGCCTAGTTTGCTACGCTATCACCTCCTTTATAGGACCAAGACGTTGGATTAAGTGTGAAAATGCGCTTTTTTGCAAACACCCCCGCACTATGTGCGTGGGGGCTAAAGCCAAGGACTGTCATCTTTCAGGTTATATACACATATACATTAACGGCCGCACAGGAGGTACTTTACTACTTGCACACACAAGTATAAAAAGCCCTTATATTATATCAAAACATTGTTTCGCAAATCATACATGTCATTTGAACATAATATCCTTCGAGCACTGCATCTCTATTAAACCAGCGCCCTGCAGGACTTCCTCAAAATAGTGCTCGGCAGGTACTCGACTTCTGTCCGAATCCTGGGATGCAACGTCGGTGGCCTTCATCTCTGCCCAGTATGTCTTGACACGGGCGAGAGCCATCCGTGCACCCTCTATGCATGCTGACCGCTTCATTGCACTAATATGCGGCACCGCACCAAGAAACTGCTGCACCAAGCCAAAATAACTCTTCGGCTCAGGCCTCTTTGGCCACAAATGAGTCACGATAGACTTCATGGCAAGTCCGGACAACCTATTCAGCTCAGCCCATTCGGCCAAACGATCGGTCAATGGAAGCGGACACTCTGGACTATGGAACTGTGACCAAAAAAGCTCTTCCATTCCGTGATCCTTTTGGCCTTGGAAGTGCTCGGCCGCGTCCGCGGCACTCGCTGCCAAATCCAGGTAAGCATCCTCAGCACCCCACAGCTGGCCCAACTGAGCATACTTGGGATTCGTGAATTTTCTCCGCAGCAGAAAAGGCTTTCCAGCCGCAATATCTTCGGCCTGACGTAGCTCCTCTTTCATAGCTCTCATTGCAGAGCGAGCATCCTTGGCCACAGCAGCGGCCTTTTTCAGGCCCTCTTGTTCCGCTCGACCTTCTTTTTCAAGAAGCTCGCAACGGTCGATAGCATTCTTCAACTTTACGGCATCTCGGCCATCTCTTTCTTGCTTCGGCAGTGAGCAGCCTGTTCGGCTTTCAGCTCTTCGGCCGCTTTTAAGGCAGCTGCATCACTTTTTCGGGCTTGCTCCTTGGCTCGGGCAAGTTCCGCCCGAAGCTTCTACATGGCAGCGACACCATCTGCGTCAAGCATACATGTTGTAAGGCACAGACATTAGGCTACCTTACCAGGTGTCTGCGGAGAAGCTGCATACCTTGTGACTCGTCAAGCCGCTTATTGATAAGCGCGATGTCAGAATCCGCCACGTCAAGTTGCCGCTTTAATTCGGCAAATTCACTAGTCCGGCTTGCCACTGGACGCTTCGCCACCTACATAGGAAGAGCGCATATTATACCTGGGATTATGATCCTCCGCGCGTTGTCATTTTTGACAACACACTGAGTCTCAGGGGCTACTATCTATACAGGGCGCATTCTATATGCAAAACTGTCAGAAGGTACATCATTTTGCATACCTCAAAACCCGTCAGTAAACTTATGACGGCGTCATGCAATCCGCTTTCAGCGGATGAAATCCTTTCAATCACCGTACCCATAAGCGCACGGTGATCTTCCGAGATAGACGCTCGCCCGAGCAGATCTTTCAGCTCCTCCGACCGTACACCAGTCGGTGCCGGACTCGTCCGATGGCCTTTTTCGAAGGCCGGACACGGAGGGCTTTGAGGGGACATACGACTGCCTTCGGGCCCCGCCGGATTCGGGGAAACCCTCCGTGACGACACCTCAGGGTCGTCCGCCTCGCATGATGGTACGGCAGGCGGAGGCGTTTCGCTCTCCATCATCTCCGGATCAAGATCCCCTGAAGACGAGCGCTGCTGAGAAGGGCTGAGATCCGAACTACAAGGAAAAACTTCGGTTATCTTCAGAAATAAAACAGGGATGCCTCTCATTTTAGGAAGACGACCCTCTTTACTTACGGCTCGCTGGAGGGCTGGTCTCCTTGGGGAGATAGTGCGGCCGGGGCAACTCCCGGCGCAGGACCCTCTGGCGAGGATTTCTTCCCTCGCTTCGAGGCCTTGGTCTTCGGATCTTCAGAAGAGTTCCTCTTCTCCCCTGGGAGGGAGGGATTCTCGGTCCCTCCCTTCTTGACAAACTCCTTCGCGGAGGTAGTAGCTCCCTTGTTCCCCCCTTCGCCTTCTTCAAAAGGCGCAGCCTCTAGCATCCTAGTTAACACAGGATTCGGCGTGGTCTCAGGGAGGGGGCCGGACACCGAATCAGTTTTGCTTTCGCTATCCACTCCTGTTCAAGGGATAGCTCTTTTAAAGGCAAGTTTATGATAGATATACGGATAGCATGTCCAGGTACAGGGCTACTTACTTGAGTATCCGGGCGATTGCAGCTTAGACCTGCGTCCTCGGTCAAATCCGGACACGTTGCTCGTGATCCGAAGAACTGTTGGTACATCTCCACGGGCGTTACGCCCATAGAATGTTGGAGAGCTCGTGGTCCCTCCGGATTGAACTCCCACAGGCGGAGGGGGCGACGTTTGCAGGGCAGGGTGCGACGAATCAGCATGACCTGCGCTACTACAACCAGATTGATCTCCCTCTCTAGGAGGTCTCGAATGCGGCCCTGCAACAAGGGCACGTCCTTGGACGGCCCCCAGTCGAGCCCTTTGCTGACCCATGACGCCAGCCGCGGTGGAGGACCCGAGCGAAAGGCAGGTGGCGCCACCCATTTGGTGCCCCTGGTGAAAGATCGTGGATGTCGCCTAGAGGGGGGAGTGAATAGGCGCTTTAAAATAATTACGGTTTAGGCTTGAACAAATGCGGAATAAACCTAGCGGTTAATTTGTCAAGCACAAAACCTAAAACAACTAGGCTCACCTATGTGCACCAACAACTTATGCTAAGCAATATAAGCAACTATGTGATAGCAAGATATATGACAAAGAACAATATGGCTATCACAAAGTAAAGTGCACAAGTAAAGGGCTCGGGTAAGGGATAACCGAGGCACGCGGAGACGACGATGTATCCCGAAGTTCACACCCTTGCGGATGCTAATCTCCGTTTGGAGCGGTGTGGAGGCACAATGCTCCCCAAGAAGCCACTAGGGCCACCGTAATCTCCTCACGCCCTCGCACAATGCAAGATGCCGTGATTCCACTAAGGGACCCTTGAGGGCGGTCACCGAACCTGAACAAATGGCGACCCTTGGGGGCGGTCACCGAACCCGTACACTTTGGCAACCCTTGGGGGCGGTCACCGGTACCCGTCAAATTGCTTGGGGCAATCTCCACAACCTAATTGGAGACCCCGAAGCTTGCCCGGAGCTTTACACCACAATGATTGAGCTCCGAACACCACCAACCGTCTAGGGCGCCCAAGCACCCAAGATGAACAAGCTCAAGGGCACCAAGCACCCAAGAGTAATAAGCTTCTCAACTTGTAACTTCCACGTATCACGTGGAGAACTCAAACCGATGCACCAAATGCAATGGCAAGGGCACACGGAGTGCCCAAGTCCTTCTCTCCCAAATTCCACCAAAGCAACTAATGCTAGGGAGGAAAATGAGAGGAAGAACGAAAGAAGAACACGAAGAACTCCAAGATCTAGATCCAAGAGGTTCCCCTCACTTAGAGGAGAAAGTGATTGGTGGAAATATGGATCTAGATCCCCTCTCTCTTTTCCCTCAAGAACTAGCAAGAATCATTGGAGGGATTGAGAGTTAGCAAGCTCGAAGAAGGTCAACAATGGGGGAAGAACACGAGCTCAAGGGATAAGGTTCATTGGGGAAGAAGACCCCCTTTTATAGGAGGGGGAAAATCCAACCGTTACCCCACTGAACAGCTACGCACAGAGCGGTACTACCGCTTGGGCAGGGCGGTACTACCGCTGAGGGCGGTACTACCGCTCTCACCCAGCGGTACTGCCGCGCTGACGAGGAGGTCAGGCCCCTGGCCCCAGAGCGGTACTACCGTGGGAGTAGGCGCGGTACTACCGCACTTAGTACCGTAAACCCCGACATGAAAAACGACGGTCTCGAATCGAGGCGGTAGTAGCTCGGAACCAATGCGGTACTACGGCCGAAGACCACAAGCGGTACTACTGCTCGGAGAGCGGTACTACCGCTTGGGGAGCGGTACTACCGCTCTGGGAGCGGTACTACTGCTTGATTGCTTCGGCGGTACTACCGCTATGGACCGCGGTACTAACGCTGGCACCACCCTTAAGCCACTACCGCGAAAACAAAGAATACTCCAAGGAAACCAGAACTGCCATAACTTCTGCAAATGAGCTCCGAATTGAGCAAACTCAAGCTTGTTTGAAACAAGACAACGAGTAGCAACAAAACATCATAGAAGAGGCAGGGGAGGTATGCTTAGCAAACAAAGGAGTGACACCTCCAACAGAGAAGAACCGGCATACCCTCCAACATCGAAAACATCATAGAAGATGCATGTGAACTCCGTTCTCGATGAACTCGAGCTTGTCATTAAAAAGACTAAGAGCTCCAAATCTTACAAGGATAAGAACCAAATAAGAACCAGTAAAGATGATGCAAGGATGCAATAGTTTGAGCTCTCTACGAACGATATGATCAAGCAACTCATCGAGAGCCCCCCTTGATAGTACGGCAATCGATCCTATAACCCGGTCTCCCACAACTACCGTGAGACCGGTAAAATAGAAAACCTATCAAGGGCAAATCTTTGCCTTGCACATGATCCATTTGAGATAGATGATGACGATCTTCTCCTCCTCAAGATGGACCACCTTTCTTGATTGCGTTGGCTCGATGGAGACTAGTAGATTGCTCCCCCCATACTCCACTATGGGTGAGCCACTCTTCTGCACATCTTCACAAGTCCATTGTCGCCACAATGGACGGCAAGCTTCAAGCATATGATCTCTTCATGATGATCCTACTTGAACTTGCACACCGCAACCTAACCCCACAAAGAACTCTCACGAAGACCATGGGTTAGTACACAAAGTGTAATTGACCATGCTTACCATACCATGGGATCGCTTGATCTCTCTCGGTACATCTTCTATGCTTTGTGTGTTGATCAACTTGATTCATTCTTTGACTTAGTCTTGATCAACCTTGAATCTTTCCAACTCTCTTCATTTGGATGATGTCTTGAAGGTGAACATGAATGATCACACACTCTTCTTGTTCAAGACATGCTTGCTATAAGCTCAATACTCATAAGACCAATATTTGGATAATTCCTTAATAGCACCTTGGTCATCACAAACTCTCCTTGAAACCAACAAATGGACTCCAAGAAAATCCTATGGACAAATCCTTCAAATATAACTCAAGGCAACCATTAGTCCATAGAGATTGTCATCAATTACCAAAACCACACATGGGGGTACCACATGTCCTTTCACCTGGGAGCGGTGATATAAAACCACTCTTGTTGCCATAGTCTGAGCTCCTCTTGAAAAGAGCCCTCGGGCCATGGAGCGTCAACATTCTTGCTTATAATAGCCCCTCCGCACTCTGCCTGCTGCCCCTTGATAATCTTCGGTTCCACTTTGAAGGTTTTGAGCCACAACCCGAAGTGAGGGGTAATGCGGAGGAAGGCTTCACATACGACGATAAACGATGAAATGTGGAGGATGGACTTCGGATCCAAGTCATGAAATTCCAGCCCATAATAAAACATGAGCCCCCTCATGAAGGGGTCTATCGGGAAGCCTAACCCCCGAAGGAAGTGAGACACGAACACCACGCTCTCACCAGGCTTGGGAGTGGGAATAACCTGCCCTTGGGCAGGCAGCCTGTGCGAAATTTTGCCGGTTAGATACCGGGCGTCTCTCAGCTTTAGCACGTCTTCTTCCGTGATGGAGGAAGGCATCCACCGGCCTTGCTGGTCGGAGCCGGACATCCTCGGAGGTCTGAAGCGCCTGAATCTAGAGCTTTGGGTGTTGGAACTCGAGGCGAGGGGCGGATTCGCTTGAGATTGAAAGAAAGGAGCGGGCCTTGGTCGTCGCCACCGGGCGCGCCCGGACCAGCACTACCAGGCCCCGCCATAGCCTGGCGCCTCCAGCGGCAGCCGTCCCGCGCCGGCTGAGGGTTCGCGAGAGAGGGAAGGGATGACCCTGCCGACGCCCACTTCGGTCAGGCTTTGCCCGGCGGTGATTCGGGGCGGCGGTGAGGGGGGAAGAGGCCGGAGGGGAGGGTTGGGGGCCGGCGGCTAGGGATCCCCCTGAGGGCGCTCGTGGGAGCGTTCCGGGGGAGGGGGAGGGGGAGACATTAGAATTTTTAGGCGTGCCAAAGTCTTCTTCCTCCAACATCCATGGAGGTCGCCAAAGTAAGCAAGTTGCTTCTGGTCTTTATCTCAGCAAAGCAAATTTGTTGAAACTTAGGAGCTTGTAGAGTGAAATCAAACCCATGAGGCTAGTCATAGTGGAAAATGCTACTAGTCGAACCTACTACCTCCATAGTGTGAAGTGGGTATGATAATATAGAGACCTTCATTTATTACTCCCTCTGTTCCTAAATATAAGTCTTTTTACAGATTTTAATACAAGTACATATGAATGTATATAGACATATTTTAGAGTGTAGATTCATTCATTCTGCTCCGTATATAGTCTCTTATTGAAATATCTAAAAAGACTTATATTTAGGAACCGAGGGAGTACTTTGTAGAGTCATTTTTCATTGGGAAGCGCTATATGATTTGGAAACTATTTTTGTTGTCATTTGCATTGCTTACTTGGACCACAATCAATAATGGACGCGGGTTTATTCCTAGAATTGCTCAACACAATGGACCTAGGTTTAGGATTGGGATTACGAACAAAACCATATAAATTACAGTGATTTTAGTTGTAAAATTAAGCAGCATCCAAAAAAATGTTTGAACAAAATATGGAACCGTGAGAAGAAGATAGATAACAATGAATCCGCAACAGGTCCTTTTGCCTTGTCCGCGGCAACAGTTATTGAAACCCTTTGAAGCAACCTAGAAGAGAAGATCGATCATGATGGAGGTTTAGCCAAAGTTTGATTTTTATTTTATTGTTTAAAAAGCTTTGGGCATATCACGGAATTAGCATAGAAAAGCAAAATATGTAAAATTTTGTGTGGTGGAATGCTTCATCAAACAAGTCGGGCATTTCATTGGATCCATTTGCTCCAAGATATTATGTATTCGCACTGCAGTGAATACCGACAATGACATTTGCTAATTCTCAATGAATTTTAGAATTAGTTAAATCTGAATCAACTCTGTAACCGTTTAATTTTACATCGAGATTCTTGCTGATTTCACCACTTTGAGTTATTTATTTGTTTTTTATGTTTCTTGGTGTTCTTTGATTGGGCCACAATAATGGATGGGGTTCATTCCCACAGTGGTCATGGATTTAGGATTGGGATTGTGATAAAATGTCGTCAACATTACCGTGATTCCAGTTCTCAAATTCAGCAGTGCATCCGAAAAATTATTTGAACCTGAAGGAGTAGTTATTTTAATGTTTCCAAAGTTGAACTTTGGACATATCACGGAATCAGAATAGAAAGCAAAATCCATAAAATGTTGTGTCGTGGAATTCATCAGAACACAGTAGACATTTCATCAGACCCATTTGCTCCGAGATATTATGTATCCCACTGTGACGGATTCAAAAAATGACTAACGCTATTGGTCCTTGTTAGTGATGACACTTGTAAATTAAGCGAACGGCTGGGCTGGCAGCTGACCCCAGTGTTTTCACATTAACGATCTGAACGGATTATTCTTGTGTGCACAATATTTCTGGACCTAAAGTCTCACAATATTTGCGCGCATGTGCCCGTTAACTGGAAAACTGTCGCGCTGAAACCATGTATGATGTACACGTGTCCGTATGCACGTTGTTATCCAACGAAGTGAGGAGTTTTTTTTTTTTTTTGATAATCCACTGAAGTGAGGAGTTGGTTATCTCTTTCATACACCAATGCATTCACGTGTTCGAACCGTAGGCCGGCCTTTAGTGCATGGCGGTGTCAGTACTAAGCTCCAGAGCAGTCACTCTCGCAAAATGAAGTTGCTTGCCGTCCAGAGTCCAAACGAACGAACCCATACCGCGCTCTAATGGACTGCTTTCTTGCGTTTGGTTGAAGGGTCGTCCAGAATGGGTTCGGACCATACAACAAAAGAGCAGCTGTATTCAGAAACAGTTGGACCCTAATTGGATTCTCGTTTCTTTTTTTGAACGGACCAGCTGTTGGCTGGCATATATTGAAATCATAGCAGGGAGCAAGCGGGAAAACATTTAAGGTGGTGTTTGATCTAGCGATCAAGGAGAGAAAAAAGAAGAACTGAAAAGAGAGACACAAAACAAGTAGCCCTTGGCTACGCTGGTAGAGAAACTCTCAGGGGGGGTCCCAGAAAGGGTGCTCCAGGTGCGTCGCTCCAGCTTGGCGCCATAGCTCGACGGTTCTTGTGATGCTCGCTAGTGTTTCTGTATGATTTGCTATCTTATGCCTGAAAGTGCATTCGTTGCGCTGTTGCCAAATGCTTCCCAGTAGCAGAATGATCATTGTCTTGACGCCCTTCCTTTGCTCATGCGCTGCTTCGCTGATCATTTTTGCAATGATCTCCACGGCCTTGTTCTTGTTTGCCAAACTGTGGGGTGCAGGGAGGTGCATCCGCGGCGTTGCGCAGTTTTTTCCCAGATTGCTAATGAGAAGGGGCACTGCCAAAACAAGTGGTGCGATGTTTCCAAGTTTCTGAGGCAGAATTGGCAGAAATACTCATTTGGCCATCCTCTTCTCTGCAGCCGATCGTTACACCAAAGCCTGTTTTTGAGGAGTAGCCAGACCGTAAACTTGAGCCGTGCCGGTGCCCATGCTTGCCAAGGCATCTTTCTGAAGCTGGTCTTGATCATTCCTTGGAATTGGCAGTTGTATGCCGAACTGGTGGAGAAAGAACCCGAGGCCGTGTGCTTCCACTGAATGGTGTCTCGCAACTGCTCATTTAGATTCAGGTTTCTCGAGATTAGCCATCTGTTCAGTCGGATCACTTCTGGCCATAGATGTTGTGTGTTTCCATGGGCAAGGTCCTGGATCCAATTGTCATTGAGGATTGCTGCATGTACTGTCCTATTCTTTCTCCTTGAGTGCTTGTGTAGGTCGGGGAATTCCAGTTTTAGTGCTCCAGCACCTGTCCAGGGGCTGTCCCAGAAGCTCGCCGTCTTCCCATCTCCCAGTGTCATCGTTGTTGAAGCATTGAAAAGGTCTTTGTCTCCTTGGTCACATGGTAGCTGCATCCCAACCCAGGGTCTGTTGGGTGTGGTCCAAGAGAACCAGAGCCACCTGAGCCTGAGTGCACGGCTGAATCGATGCAGGTTTGAGATGCCGAGGCCACCATTGTCGATCGGAGTGCACACCATCGACCAGCTGACTTTGACTTCCCGCCACTGATCTCTTCATCTTGAGCCCACAGGAAACGCCGTCTGATCTTGTCCACTTCGGCCAGAATCTTCTTTGGCACCTTCAGAACGGTCAGGGCGAAGGTTGGTAGTGCACTCAACACACTTCTGACGAGAACTCTCCTCCCTGCAATTGACAAGAGACGTCCTTTCCAGCCTGCCAGCCGAGCTCTGATTCTGTCTAGAATGAACTGCAGATGCACAATCCGTAGCCTGGAGATGGTGACTGGCAGCCCAAGGTAGCGCAGGGGGGAAGTGATCTTGCTGTCCTCCAAAGTTCTGAAGCACCTGCTGCAGGTCAATGCGGTCACATCTTATGGTAGTGACAGAAGATTTCAGCATGTTTACTTTAAGTCCTGAAGCATGCCCGAAGTTGTGGATGATGTTCATGAGCATATCGATCTCCTCCTTCACTGGGTTGGCAAAGATGATGGCGTCGTCTGCATATAGGCTCACCCGCAGCGACATATCCCTGCCTGGAAGCGAGTCAAGCTCGCCAAGCTCCATGGCGCGTTGGAGGAGTCGGTGTAGAGGGTCTATGGCAATGATGAAGAGGAGTGGTGACAGCGGGTCACCTTGTCTAAGCCCTCTGCAGTGCAAAAATTTCTTGCCCTCCGCGCCGTTAAGCAAGAAGGAGGAGGTCGATGTCGATAGAAGCATAGTGATCCAGTCGCGCCATCTAGCTGAGAAGCCTAGGGCTTGGAGAAGTTCGAGTAGGTATTCCCAGGAGACATTATCAAATGCTTTTGCAATGTCTAGTTTGATAAGCAGTGCCGGTGTCTTCTTCTTGTGTAGCGCTCGAACTGCACTTTGGACATAGAGGAAGTTGTCGTGCGTGCTCTTCTTTGCCAGGAAGGCAGATTGTGCCGGCGAGATGATGGAGTCGATGACGTTGGAGAGGCGCATGGAGAGGACTTTGGTGATCAGCTTAGCTATGGAGTGGACTAGACTAATGGGCCTGAAATCTGAAACTGCTGTTGCACCGTCCTTCTTTGGGATCAGAACCACCAGGGCAGAGTTGAGCGCGGCAAGATCGTCGCCGGCTATACAGTAGAACTGGTGGAAAGCCCTCATGATGTCGTGCTTGATGATTTGCCAACAGCTACGGAAGAAAACTCCAATGAAGTTGTCCGGTCCCGGAGCCTTTTCCGCCGGCGAGGCCTTGATCGCTTCCCAAACCTCATCCTCAGTGAAAGGGTTATCTAGGCCATCTCCTCTGATTGTGGGCAGTTGAAGTTGGCTCCAGTTGATGGTTGTTGGTCGAGTCCCTTTGGAGCCGAGGATGGAGTTGAAGTGTTCGAAGATGGCTGCTTCCTTGTCTTCGTTCAACGTGGCGACCCCGTCGTTCGTCAGTAGGCTGTGGATGTAGTTCTTCCTTCGGCGTGACCGGAACTTTGCATGAAAAAATTTGGTTCCTGCGTCGCCCAGCTTGAGCCAAGTCAGTCGAGAGGCCTGACGCTTGCGCGCTCGCTCGATCGCGGCGAGGCCAAGCAGTCTCTGCTTGAGTAGTCGCCGTAGGTTGAATTCCGGTGTGGAGAGGCTGCGGGATTCCTGGGCTATGTCGAGGCGCAGGATGATCTCTGTTGCTATGTGGAACTGTATCTTAGAATCGCTGAAAAGGGAGGAGCTCCAGATCTTCAGGTCTTTTGCAGTGCGCGCCATTTTGATGGACAGCCGCTTGAAGGCACAGGAGCAGTGTACTGGCCTGCTCCAGGCATGGTCGACCGTGTCGAGGAAGTGCAGGAACCGCGGCCAGAAGCTTTCAAATTTGAACTTGGCACGACGGCGAGGGGCCGCTGCATCCGCGAGGAGCAGAGGGCGGTGGTCCGAGCACACGGTGGACGCCGCCATCAGTGTGCTTGTGGGGAAAAGATCTTCCCTGCTGTTGCAGAAGAACTTGTCGATGTTGACGAGCGTTGGGTTCTCACGCTCGTTACTCCAGGTGAAACGGTGATTTTTGCACTTGATCTCTTTGAGGCCGGCGACGTCAATGGCCCGCCTGAACATGCCCATGACCCTGCGGTTGAGCTGATGGTTGTTTTTGTCTCTTGCCTTATAGATGAGATTAAAGTCTCCGTTGATGAGCCATGGTTTAGGTGCCGGGGGAGCAGTTCTAGCTAGCTCATCGAGGAATGCTGCTTTTCTAACGTCGTCTACTGGGCCGTAAACTGTGGAAAGCCAGAAGCTTTTGGATTGCCGGAGAAGCGTCACCTTGGCAGTGATCGCGAATTCGCCTATGGCGTGGGAAGCGATGCTAACTAGCTCGGTGTTCCAGAAGATCGCCGCTCCGCCGCGGGAGCCGGTCGCAGGGAGGACGACGCAATCAGTCAGGGCGGCGCCGTTTCGGAGAGCTATTACATCCGTAAAACTTACACGTCTCCATTCATCGTTCTCAAATGTGGCCGATGATATACACTTGTAAAATAAATATAGATTCCACCCGCAAAAAATAAATAAATGAATACAGATTTATACCACCGATTCCAAGCTGGGTCTTGAATGATTCCAACAAAAAAAGAATAATATTCTGAGAAGATACTTAAACATCCCACCCATGAATTTGGCCAAACCAAACGGTCGAATTCTTATTTAACTCATCTCGTGATTATTTTATGCCATGATGTCCCTATGTCTTATGATTATTTTATGTGAGGACGATATCCAAATCACCTTTGTCTCTTCAACCAAACAGAAAATGGGTTCATCCCACTCATCTTAACCAAACACCAAAATTGAACCATCCTATTCACACAATCGGGATGGCTCCAAACCGCTCGTATTACCCCCTTCAACCAAACACACATGTGATACAGCAAAACCTTCTTAGAGTATCTATAGCCGCATAAAGCTAATTTGATCCCTCAAACGTCTGTGGATGTGTTCGGGGACGTCCGCGGACAGTGAGCGGCCACACCTCAAATTTGCGTTCCCACAATCGGATACCTGCTCAGTTACAAATCTTCAAATCCATACATTACATGCAACGTAAATCCTAAGTGAGGCAAGGCTTTCTTTTATAATACATCCTATCCGATTTTGGTTGACGATTGCGTTCTATTCCAATTGTTCACTTGTTTTTCTTGTCACTATGCCGAGACCATATGATGCAATTTAGAGAGAAAGAACAGTGCAAATTAGAAGAAGAAAAAAAATCGAAACTTTCGTTGTTGGGTTAGCCATATACTTCACATGTTCCTAGCGATTCACATGGCCTCATCAAATGATATAAGTCTTAGATAAGAATCCACAACGCACTATAACACCCTTTTTGACGATTCTTTATTGTGACAACATATAGGGTACCTCGAATAATGTGATATCTCACACCTTTTCGTCAGCGCTCGTTCAGCTCCACGGCCGCGTCCATGTTCGGTGCCCGGCGGCCGACTGAGCCCCTCGAAGTGACATAGAACACTGACGGGCTCACGGGACTCGAGGTGTCATTGTCTCCCATGTCCTAGTCTTCCTCGTCGGAACGCGTGGCCTACATGCAGCTAGTCGAGTGAGGTCTACAATAGACCACTCGTGGCCGGAGCTCGACATGTCCACCATGACGCGGTTGCGGTGCCAAGGGTATCCGGTCACCCGCACAGGCTCTGAAGAGGGGTGCGACTCCGCCTCCGCGGCCTCCCACACCCTCTGCCTTGCACGCCGCTCCATGGCAGCAGACGCACTATGAGCCATGCCGACGTTTACCTTTCACTCGGAGTCCGTGGGGTTGACGCGACACCGAAGGGGTTGCGCCGCCGCCACGGCGTTGGGAAGCCAGACGGTCTGAACTGCTTCAGCGAGGCAGCTGGCAAGCGCCTCCCGCCACCACGACTTGTGTGTCCAAGCACCATTTGTGCGGATGCAGTGGATTCACGGATCAAGTCCGACCCCTGTCGGGCGAACTCTGTCGGGGAGCGGCGGAGAGCAATGCGGACGGCGATCTCCCCCTCCAGATCGCATGGGACGATATTCCAGTCCACAAATCGGGGGAGGTCGGAATAGGATTCGCTGCCCGCCATGCCGGCAATCGCCAGAAGGGAGTTTGGGGGCGGAGTGGAGTGGAATAGAATTGAGTAAAGTGGTTAAGGTTTGGTCCAAGATGCGGATAGGGATAAATATCTGTTTTTTAGACAATGAAGACAAATATATATGGTGTTGGGATAAGCCGGTGTGGACCGGATCCAGCATGACGGGCCCGTCCGGGCCTCCCTATATCTGCCCCTAATTTGAGCAGGATACGAGGGTTGACCCGGACGTATGGGTGGGGTTTAGGGAACCCATCTGGATCGCTTTTTCTTGGGTGGCGGGAGATTGGGGCTTAGTGTGCTTTTGTCGCTCTACAAGCTGCGTCATTGTGACGCACATATTCATATTTTTTTTTTATTAAAATCGATTGTAAGACAATGAGGCCAAAGTTACCAACAAACGGTCGCGAGTTCAATCAACTATGGCGCACTCACTTGCAGAAGGTCGCAGGCTCCATTCGCACACCTTGTGAACGGAGGAGAGCTTGGCATCGATGAGGAACGAAACGGAGGCAAGTTGCAAAAGGCAGGCAGGATGTCGCATCGCAACTTGCGAGGGCATAAACCTCAAAGAAACAAGCAGATAAGCTGGATGCCCCGGCAGTGCAGGCTCAGGCTCTCGCTCGCACAAAGGAGCGAAGTGGACGTGCCGGGCCGTGTCCATCTCGAGTTGGTTGGCTCGTTAAACGCCCTGCAGTGTCGGTCGCTCGATCGCGGCGTCGATGTGGGCGGGAGTGTCGGCAAGCAATCAAGCAAGCGCGCCGGGGAAGGAAGGAACCAAGGAGGGCATATCCCACGCGATATCCGTCGGTGCGTACTACCGCGCGCGGCTGACCGGCCGTGTGGGTGGATGGCCTTCGCTATAGCCAGCGGAAGCGGACAGCGGCGATGGCGACGGCGCGCGCGCGGCGCGGATGGGCCAAGTGGGTGGCTCGGCGCAGTGAGTGCGTGCGTCCAAATTTGGCGATGGGAAGACCGACAGTTGCATGTGTAGTCGTACGTAGTGGGCGGTAGGCCTGCCACTGCCAGTACTACGATCGACGTCTACTTACAGCGTATGCTACACGGCTACGTCAAGCATTATGCGTAAGGGCAGCTAGCCTTCTTCCGGTTAGTTATTAGACTTTTGGTGTATTAAAAAAACAGAAAGCATATTTAAAAGTTAAAAAAATCCATGGAAACATATATGTGTTCCGCACAAACGTGTGAAAGTTTCGTTTAAAAATATCATGATTTGTAGGCTTAAAAAAACAAATTTTTGGCCCAACAACAACAATAAAAGGGCCCTATTTTGAAAATATGTATTTGCCTTTTTTCTGTATGCCATGTATGAAAGTATAATGTTGCGATTTTTTGCACATATGTGCTATACATGTGTTTGTGTGTTCACAGCAAATTTCAAAAAATATCGTGCTGTGGAAATTTGAGTTTTGGAAACGAGCTCCATTGGCATTTTTCAGGCAAGGGGAAACTCAGGACGTGCGCAAGGGTATCATTCTTATCGATAGCAATATGATACAAGGCTGGATACTATTCCCGAAGTGTAGCGTTTCGCGAAACACTTGTACTCCCAAAAGCGGTTCTCAGAGGATCCTTGGTCGCGAAGGAACTGAAGCAGAAAAGTTGTTTTCTTTGCCGCCATCAGTTCAGCCAAAAAGTTTTAGTCCCCGGGCTCCCAGCTAGCCTTGGACATCCTTTTTAGAGCCTAAATATTGTTTGCGCAAGAGGGTTTACCAATCACCATTCTCGATAAGATGTTTGTACAATCATTTACTGAGTAATGCATCATTTTTGACCGACTATGCATACCAAGTCCTTTCTGCTATTTTGTCAGCACACTTTGTTTGGGTAAGCCTATATTTTTTTTTCTTTTCGCTCCACATTTGCATAACTATAAGTGATGTCATCGACAAGGTCGGGCCGGCTTCGAGATAAGAGCAGAAACAACAGCGTATCGGCAGCTCGCTCTGGTAGCAGAAATGATCGTTCGATGGTCTATAGACCTCGATGTAGTTTTTATTATGTTTGAAGTGTTTTGTACTTCCGGTGATCATTTTCAAGTTTTTTTATAATCAACTAGTCATACAGTACACATGTGTGGCGATGTATATACCAGACCTCGAACGCGCCTTTCCCCCGCGTCGTCTCGCGCAGGCGACTCGGGGGCGATTAGGTTTTCCCCCGAGCGCCGCCACCCTCGTCCGCCTCCCCTCGCCGCCGTCGCCGGCGGCCTCCGACCGGCCCGCGGCGGCGGCGGGACCCCTTCCACCTCCTCCTCCGTCCATCCCCGCGTTGGTCCCCCTCCCTGCTCGCCCGCCTCGTCCTCGACGGCGCGAGGCAGCGTGGAGATCGCCGCCTCGTCCTGGTGGTCTCCCCGCGGGCTGGGGCTGTACCTCCTGCCGCCGGCCGGCCTGGGGAGCAGGCCTGGCCGTTGCTGGTTGCTTCCCCGTCTGATGGGCTGCTTCCTCTGCTTGGAGCGGACAGATCTGGATCATGGTGTTGGGGTGCTTGGAGGGGGTCGGTGTCGGTGTCAAAACCGGCGGATCTCGGATAGGGGGTCCCGAACTGTGCGTCTAGGCGGATGGTAACAGGAGACAAGGGACACGATGTTTTACCCAGGTTCGGGCCCTCTTGATGGAGGTAAAACCCTACGTCCTGCTTGATTGATATTGATGATGTGGGTATTACAAGAGTAGATCTACCACGAGATCAAGGAGGCTAAACCCTAGAAGCTAGCCTATGTATGATTGTTGTAATGGTTGTTGCGTCCTATGGACTAAAGCCATCCGGTTTATACAGACACCGGAGAGGGCTAGGGTTACATAGAGTCGGTTACAATGGTAGGAGATTTACATATCCGTATCGCCAAGCTTGCCTTCCACGCCAAGGAAAGTCCCATCCGGACACGGGACGAAGTCTTCAATCTTGTATCTTCATAGTCTTGGAGTCCGGCCGACGATGATAGTCCGGCTGTCCGGACACCCCCTAGTCCAGGACTCCGTCAGTAGCCCCCGAACCAGGCTTCAATGACGATAAGTCCAGCACGTATGTAGTCTTCGGCGTTGCAAGGCGGGTTCTCCTTTAAGTTCCATGTACCTGCCGAACAGTGTCCGGCTTCCTTATCAATGTCGCGCTTCTTGGCTTCCACGCCCAATAATGGCCTTCTTCCACGCGTCGCACGAATGCGAAAAGCCAGGGTATCTTTTATGTTTTACCCCCTAGCTGCGCAAATAACCTGCCTATAAGAGAGGCAGGAATCAGATCCAAATCACACCATCTTCCTCCCGCGAGTACTCATCGGAGCGCTTCTGACCAAAAATCCATTCCATCATGGACCGTCGACGCGGCTCCTCTTCTCGCGCTCCCAGTCCTCCGCCGGGAGATTGAAGGAGATGTTCTGTTCCGCACAGCGAGCTGGTGACGCTCCAAGCGGAGGGATATCTTCCTCCGGCCTTTATGGTTCCGGTTCGAGCCGGGCTGGCCACCTACAAAGGTGGGAAGCAAGCGGAGGCCACCCCTAGTCCCTCTAAAGGGGAGCGGGTATGCTTCGTCCCTTATCTAATAAGGGGGCTTGGATTTCCTGTACATCCGTTCCTCCGCGGGCTTCTGGAGTTCTACGGACTCCAGCTCCATCACCTAACGCCCGCCTCTATTCTGCATATCGCGGGTTTCGTAGCTCTTTGTGAGCTATTCCTGGGCATCGAGCCCCATTTCGCGCTGTGGAAGAGGCTATTCTGCCTCGTACCCCGCTCTCACGAGGGGTCAATATATCAAGTGGGCGATGCCGAAATATGGCGCATCGCCGGGACCGGATATCTATCCGGAACCCCTAAGAAGGCGTCTGAAGACTGGCCTTCGGAATGGTTTTATATAGAAGACGCTCCACTGCCAGACCCAGTTCGGATCGGCCTCCCTGAGTTTAGCAATGCTCCTCTGAAGAAACGCCTAAGTTGGCACCCGCGGAGCCCTCAGCTGGAGGAAGACAAGAGCGTCCATTATTTGATGGGCCGGATAAGGTTGCTGGCCCATTCCGGATTGACCATGATCAGAGTCATGGCCACGTGCATTATGCGGGGGGTGCAGCCGCTGCAATACAGGGGCCACCCCATGTGGGATTTCAACGGGGAGGACGATGCCACCCGTCATGGCCGTAAGGGGCCGGGATCGGCCGAGGATCTGGTGAAGATTCTGTCCGGCCTATACAAGGGGGAGAAGGAGGACTTCCTCCGTATGAGCCCATTGAATGGGTTCTCCATGAATAACCCTCGAAGCTAGGTAAGCGGACATTTATTCATCCGACCCGTGCTTTCAAAGCCGAGTGCCTTACTCTGTGATTTTGACGCAGGAACTGCGCCGGGATGTGGAGGACATTCACAGTCCGGCTCCACAACCCGAGGATCCGGGAAGATCCCTTGATCCGACCTCCGAAGAGGATCCGGATATAAAGGTGGAGCTAATTGACGGGGTGTTCCACCAACTCAGCATGGACAACGCTCTAGTCGCCGTTACGGCCGACTAGCCCGGCTTGTCACCGGCTTCCCAGGTACTTATGACCGAATTCCTAACACCATTACTCCATCCTCGCGCATTTCTGACCACCGTACCCATCGGTGTCTTGCAGGCGGTGCCTTCAAGGCGGGAAGCCGAACCCGCGGCGGCTGACCAACAAGGGTCAGTCCGGCCCAGCAGGCGAAAGAGGAGCGCGACGCGGATTGAAACGTCGCCGCAAAGGTATAGCTCATGGTTCGTTATTTAGAGCAACGTTCCTAGGAAGCATTTGAGTGCTCATGACTTTTGTAGGAGAAAAAGCGCCCGCCGGACTGCGGGCGTAGAGGTTGCCAACCCAGCCTCTACCAGCCAAGCTCCAGCGCCTGGTCTGGAGGGGGAGGCGAGCGCAAGGCACGAGCCGGATACTCGTCCAACGGAGGATGCCGACAGACTGTCCGCCACCAAGTCTGAGGTGGAGAGCGCCATGAACCACAGGCGCCGCCGGACAGTTTTTCGTGACGCGTGCTTCTCCCTGAGGCGTTGAATGCCTTTAACGCGGGGGACGCGCACCTCCGTGCCGCTCAAGATGGTTTGACCAGAGCCACGGAGCAGTATGTAAAAGACATACGGGTAAGAGATTTTAATAGTTGTATATGCCAGTAGCCCCCGAGAGTTAAAGTAGTTATATTAACTGATTTAAGGATCACTTGAACTGTAGGATCTTACAAAGAAGAATACCCAACTGTCTCAGGAGCTGCAAGAGTGTAAGGCCCAACTTGAGGCCGCACTTGCTGCCGCAGGAGGAAACACAGGGACCCCTCATGGTAACACATTATTTAAAAAGATAAGTGGTGTGCGGCCTGCGCGCAAGTCTAATAATGACGTTGCAGGTGCTGCCGGACAAGATCCGGATAGGCAAGAACTACTGCGCCAGCTGAAGGTCGGCGAGAGGGTGCTGAATAAGGTGCAGCAAGAAAGGAACAGGCTCCAGGATGCCCACGCCCAGCTTGGAGAAGAGCTGAAAGGTGTTCGGGCCGAGCTGTTTGGCTCCGTTAAGGAGAATCAGCGGCTTCGTCGCGACATCTATAGTAAGTGCTTGAGCGAACTCCTTTGAAAAGAAGAGTTCGGCGAGGAAGTCAATTGACAAAATATGTCTATAGGTATACTCACAGGTCGCCCTGCGGAGGAGATGCCCGTATCAACGGGTGATCAACTTCCCGAGCTGTTGCAACTGCTCGAACGAGTTCGGCAAGCAATGAGCGGCGTCGTCCAGGCTTTATGGCCAGCCCTCTCCCTACCCGAGGGCCTTGGGGAGCTTGCGGAGAAGCTTCAGGGAGTGCGGCAGCGCTTCCGTTTATGGAAGATTTCAGCCTGCCGCCAAGGTGCCAGGGAGGCCTAGGCCATGGTGAAGACGCGGTACAAGAAGGCGGATCCCAACCACATGGCCGAGGTCGGACCTGTGGGGCCCGATGGGAAGGAGATCCCTGTGAGTTTAGTATACGACCAAGTAGAGTTGGCCGCTAAATTTTCCCAATGGGACTGTAAATTAGACAGCCTGTTAGACGGGATTGAGGAGGAATACAGTCAGTCGATTTGACAATGTATTTTAAAATGACATGTAAAATGCCTTCTAGCCAGATTGTAGATCGTTTGTCTTTGCCGACCTTTTCGCTTCAACCTCGGGACCCTAGAGTCCGGAGTGTGTCCGAATACCTTCTCGGTTAAGAAACAACCGGGGCATGCATGGAGACCAGGCATAGGGGTCATTAGTGCTTTATCAGACAAGTGCCCAACTAGTTATGTTATATTACATGGTTATTAAGAAACATCTTCCAGGGAGAATAGTTCCGTTAAGGGTTCCTTTCCTCTGGGAGGCATGCCCTAAAGTGCATGTCCGGACTGCGAAAAGAGCAGGATAACATCTGGGGGCAGATAAATAAATTGGTAAAAAATCATCTTTCAAATCACCGACCGAATATTCCCTTAAGAGCGCTAGCTTTCGGCTTCACCCAGTCTGAGGTACACATCCGGCTGACCCGGCAGTAACAATCGCAGAGGTGCTCCCTTTACCTCCTAGCCGAACAATCGGGAACGTAGGGGTAAGCACAGGAGCCAGGCAACCCAGCTTGGCCAAAACTTAAGTCACATCGATGCATATATTGGTGAATAAAAGGTACACGTGGAAGTTTGACACGCGTGCTGGGCATGAAGCCCTTATAATTAAGCTTCTGGTAAGGAAGCCCCCAGGTATAATGAGTGCGGATAGCACATCAATTGCGTGCGAACGATGCGCAAGTAAGCCTTTTAAGGCTTTGATGAATAGGGGTGAGAGAAAAAAGATAAACAAAAGACAGCTGAAGTGTAAAAAATTTGGACGGGGGAAAGGGACGAACTCTTAGTCCGGCGCTAGGCATAGAATCTTCGAAGGCGGGCTGCGTTCCATGGGTTCGGCTCGAGTCGGTTGTCCAACGCATTTCATAGACGGTACGCTCCGCCGGTCAAGACTTGATCAATGATGAAGGGGCCTTCCCATTTGGGCTTGAGTTTGTCCTTTTTCTTGTCCGGCAGGCGTAGAACTAGTTCGCCAACATTGTAAGTCTTGGCCCGTACTTCTCTGCTTTGATATCTTTGAGCCTGCTGCTGATAGAATGCGGAACGAGCCTTGGCGACGTCACGTTCTTCCTCCAATGCGTCCAAGCTGTCCTGCCGATCCAGCTCGGCTTATCTTTCCTCGTACATGCGCACTCGAGGTGAGTCATGAATTATGTCGCAGGGCAGAACTGCTTCTGCGCCATATACCATAAAAAATGGTGTGAATCCGGTAGTACGGTTGGGCGTTGTCCGCAGCCCCTAGAGTACGGAGTTGAGCTCCTCTACCCAGTGCCTGTCAGATTTCGTAAGGGACAACACTAGTCTGGGTTTGATGCCGCTCATTATTAGACCATTTGCTCGTTCCACTTGACCGTTGGTTTGAGGATGATAGACTGAAGCGTAATCGAGCTTAATGCCCATATTTTTGCACCATGATTTAACCTCGTCGGCCGTGAAGTTCGTGCCGTTATCGGTGATGATGCTGTGAGGAACACCATAACGGTGTACTACCCCGGATATAAAGTCTATCACTGGTCCGGACTCTGCCGTTTTAACTGGCTTGGCCTCTATCCATTTGGTGAATTTATCCACCATGACCAATAGGTACCTTTGCTTGTGGGTTCCCCCTTTAAGTGGTCCAACCATGTCAAGCCCCCAGACCGCGAATGGCCAGGTAATGGGTATGGTTTTGGGGGCGGTGGGTGGCATATGGCTCTGATTAGCAAAGAGCTGACAACCGACGCATCTTTGGACTAAGTCCTGAGCATCTGCCCGGGCCGTCGGCCAATAAAATCCTGTACGAAATGCCTTTCCTACAAGGGCCCGGGCTGCGGCGTGGTGTCCGCCTAGTCCGGCGTGAATTTCAGCCAGAAGGTCTCGCCCTTCCTCTTTGGAGATACACCTTTGAAGGACTCCGGTTGTGCTTTTCTTATAGAGTTCTCCCTCATGGACCTTGTAGGCTTTAGATCGCCGAACTATGCAGCGGGTCTTATTTTGGTCTTCGGGAAGTTCCTGCCTAAGCAAGTAGGCTAGGAATGGCTCTGTCCACGGGGCGATTACAGCCATTATGTCGTGGGCTGAAGGTGTTATTTCATCGGCTGAATCACCGATTATGTCAGATTGCTCTGTGTCGGTTGGTGCGACTGCTTCTGGTTTGTTATTTCCGGACTCCTCTTCCCATAGTACGGATGGCTTGAACAGCCGTTCCAGGAAGATGTTTGGAGGGACAGCGTCACGTTTTGCGCCGATGCATGCCAATACGTCGTCCGCTTGGTTATTATCCCTGGCTACGTGGTGGAATTCAAGTCCTTCGAACCGAGCTGACATTTTAAGGACAGCGTTACGATAGGCTGCCATTTTCGGATCCTTGGTGTCAAAGTCTCCATTTACTTGGGATATTGCGAGGTTTGAGTCCTCGCGCACCTCTAGGCGTTGAATGCCCATGGAGATTGCCATCCGGAGGCCATGTAAGAGGGCCTCGTATTCGGCTGCGTTGTTGGAGTCCGTGTACATTATCTGAAGTACGTATTGGACTGTGTCCCCGGTTGGGGACGTCAATACAACGCCAGCCCCCAATCCGGCCAACATTTTGGAGCCGTCAAAGTGCATAATCCAATTGGAGTATGCGCCGTACTCTTTAGGGAGTTCGGCTTCAGTCCACTCAGCGACAAAGTCAGCCAAAACTTGCGACTTTATAGCTCGCCGTGGTTTGTAAGTTATATCGAATAGTAAGAGCTCAATGGCCCATTTTGCAATCCTTCCCGTCTCATCGCGGTTGTTTATAATGTCATTTAGGGGTACTTCGGAGGCCACTGTTATCGAACACTCTTGAAAGTAGTGTTGGAGCTTCCGGGATGCCATGAACACCGCATACGCTATCTTTTGATAGTGCGGGTAACGGGACTTGCAGGGAGTTAAAACAGTGGATACGTAGTACACTGGTTTTTGAAGAGGGAATTTATGCCCTTCTGTCTCTCGTTCTATGACGAGTACCGCGCTTACAACTTGATGTGTTGCCGCGATGTATAACAACATTGGTTCGCCCAGGTTAGGCGCAGCCAGGACCGGATTTGTTGCCAATATGACTTTTATTTCTTCGAGTCCGGCAGTGGCAGCATCCGTCCACTCGAAGTGTTCGGTGCGTCTGAGGAGGCGATAGAGGGGCAATGCCTTTTCTCCCAAACGGGAGATAAAGCGGCTGAGAGCCACCACGCATCCAGTCAATTTTTGGATCTGTTTGAGGTCTTTTGGAATATCCAGCTGTGACAGAGCTCGGATCTTGGCCGGGTTTGCTTCAATTCCTCTACCGGATACAATGAAGCCTAGGAGCTTTCCGGCTGGTACGCCGAAAACGCATTTTTCCGGATTCAGCTTGATGTCATATGCTCGGAGGTTGTCGAATGTGACCCTCAAATCGTCTACTAGAGTTTCGACGTGTTTGGTTTTGACGACTACGTCGTCTACGTATGCCTCTACTGTTTTGCCGATCTGGGTAGCCAGACATGTCTGAATCATGCGCTGATATGTTGCGCCGGTGTTTTTAAGTCCGAAGGGCATCGTGTTGAAGCAGAATGGTCCATATGGAGTAATGAATGCCGTTGCAGCTTGGTCCGCTTCCGCCATCTTGATTTGATGGTAGCCGGAGTATGCGTCCAGGAAGCACAATGAATCATGCCTTGCGGTAGCATCGATTATTTGGTCGATGCGGGGGAGGGGGAAGGGATCCTTTGGGCAGGCCTTGTTGAGGTCTTTAAAATCGACATATAGGCGCCAGGATTAGTCCTTCTTTGGTACCATTACCAGGTTTGCTAGCCAATCCGGATGTTTGATGTCTCTGATGAATCCGGCTTCCAATCGTTTGGCTAGTTCTTCTCCCATTGCATGTCTTTTGGGTTCGGAAAATCGTCGAAGAGCCTGTTTGACTGGCTTGAACCCTTTTAGGATATTTAGGCTATGCTCTGCCAATCTGCGTGGGATTCCCGGCATATCTGAAGGGTGCCAGGCGAAAATGTTCCAATTTTCCCGAAGGAATTCTCGCAGTGCGGCGTCTACATCAGGGTTCAACTGTGCCCCGATGGAGGCCGTCTTTGTCGGGTCCGTTGGATGGACCTGGAATTTTACTATTTCGTCCGCTGGTTTAAAGAAGGTGGACTTGGATCTCTTATCGAGTATCACATCGTCCCTATGCACCGTAGAGCGCAGCGCAGTGAGTTCTTCTGCCGCTAGGGCTTTGGATAGTGCCTCCAGGGCTAATGCGGCTGTCTTGTTTTCGGCGTGGAGTGCTATGTCCGGATCACTAACGAGAGTGATTATTCCGCTGGGCCCAGGCATTTTGAGCTTCATGTACCCGTAATGGGGTACGGCTTGAAAAATTGTGAATGCCTCTCGTCCTAATATAGCGTGATATCCGCTGCTGAACGGGGCCACTTGGAACGTGACTTCTTCGGACCTGTAATTGTCCGATGAGCCGAACACCACATCAAGTGTGATTTTTCCGGTGCAGCACGCTTCCCGGCTAGGGATTATTCCTCTAAAGGTTGTGCTGCTTCGCTCAATGCGGCTCCAGTCTATTTCCATTTTTTGAAGAGTTTCCTCGTAGATGAGGTTTAATCCGCTGCCGCCATCCATGAGTACCTTGGTAAGTCAAAAGCCGTCCACTATTGGACTTAGGACCAATGCGGCTGGTGCTCGGGCTGTTTGGAATTTAGGTTCGTCGCTGGCGTTGAAGGTGATGGCCGCGTCGCTCCAAGGATTTGTTGTTGCTACTTGGTAGACTTTGGCGAGGCTGCGGATTATTCGTTTCCGTATATTGTTTGATGCGAAAGTTTCGAAGACTGTTGATACCGTACCGGTATTGTTGGTGTGGTTTTCCGGGGCTAGAAGCTCCTCGCCACTTTTGGCCACCTGCCGTAATATCCAACATGCTCGAAGGCTATGTGTTGGAGTGGCGCCCTCTATACTGTGAATTGTACAGGGTCCGCTAAGCCATCCCTCCAGTACGGTTCCGTGCCCTTTATGGGGTTTCTGCTTTTTGGTTTTTGTACCTGGTGCCTGAGTGTAATGCACCCTTTTGTTGCGGACTAGGGTTGTATTCGGGGCCGGATTGTCCCAAAACTTATTTTTGGTTTTCCGGAAGCTCTCCATCGCACAGTACTTTTGTACTATGGATGCCAGGTCGGCGAAGCGTGTGATTTCACGACGGCTGACGGCGTTCAAGATTCCCTTGTCTGTGCAATTATTGCAAAAAATTGAGATTGCGTTTTCCTCTCGGCAGTCCTTTATCCTGTCCATAACCAGGAGGAATCTAGCCCAGTAATGATATACTGTTTCAGCAGGCTCTTGCCGGATTGGAGATAAATCGCATATGTCTGGGTGGGTGGGTTTAATTGAGTCCGGAACCCTACCCATCTCAAGGCTCAAGGGCCGAGAAGTTTCCGAATTCGGAAGCTTGGAAAGTGGAACGTTGTCCAACGAGTCCGGTCGATGCCTGACTTTAGGTTCAGTGCTTGATCGAAGTCCGTCCCTCCGCGGGAATCCGGCATGGAGGGTTCGGAAGCCCGGACACGACTAGTTTTCAATATAGGAGAAGAGTCGCCGCAATGTTCCTCTACCACCGCGACGTGGTGGGTAACCTGGGGAGAGTTAATCTCTCTCAGATCGGTTTTAAGCCCGATCTGATTGTAGTCTGTAGCGACTCCCAGGGCGGCGATGCGATCCAAGAGTTCGTTTACGGACGAGAGCTCTGTTGGATCTAGCTGCTCGGCGAATTCCGAGTTGACGTGAAGATTGCTTTTGATGACCCGAGAGGTCATCATCGAAGCGGTGGCCGAACAGGCGGTCATGAGAAAACCACCTAGCCGGATAGTTTGGCCGGCGGCCAAGGCTCCTTTGGCGAAGATACCGTCCTTGAAGACGGGAAGAGGCATCCTTCCTATCAGTGACGGCACAGAGGAACTCTCAATGAAAGCACCAATGTCGGTGTCAAAACCGGCGGATCTCGGGTAGGGGGTCCCGAACTGTGCGTCTAGGCGGATGGTAACAGGAGACAAGGGACACGATGTTTTACCCAGGTTCGGGCCCTCTTGATGGAGGTAAAACCCTACGTCCTGCTTGATTGATATTGATGATGTGGGTATTACAAGAGTAGATCTACCACGAGATCAAGGAGGCTAAACCCTAGAAGCTAGCCTATGGTATGATTGTTGTAATGGTTGTTGCGTCCTACGGACTAAAGCCATCCGGTTTATATAGACACCGGAGAGGGCTAGGGTTACATAGAGTCGGTTACAATGGTAGGAGATCTACATATCCGTATCGCCAAGCTTGCCTTCCACGCCAAGGAAAGTCCCATCCGGACATGGGACGAAGTCTTCAATCTTGTATCTTCATAGTCTTGGAGTCCGGCCGACGATGATAGTCCGGCTGTCCGGACACCCCCTAGTCCAGGACTCCCTCAGTCGGTCTGGATGGGGCCTCGGAGTGGTGCTCGTTGCGGTGGCTGGAGCGGCCGGCTTCACGCGAGCTGCTCATCTCTTTGGAGATGGGTGAGCGTGGCTCTTTGGATCTGGGGCGGCGGCCCTTTCGGCGAGACTCCATTGGCTTGACCGGTGCTCATTGGTGCTGGCCGTTCTTCCTCGGCCGCGGGGGCGGCGAGGCGGCGGCAGGTGGCGGCTGTGGTGCGGGCGTCTCGGCGGTGCCCGATCCAGATCTGAAGGCCTCCGTCTACTTCAACCAGGGCTGCCTTCGATGGTCCTACTTTGGGCGGCCTTTGTCGCCGGAGTTGTACCTATTTGGCGGCTGGAGGTGGGAGGTGGCTCCGGAGAAATCTGAGGCCAGCAGTGCTGGTCACGACGGCGGCGACGCCCGAGGGCGCCGTACCCTTCTTGTAGGCGCCGTCCAGGTTGCCTCCTTCCCCTCTTCCTTCCATCCAGCTCGTATGCCGGGCGAAAGCCCAAATCCTTGCTGGATCGAGCGACAACGACGCTCCGGGCGTCGTCACCCTCTTGGGGGTGTCGTTCGTGGTGAGCTTGGGGTGGATGTGATGCTTTGGTTGCTTGGCGGCGGATTGGTCTTCAGTAGCCCTGCCGGTCTCGGCGGAGCGGTGCTTCATCCTACTCATTGATGGCGGCAAGTCTCGGCGGCGTGGCGCAGTGGAGATTTGGCGTCCGATATGTGGCGATGGACTCGCGCAGGAGGACGAAGCTGTCTGGTGTCGTGGTGACGTCGATGGCTGAGTGGCCAGACAAGGTAGAAGCCTCAATTTGATCTGAAGACGGGCCTGTGGAAGATGGCGGCGACGACACACGAGTGCGTCTGACTGGATTGTGCCCCAGACCCGGTATGTGGCTCGGCTGGGGCTTCCGAATGTGTTTCGGCTTCCGGCTTTTGATGTTAGGCTTTGGTGAGTGGTCTGGGTAGTGGCCCAGCTAGTACCCCTTCATCATTTTGGATAGGAGTAGCGGCATATGTTGCCAAGATGATGGATTCAGGCACATTATTGTAATACTTTGTAAGGTCCTCGAGAATAATCAATAAAGTGTCCGTATGCATCTCCCAGATGCAGAGGCCTGGGGTCATCCTCCTTTTCTAAAAAAAAACATGTGTGGCTAGTTTGCCATGGAGGCCACGTGTGTGTGTGGGGTTGCACATCAAGCTAGTTTCCTGCTGCTCAGATATGAATAATCGACTGCAAATAAATAGCACGAAAGGAAAAAATTGGTGCAGTAGTATAGTACACATTTGCATAACTATAATCAACTATCCATACATATGCGGGACTGTCAAACTTTACAAATTTTGACTAAGTTTATGAAGAAAACTATTTATATTTATAATACAAAATATATACGATATGAAAGTACGTCTTGTGATGTATCTAAGGACGTGTATTTGGTATCCTAGATGTATATATTTTCCTCTATAAATTTAGTCAAGGTTTATAAAGTTTAACTTTATACGCGCTACATTGTGAAATGGAGGGAGAGGAATATGACGAAGGATTATATGTATCTAGACAAATCTCACATTCATCATCAAGACTGCTACATATATATACACACTCATCTCAACAGCCGCGGCTCTATGATGGGATCACATCACAGTATACATATAAACGAACCCCACCATAAAGAAAATAGTAAGAATACAAATGCTAAATCATTTAGCAAGGGCGAGTAGCAGTAGCAACCACACATGCATACGTATTTAGCATCGCAAACACACTCACTTTCACGACGATTTTTGTCTAGTAATCATCAGAGCCGGTGTTGCCTGCTCCAGTGGCATACCCATCGGCGCCGGGCTTGCTGTAGCCACCACTGTACTCGTCGGCGCCGGGCTTCTTGTAGCCATCATAGTCGTCATCAGTGCTGGACTTGTTGTAGCCACTGCCGTCGTAGTCATCAGTGTTGGGGGTGTTCCTGCCGCTGCTGTAGTCCTCCTCGGTGCTTGATTTGTTGTACGCGGAGGAGTCCTCGGTGCTTGGTTTCTTGTAACCGCCTTCGCCATAGCCGGCATCGGCGCTGGTGTTCTTGTAGCCACCATCGTAGTCGTCCATGCTAGACTTGTTGTCGCCGCCACTGATATCGTCGGTGCTGGACTTCTTGTAGTCGCCACCGGCACTGTAGTCGTCGGCACCAGTTTTGTTGTAGCTGCCACCGCCAGTGTAGTCATCAGTGCTAGATTTGTTCAAGCCGCCAGTGAAATTGTCAGTGCTGGACTTGTTGTAGCCGCCACTGCTACTGTAGTCGTCCGTGTCGGTGTTCCTGTACCCACCATCATTGTTGTCGTTGCTGGATTTGTTGAAACCGCCGGTACCATGGCCGTATTCGTCGCTGCTGCGGCCATAGTCTTCCTCGCTGGTCTTGTTGTACCCGCCTTCGTCACTGCCTGTGCCTGACCTTCCGTAGCTGCTGCGGTCATACTCACCTGCCATCTCAAAATAAAGAGAAATGTATCACACAGAACACAAGTAGCTGCTTGGTTGCACTGCGGTACTAAGAAGCAATACGGTAGGAGGTATTTATAGCAGTAACTAGCTACACCAAAGCAGTTCGAAAAATAAATTATTGCATCCAAACAAGGCTCCATCAATCGAAAATATGTGGCTAATATCATGCACACTTAATGACTGAAAGCACTTCTTCTGTTCTCTGGTGGAGATCTTTTCGCAATTTTTGTAACCAAGGGACAAGTGGAACCGCAGCGACATGTGCCCACAAAAACAAAAAATAATCCACAAAATATATCCTTCAATCATTCAAAATTTCCAATGCACGCCATATTATTTCAGTTAATGTAAACATACATAAAAAATATCACTTCCCTTGTTGAAAGGATGGGTCCTAGATCAAGTTCATTCATATATATAGTTTTTCAGCAAAACTAAAGCAGGTCTATGCACTACAACTGTCAACTGTGAAATTTTAACTGTTCTAAAGGGGAAAACAAGCCATACATAGCACACCCATATTGTGAGAAGAGAACACCGCGAAAATAAAAGCTCATTCCCAACACATGGTTTGCAGCATCAGCACTACATCTATAGAAAACTCGTATAAAATTAAGACCATTAGCTCAGCATCAAATAAGTGCCTACACAAATCACTGATGAATTCAGTATACACGCAGCGCATCGTCAATACCATGCGATACAGAATATCCTTCAACTAGCAAATGTTGACACATAAGATCTTTCTTTGGGAGAGAGAGATACGATAGAGAGGAGAAATTCCTGAATTATCAGCAACACCCGCTTTAAGCAGAAAGGTGTCTGACAGGAATAGACACACCGGCTCATTAATGGAGGACAGTTTAACTTCCCACTAGTTAGATCAGTGGAAGCAATGCTGCAAGCAATGGAAGATGCCAAAGCATATTCCGACAATTATTCTGATGGGCATCCATTAAACCTGCTACCGTGCTACAGCAGAGCCATCTCAGTAATCAATTTTTCTGTGTTTGTGGCTGGGGTTGAATCTAAATTTCTGATTATTTATGCCGTTCAGTTTATCACTAAAACATATGTCTAAGCTAAACCTGTTACTTGAAACAATGAAGCTAACTAATTGGTACTGAAACATATAGAAGCTTGAGGCTCTAGAGATAAGTTACAAGTTACTGTCACCTGCTACGAAGAAATTAGTTGGCATGATAATGAGCAGGCATAAAGTATCAGAATGACCAGCCACTCATGTGCTTACACATTTCTACAGTGTGCTTAGGAAAAGGGACATCCCTGCAGGAAAGATTAAAGTAGGCTTAAAAAGTAACCAACTAACAATACATAAGTAGGGACAAAATCACCTGTCATAATGAGATTGAAAAAAATGAGAAAAGGAACATATTTTGTTTACTGGACAAATAATCCACAATTTCTGTCCATCTGCAAGGATGCAGGTGGCACAAGGCAACTTTGCAGGGTGAACTCATTTCATCCAATTGTGTAGTTCAAACATACCAATAAACTGTCACCATGTCATTCATGTCTAAAACAATTTTCTTTTCATCTGAGGAATATATTTACAAGGAGCATCCTCCATTTAACAGTTTTGCTGCCAAAAAGACTGAAATAATTATATTATTGATCAAAGAGGCAAACATGTCGTTTTCTGTTCATTGAACCAAGACATACTTGAACTTATGACCAAAAATAAGGTTAATTGTTTCTCACAAAAATTATTGTAGAAAATATCTTCAATTATTGCTAGATGACACGACTCTGCACTGCGCTGACAACAACATGCAACTTGTGTGATCTATGAAATGAGAGTATCCCCTCCCTGCCCTTCCCCCAGCCACCAATAACTGACACCAACTAAAGAGTAGAAATATAATAGCTTTGTTTGCACCTTTACTTAAGGTGAAGATCTTCATGGCCCAGTTTGAGGATGATTCTTCCATGGCTGATAAAAAAAAAAGAATTTGCATCTAAACCAGAAAGCATCTGAATACTTTTGCATAATGGGAGAGGTTACCAATAGAATGGTCCAGGGATCAACCATAGAATGTTAGCATGACAGAGTGCTAGAACAGACTTCGAGACGACAGTGCTACATGATTATACAGAAGCATGAATCTTAAGTGAAACCACTGCCACCGAAGCATGTCAGAGACTTTTCCAATAAATCTCATTGCCATTAACTTTGTTCATCAGAATAAACAAAATTGACAAACTGTGCTTACATCCAAAGAAAATATTCATTTAATCCTGCAACCATCTTGAAAGTAAGCTCCACAACCATCGATAATGACGATGGAGCACATCAGACATCAACTTCATTGTGCAAGATTAATACCTTCAAGCAGATCTTTAGCATGATTTGCCAAATAATGTTGTGGACCATAGCATATATTTGCAAGATATTTGCAAAAGGTGATGCAGCAAATAGCTAAGTTGAGAATACACCCCTTCTGCTCTTCAGTTAAAATTTCTAGACCATCTGTACAAGAAAGGTTGGCAGAATCTACCTCAGAAAGATGGAGAGACTGAAATATTGCTGTCCCAAGCCAACTGAAGTCTATAGGGTTTTTTATCTTTTCCAGGCAGGGTGAGCTTTGCACAAGAAATGGCCAGCACTGCAATGATAGCGATAACATGCGCTTGCCAAATTCCTCACAAGTTGATCTGAATTGATGGTACTGCATGGAATCACGTGTTCCTGAACTTGATGAACATGAAGCAGAGCTAAACTTAGCTTGGGATACATTTTTCCTTCTCTCTCCCTTTACACATTCAACAAAATCTAACATGGACCGTCCAGCGCTTAACAAAAAATGCGCCAGTGAGGTCATAAAGGAACGTTCAGATAAGAACAGATGGTGCGTAGCTCCTGCAAGAAGAAATGAATAAGCTACTGCAGCTTTGGTCATTTTGAAAGAAACGGCACTGTTTTCTCCTTTAAAGCCATCGGTATTGGATTCTAGGGCACGAAAGCGGTAAGCAGAGGCAAGCGTCATATAAGCTCTAAGACATATATGATGAAGAGGATGTAGTATATGTCTTTTCCGTGAAAGTTCCACTTGCTGCAAATCACCCATCAAGTTTTCAGAAAGCAAACTTTCAATCATAGCACAGCAGGCTTTGGGATCATCACCCAATGAATATTCCGAGATTGCTTGTTGTAAGATATCATCAAAATCCTCAACTGCTCGAGATATAAAAGCATTCTCTGGCGAATTCAAGTTCCTGAAGTCACACTGATAAGGGTACCATGTCAGCTCGCAGAAGGTATAAGTTAAGCATAAACTGTCAGGAACCTGCAACATAAGCAACTACGTATCTAAAAAGGGTTGCTAGTTAATGTATATGCCACTGATACTAGCTACTGGTCAATTTATAGATTTTTGTAAGTTGTGCTGGGATGAGAGATATCTGAGGGAAGTTCAAAGATGTAAGTTGGGCCACACTGATAGAGATAACACACCAAGATTTACAAACATACAAGCCACAGGAATTTAAAGGAGTCTGAAAATATGAGTGGCTAGAAAGAACTTCATAGCAGGGTAGAAAATCAAATTTATTTGACTGAAAGGAATATGGCACAATACTAGAAGTGCATAAAGTTAGTACATGGTAAATTGCAAGCAAATGATGACAATATTTTCTCCAGAGTTCGGCTCTTACATTTAGAATAAAATCCACATATGATTCTGGTGATGCAGTACAGCGCTCACAAGAACAAATAAACTTATACTTTGACCAAAGATCTGAATACCTTGCTTCCTGTAAGGGGAAGTTCTAACTTATGAGTGTGACAAAGTAGGGAAATAAAAGTAACTCCTACTTTATTTGATGTGCAAACAGTTAGAAAACCAAAAAAGAAACAACACACCTGAACTTCCGTAGTTCTTGAACGCATGTTATTCTAGTTCGAAATTTGTTCCTAAATATGTCATTTTACCATTTCGGGATAACTTTACACCAGATTTTCCCTTGCATACCCTTCCCTTTGGCTATTTCAAATGTCATTTATTAGTTTAGACTAGAGTAACAGACAACTTCAAAAGGTAATAACCGGCCTAATAAAGAGGGGGGTCATGCAGTCTTTGACTCTTTTCCACATGCAACTTGTTAGAAGTGCAAACTCCTAAGTCATCATGCATTCAAGAATGGAGGGACTGTAATATCCTAAAGCATATTGACCTACTATATGGATGGCACGGAAAACATTGTCTACCACAAGTCCACAACAACTTAACCAAGATAGTCAGTGTGCAGAAAAAAAAGATCCAAGATATAACACAGCTACACCAATACATCTAAATGGAAACATATAATATGCAAATCCATCCTGAAGTAGGTGTGCATTCAGATGAAAGACATATCTGGTGCTCCCAAGGCTTGTAGGGCTAGCATGATCCCAAGCCATGGGAGCACAACCAAACTAAAAAAGGGCAGCCCGGTGCACGTAGCTCCCGCTTGCGCAGGGTCCCAGGAAGGGTCCGACCACTTTGGGTCTATAGTAAGCAGCCTTTCCCTACATTTCTGCAGGAGGCTGTTTCCAGGACTCGAACCCGTGACCTCATGGGAGCACAACCAAACTGTCTTAAAAAAATCGGAAACATCGGGTGGATTGATACAATGTGTATTTAGTATGTCATGAAATTTCGAAATGCAAATTCCACACCGCCACTAAGAAAAGCAGAAGAGAAATGCTATTCACAGGAGATGTTGCTATTCATGGCAGAATTTGTCTTTTTTCTTCTTTCTTGATATGTAGATTGGGTTTGGTGTAGCATGACAGGTGTATATTGTGTTAATCGACTTAATTAGTTTAAGAATTTTGGGAGCTTTTTGGTTGTGCTCCTGTGGCTTAGGAGCACTGGACATGTTCTTCATTCAGATTTAGCTTTTGCATATGGTAGGACTAAATAGTGATCAGAACATCTACCGACAGCAGCAGCTCAACAGAAAGTTAGAAGCTATAATACTGAACTACATTATAATATCTATGTACTTCTGTTTTGGATGAAAATGGACAAAGGGTGGCCCTGTTTTTCAGCAAGAAACAGAGTTTCGCCAAGTGCATAAAGAGTTATATTAAGCATGGTTATCTAAACTTAAGGGAGGTTTTGACGTAAATACTAATACTAAGGGAACCACTATAGCCCATTATTACAGTTCATGGAACAATTGAGCCTTCGTGTGATTCTGCACAACTAATAATATATTAAGATAACTGACCTACTTGCATTGGAAACTCATGCAAACTAGGATTTAGCAAGAAAACAGTACCCTGGTCTGGAGAAGATCAATGTATGTTATGCAAACTTCATCCCCCTTGTTGATTGGCTTTATGCAACGGACAACAACTCTTGGGCCATATTTGCCAAGTGCTAAAGAGAGTCAGGGTAAAGGTTCAGAATGTTGCCTCACGTTGCAGAATAAATGAACATGAAAGAAGTACCATGAGTAGAACCCTCTTCAAATTGCAAAGTATGCCACTGCAACCAATGAAAAGCCAAATAACTTTCTCTAAATTCAGAAATATTTGATATTCAAAGTAGTTGATTGACTGTAAGAATAGTGGATGCAAAAGTTCAGAATACATCAAACAAAACAATAAATTGATTTCCTTTACCGCATCTGGAGCAACCCCTTTGCTAGCAGGGACTGCACGGTATTCTGATTTGTCTGAAACATAATCTTCATTGGGTGCAGCCAACTCAAAACGATAAGAAGCGTTCGGAAAGCAACTATGATTGAACCATGAGAAACTAGGCCCATAAACTGCAATCCCCAGATCCCACTCGTCACTAATCTGCACCTCAACGCTGTTGATCATCACTGCCCATAATGCCATTATCTCTACTGTCAGGCCATTGGAGAAAACAACAGAAGTTTGCGTCCTCATTTTTCTGGCAGACGACATCAGCATGCTTCCCTTCAGTATCCTCTCGGCAACCTCCCCGCCTTCCTCCAGAACTTCACGAATACCAATTGTTGAAAGCCCACCAATTCTGCTGGACCGGTTGTTTGAATCTGATGAGACCAGACCATGCATCTCGAGAAAGTAAAGAAGTCGAAGAGAAGCACGGACATCGCTTGTGCCTTCAGTGATGTAGGATGGAGATGCTTTCTTGAGGTGGTCGGCGAAGAAACAACATTCACCAGAAGATGAATGCATTTCACGATCCGAGCTTAAGCAGTCTGAGCAGCAGTACTGAACGGAGCAGCAGAGGATACAAGACATGGCACATGGAGGTTGCGATGGCAACTTCCTGAAACACGAGGAGCAATGGGAGTGGAGGAACGTGTCATGCAGGGCGGTGGCATAAGGTGCGATCGCCCGTGTCAGGTCCTCCGACATACCTATAGATTCCCGGGCTCTCATCTCCATGGCCATGAGTCCTTTCCTCCTGTTGCAAGGTTCAGTTTCGCACAAAAGGGAAAACATGAGTTAGACTAGATTATCCAATCCTCAGCAGAACTGAACTAAGCTTTCGCCGCACCATGATTTATCAACTATCCTCCCTTTATGGTACATCCTGTATGCTCTTTGGCTCCGATTGGTCTTAGAAACTACACCAAAACTTCTTAACAAATAAACCTATTTTCTCCACTAGAGTATCATCTGCCTAACCGGTTCATTTGGGGGCAAAATAGAAGAGCAGGAGCACTGAAGATACATACTACAATTGAGTGTTCTCAAGACAACTGAAATCAGGACCTGAAAAATCTGCTGCAGAGATGCGAAGCAATGCGTAGGGCACCAAACCCTCGCTGAAAAAGACAGCTGGGAAGGTGAGGCTTACTTAGTTTGGAGCCGAGATAGCTGCCGAACAACGAAGTCGCAAGCCTGCGGGTGAGGTAGGAAAGCGCGGTGACAACCACGGACGGGACGAGAGGCGGCGGCACGGCGGCGTGTTGCCCCGGCGACGGAGAAGACGAGAGTGCGTTGTTTGTAGGTGCTGTTGTTGGGCTGATGGCTTATTGGAACTTATTTGAGGCTTTGAGCCCTTCTAAACTGGGCCGGATGTATTGAGCCCTTCTAAACTGGGCTTGATGTACTGTGAGCGATCTTAGGGCCCGTGGTGCACGCGATTCCAAGTGTGTCGTTGCTTGCTTGCCTCTCTCAAACTTTAAAAGTAAACATTTGGACGTTTAGTACGCCCCCACTATGGTGATTGTTTGATTCGCATGATCTGAATCATTAGGATTTTTTTCATAGGATTCATTTCTACTCGATTTTGAAGGAAAATTTCCATCCGCTTGAACTTCTTGAATGAATTGTTTTGTTTTGTATGTTCTATCAAACACATTTCATCCAAATTCTTGTAGTTTTA
Source organism: Triticum dicoccoides (assembly GCF_002162155.2). Classification (NCBI taxonomy): domain Eukaryota; kingdom Viridiplantae; phylum Streptophyta; class Magnoliopsida; order Poales; family Poaceae; genus Triticum; species Triticum dicoccoides. The sequence continues at coordinate 468,303,805 of NC_041383.1, read as the reverse complement.
TAGTCCTACATGTAGGGTACGAGAGCGAAATGCCAAATGAAGACCGAATTTGAAAACTTTAAAATTCAAACATTGCAGCTTCAAAAAAATCTGGAAAAAATACACATATAACTAGAGACATAATGTGCATCTGTGTAAATTTTTAGATCGAGGTCCGTTAAAATGAGAGCTACACAAAAATAATTGTGGAATTTTAGCATATGTACTATTCATCCTCAAATTCCATGATTTTTTTTGTATGGCTCACAATTCAAGGTATTTCATCTTGAAAATATGTACACGTACACATTACATCCTTGTATGCATGCGTATTTTTCCAGATTTTTTTGAAACTGAAAAGCTTGAAAAAAAAATCAAAATTAAGGCCTCCATGGAGCTCGGTCTCCAAAATGCCCTACTCGTACAAGTGGACATGACACTATATTCGTACGTTTTGAGAATCCTACAAATCAAAGTGGCCCTAGAAATTAAAAGAAGTAAACATATAACAACATAAGAAGAACTTGAAATTGTCCCTCTAGAAATGAAAAATGGATTTTTTTTAGACAAACAAATAACCATACTTAGATTGTACTCTCTCACTAGTTCACGTATCGTGTACCCTCGAAATTTTCTACGTATCACCAACATGAACTTTTAGTATGATATATATTGAATGACTATTTCTCAGTTGACCTACAAATAGTTATTTCTCTACCAACATTCATAACGTGAATCTCAATGTTACTTCCTTGCAAAAAAATTAATTTTCTTGCAGAAATAATAATATTAAATGGTTCTTAGCGTCGACTTAGAAATTGACAGATAGAAAAACTGACAACATATTTATAAGAACTCACCAGAATTAGAATATTATGAAATACATTCTGATACACGTCTACAAATATGATATTTTAAGTATCTAAAAGTTAAAGACTGCCATGTTTCAAATCATCAGTTTTGTTCTCTAATATCTTTGGTCGGTGCAGAGGAAGAACGCGGCAGGACTGTTACAGTTCACGACGACACAAGCTCAAAACATGACCGGCAGCAACATTTTGCAAACTTATCAACTTATATCAAATTGACGCCACTAAACTGAACTTGCATTTTTGCTCAAACATGTTTCCTGCGAGAAATGACACTCGATGGTTTCTAACTGCAGAGAACAATAGTGTAACCCAAGAAAATGGGGTAAAATCTAAGAGATTCTAGCAACTTAAATCACCCGTCACTGGTTAAAGTAAGGGCAAGGACAACACAGGTCAGCGTGAAAATAATTGTAGCTGCAGCAAAGGCCAGGATGGCTCTCTGTGAAAAGCCAGGCTTGTCATGGCCTGCTAGCTCAACCTCCTTCAGCAGATCCCGGATCTCATTGACGTCTGCGTCCTTTGCTGCATGAATTAGCCTGCTCTGAACCTCTTCAAGCTTAGCAAGCCTTCTAGCTCGGCTGGCATCTCTAGCAGACCAGATGAACCGTGTCATCCTCCACAAGAGGATTCCGACGTAGATTGCCGCGACGCAGTCCACGGTGTAATGATGCCGTTCTCGTATCTCCCTTTGTGCACTGTGCAGGACGAGAAACCATATTGCAACAGAAATCCAGCCTCCATAAGCTTCCTATATGCGTGTGAAACAGATTGAAAATGAGTTAAGATTCATCAATTACATGCGACTGGTTAAACAATATCCAAGAAAATGGAATATAGATGGTGGCTCCAGATAATGGAAATTCAGATTCAGTACAGCGGGCCTTTTCAGACTATGGTGCTGTAACGCAGAAAAGTAAAATGAATTACGTACCGTCCACGCCATGGCAGTAAGAACAGCGACAAGCATGTGCCCACTATACATAAGATCATTGCAACCTCCACTGGCTTTTTTCAACAGATGGTACCATGCAGGCCCCTCTCCGGGGGTTGGCCTCAAAATGTCTACTAAGAAACTCATCCGACCCCAGTCAGGACTGTACTCATCAGGGTAAGCTTGAACATCAGCTGTATTTTTTAAAGGACAATTCAGTTTTCAAATCCCAGAAAAATGCATACTTCAATTAGGTGATATAAGACAAATACACTAACCATAAGCCATATCATTGTCTATGACCGCACGAATAGCATGTGAATCAGAAGCATATGGAACGTAATATTTTTGCGCCCAGGGATGAGGGTGCCCAGGTATTTGATAACGGCCTGCAGCGCACCAAGGTCTCGCAGATGGAAGAATTGTACCAACAAAAGTTGCCGTCCGAAGCAACCGTCCGACTGCCATGGTGAACATATATCTTGTGGCTATTCCAAGACCAGGAGCCTTGATGCAATCAAACAGCACTGAGAACCCCAACATCATAAATAACATCAAATAATGGTGAAGAGTGATAACATGAGCTCTCAATAGACCAACAACACTTCCAGGAAGCTTCTCATTCAAAGCTAGAAGCACCCATTGGCCAGTGTCAGGAAGTGGAGCAGCAGATCTGTTAAAACAATAAAAAGGGTTTAGTTTACAGTTAAGAGTTAACTGTGTGAGAATTCAGGATTCATGCATGTATTTATCTGGGCAAGGAAATGAGTGCACGCAAATGATAAATAACTATAAAAAGTTAAAGTTCGTAAGTACTGCAACTCTTTTCTTGACAATGAGAGCCAAAGTATGACCGAACCATGATCTTTTTACAGAGGTCAAGTTGACAAAAGATCACAAAGGCAGTTACAATTAGCTAAAAGCCATGACCAAATAAACCTAGTGCAGTCCCATCTTGCCACCTAATGAGGCATGATATGAACTTCTCGATGTTTTGTCAATGAGCACAATGGGAGCATATTTAGGGAAGGTTAGCTCATTTGTGTAAACCAGATTGAGAGAGGAAACATCAATGCTCAGTAATCAGACAGGAATACACTGGCCCAAGCATGAAGCAATGCTTATGCCTTTCTTAGCCGCTTAACTTCTAGATGCCCCTTTGTTCAGATCATTGATACCTTGCTTAAACTGGACTCTTTGAAACACTAATCACCATAAAAATTTTTGCTTATTTTGAACAAGAAATAATGTGGACTTCTTTCTTCATTGCAAGGCTGCAAAGGAATATTTTAAAACTCCAAAAATAGCATGGAGTAACAAGAGTCAAACAAGGTATGTACCTCTAGCAATGACCAATAATCCACAGAAATATGATTGAAATAAAACTTGACAGACGGAGAGGCTACACAAAGATGCATTTGCCACGCAACATTCACCAAAATTACATACAACAACAAGAAGCCATAGCAACAATTAATCAACAAGGTTCACTTAACGCACTTGTCATGCTAAATATACTGTCATCTCCATGAATCTCTACTACGCCACTGGTTTTGAGCACCATAATAAACATGATAAATACGCAACATTTTCTAGGTTTGGTCTACCTACAAAATAAATTTCTTCAAGATCCCCCAAACTGCAGTCTCTGAAATGTTTCACAGACCTCTCCAAGATAACAATTATATGTCATGACAAGTCTAATTCTCCGCCTGTCAAGCTTAGGCACTATCCACACCCAACAATCAAACCCCTACTCCAAGACGCACGCCTTTCTGATACAAACTAATCGATTGTTTGGCAGTTCAAAAAGTAATACTCCAAGATCATACCATCCTGACACGAACCGCACACTAGAAACATCTGAAAAGCATATCATTAAGCATCATAAACCAAAACAAGCACCAAAAATAGCAACACAAACCAAATCTCTCCGAGATCCATGGTAATTCGCGTCCAAACAGCTGAAAAGATAAAGCATGTGCCAAGGAGGAAGCTCCCTCCTCAGTTCCCAAAGATACTAACCCGTGCCACTGGAGCCCCATCAGGACGGAGACGAAGCGGACGGAGATCATCTCGATGAGGAAGGCGCTGAGCATGAAGACGATGGAACCGAAGAAGGGAAGCACCGCCCGTAGCTCGACATCCCAGTGGCGGTAGAACGGTGCGCGCGCGGCGGCGGCGAGCGCCAGCGCCGCCCAGAGCACCGGCTGCAGCCGGTTGTGCCATGTCGGCGAGAGGTACCGCAGGTAGTCAATCCCCACGTACAACGCCGCCGCGAAGCTCAGCCCGCAAAATCCGAGGAGCCGTCGGGAGACCGCCTGCGGCGGCTTCCGCCTCGGCGCCTTCGCCCTCGCCATGGCCGTGAGAGCTTAGGTTTGGTCACCTGGTCATGGGCTGATGTCAGCGAAGGCCGTCGAGATCGGGACACTCTTGTGGGCACAGACTTGGTTGCAGTCTTGCAGAGCAGCAGACCGGTTCAGATGAGAGATGAGAAGATGTATCACACCTCCATCGGGGAAGCCCTCGGGGCACCTCTTTTTGCTAGAGAAATTTCCAAATGCCCCTCAAATCACTCCTCGGTTTCTTTTTCTTTTTTTTTTGCGAGAAAATTTCCGATCTATTCATTTTCAATCATGGCAGTACAACGAATACCAGAAATAATAGAAATTACATCCAGATCCGTAGACCACCTAGCGACAACTACCAGCACTGAAGCGAGCTGAAGGCGCGCCGTCGTCATCGCCCCTCCATCGCCGGAGTCGGGCACAACTTGTTGTAGTAGACAGTCGGGAAGTCGTCGTGCTAAGGCCCCGTAGGACTCCCGACTGTCCACTGTGATAGTCGTCGTGCACCAGAACAGCAACCGCCGCAGATGAAGAATAACATAGATCAAAAAATATAATCCGAAGACACACGAACGTAGATAAACAACGACGAGATCCGAGCAAATCCACCAAAGATAGATCCGCCAGAGACACACCTCCACACGCCCACCAACGATGCTAGATGCATCGCCGGAACGGGGGCTAGGCTGGGAGACCTTTATTCCATCTTCAGGGAGGTGTCGCCGTCTCGTTTTCCTGAGCAAGACACAAACCCTAGCAAAACTGAAAGAAACGATTAAAAACGGAGCCCTCCCGCCGACCCTTGCCGAGATCCACTACGCCCCCATGGCCCTAAGGCCATCGGAGAGGAGGCGGACCTGCGGCTAACTCCTCGGTTTCTTTGTCATCAATTATTCTAAGTTTTGATTTACATACTCCATGTCAACTACTCCTCCATTCCATAATATAAAAACGTTTTTGACAGTGATATTATGAATGAAAAAATTTCACTTGCACGTCAGTAAATTTGTCGCGGTTCGTGATCGTCTTTTGCAAGGCCCGAAATATGTTCATCGAAGTGGCTTAAGTGACGCACATACAGTTTCGTATTTCACTTAGCTGTTATAAGGTTGACGTGTCCAACCACCACATGGGCAACAACTGTGTGAACAACGTGGCGTGGCATTTTGAGGAAAAAACATCATGGGCCCCACCCTGCGCATCAGCCAAGCCCGTGAGTCGTGGGATCAAATATCCATGGCCGAGGGATGTTTTTATTTCTCTCGTCCATATGACAGATGGCCCAAGGTGTTTTTTGTGTGCAAAGAGTCACATCATATCCACACGGTTGTCGCCCATGTGGCAGTTGGACCGGTTAACCGCATTCCAGCTAAGCGAAATACAAATATCAAATCGTCTGAGTGACAGTACGCGAGCCACTTAAACCACTTCAGAGACCATATTTTGGGTACTGCAAGTGACGTGCCCAAAGTGAATTATGCAACAAGTTTTGTGGCCGCAAATGATTTTTTCTCTTGTGGACATGAGGGATAAAAAATAACCCCATTTTTGTCCGGCTAGGTGCTAAAACATTGTCGAGTTCTTCCTTCTAATGAGTTACTAGAGACAATGATTGTATCCGGATTTAGGCCACCACGGAGGTGTAATACCCTACTTCCTGCTTTGTGGTTGATGTATTGATGTGTGTGGTTGGTTACAAGATGACCTATCAGTTCTCTCTCTGTCTCTTGTTTCAAGTGGTCTACCTCTTCTGCGGATCGAAAATCAGATGATCTATGCATGGACTCGGTCCTTCCCTTATATGGTACTTGCTGGTATCACAGTGGTGTTACACTACACGGGGTACACTATCTGGAAGGCGCAACTTACGCGGCCCACGCTGGTCCGTCAGAATGTCATGGGGATAGTGGATGACAGCTGAGGGCAGTTTCTTGGAGAAAAGAGTTGCCTTACCGCCATATGTTCATCGGGCCCCAGTGGCCAAAGGCAGGGAGTTAGTGTGGATGCACCGGCCTTGGTGCATCCAAAGTTAAAAACCATTGGGCACCCCGATCATGTCGTGGAGGGCGGAATTCCAGCAGGCTTGGGGACCACGTTTCCGGTATTGCTGACAATAGCCTGATGACCCACAAGTATAGGGGATTAATCATAGTCTTTCTGACAAGTAAGAATGTCGAACCCAACGAGGAGCAGAAGGAAATGATAAGCGGTTTTCAGTAAGGTATTCTCTGCAAGTGTTGTAAGTAGTGATAATACATAGTTTTGTAGCAAGGTGATTCATAACAAGTAACAACAGTAACAAGAGTGCAGCAAAGTGGCCCAATCCTTTTTTGTAGCAAAGTACAAGCCGAAAGTACTTCTTATAATGAATAAGCGTTCTCAAGGACACATGGGAATTCTCGTCTAGTCACGTTCATCATGTTTAGTTGATTCATGTTCACTACTTTGATAATTTGATATGTGGGTGGACCAGTGCTAGGGTGTTGTTATTACTTAAACAAGCAACCCTCTTATGATTACCCCCTCACGCAAGCATCTGCAACTACAGAAGAAGAATCAAGATAAATCTAACCATAGCATAATGAAACATATGGATCCAGATCAGCCCATTACGAAAAAAACTCATAAACTAGGGTTTAAGCTTCTGTCACTCTCGCAGCCCATCATCTACTTATTACTCCCCAATGCCTTCCCCTAGGCCCAAACATGGTGAAGTGTCATGTAGTCGACGTTCACACGATACCATTAGAGGAAGAACAACATACACATCATCAAAATATTGAATGAATACCAACTTCACATGATTACTTATAACAAGACTTCTCCCATGTCCTCAAGAACAAATAAAACTACTCACAAATCATGTTCATGTTCAAGATCTGAGGAGTATTGAATATTATTAAGGATCTAAACATATGATCTTCCACCAAATAAACCAACTAGCATCTCCCATGGAAGTGTTCCCGGTGGAATCGCTCCGCCGGAGAGCAAAAGTGCTCCTGCCCAGGTTCAGCCTCGAGACGGCGGCTCTTCCTCCCGAAAGTATTCTTCTATTTTTTTCTAGGGAAATGGCTTCATATAGTAGAAGGGAGCACCGGAGGGCTGCTGTGGGCCCCATAAGACATCAGGGCATGCCCTGGGGGGGGGAGGGGTGTCCTGTTTTCTTGTGGACAACAGGTGGGCCCCCTCCAGTAGATCTTCGTTCCAGTATTTTTTATATATTCAATAAAAATCTCCATAAAGTTTGAGGTCATTTGGAGCTCCGTAGAATAGCTATCCTTGTTGTAGCTCTTTTAGGCCTAGAATTCCAGCTACTGGCAACCTCCCTCTTCATATAGATCTTGCAAATTAAGAGAGAAAAAACATTAGAATTGCATCATAAAGTGAAATAATGACCAAAACCACTATAAATAATAGTAGAAAAACATGATGCAACATGGACGTGTCATAGCCCCTGACCCTGGTAGTAGGTGATGGCTTTGAAGAGGGTGAGGCTTGATACGTGCTAATTCTTGAGCTTCCATTGGTTTTTCCCTTGAAGAGGAAAGGGTGATGCAACAAAGTAGAGATAAGTATTTCCCTCAGTTAGAGAACCAAGGTATCAATCAAGTAAGAGACAATGCACAAATCACCAATACCTGCACAAACAATCAAACAACTTGCACCCAACGCGATAAAGGGTTGTCAATCCCTTCACGGTCACTTGCAAAAGTGAGATCTAATAGAGATAGATGAAACTAAACAAAAGATAAAATAATTTTTTTGGTATTTTTTGGTTTATCAGAAAGTAAAAGATTGCAAAATAGTAGATCAAAAACTTATATGATGGAAAATAGACGCGGGGGCCATAGGTTTCACTAGAGGCTTCTCTCAAGATAGCAAATAATACAGTGGGGGAACAAATTACTGTCAAGCAATTGATAGAAAATTGCAAAGTTATGACAATATCTAAGGCAATGATTATGAAATATAGGCATCATGTCCGTGTCAAGTAGACCAAAATGATTCTGCATCTACTACTATTACTCCACACATCGACCGACTCCTGCCTGCATGATGTAAGATGACATGATGTAGAGGAATAAACTCAAGCAATATGATGTAAAACCCATCCTTTTATCGTCGATGGCAACAATACAATACGTGCCTTGCTGCCCCTACTGTCACTGGGAAAGGACACCGCAAGATTGAACCCAAAGCTAAGCACTTCTCCCATTGCAAGAAAAACCAATCTAGTTGGCCAAACTAAACCGATAGTTCAAAGAGAATTACAAAGATATCAAATCATGCATATAAGAATTCAGAGAAGATTCAAATAATATTCATAGATAAGCTGATCATAAATCCACAATTCATCAGATCTCCACAAACACAACTGGAAAAGAATATTACATCGGATAGATCTCCAAGAACATCAAGGTGACACATGGTATTAAGAATCAAAGAGAGAGAGAAGCCATCTAGCTACTAGCTATGAACCCATTGGTTTGAGGTAAACTACTCACGCTTCATCGGAAGGGCAATAGAGTTGATGTAGAAGCCCTTCCTGATCGTATCCCCCTCCGACATGATGTCGGAAAAGGCCCCTAGATGGGATCTCACGGGAACAGAAGGTTGCGGTAGTGGAAAAGTGTTTTCGTGGATGCTTCTGGTGGTTTGGGGATATATGTGAATATATAGGATGAAGAAGTAGGTCGATGGAGTCATGTGGGGCCCACAAGGCAGGGGGCGCGCCCTACCCCCTTGTCACCGCCTCCTGGCTCTTCTGACTTGAACTCCAAGTCTCCGGGTGTCTTTTGGTCCAAAAAAAATTATCGCGAAAGTTTTATTCCGTTTGGAATCCGTTTGGTATTCCTTCTCTGCAAAGCTCAAAAAACAAGAAAAAAACAAAAACTGGCAGTGGGCTTATATTACCTGTTTTGGATGTTTTATATGCATTAATATGCTATTTTATATTATTTTCTGGGACTAACCTATTAACCTAGAGCTTATATTATCTGTTTTGGATGTTTTATATGAACTAATATGCTATTTTATATTATTTTTGGGGCTAGCCTATTAACCTAGAGCCCAATGACAGTTTATGTTTTTTCCTTATTTTTGAGTTTTACAGAAAAGGGATATCAAACGGAGTCCAAACGAGGTGAAAATTTACGGTGATTTTTTATGGACCAGAAGAGAACCCCGAAGCATCGGAGTTGGGCTAGAAGAGTCTTGAGGTGACCACAATCCTAGGGGACGCCCCCCTAGGGCGCGCCCCTGGCTTGTGGCCCCCTCGAGAACTCCCTTGATTTGTTTCCGACACCAAAAATTCCTATAAATATAGAAACCTTCGAAAATAAACCTAGATCAGAAGTTCCACCGCCGCAAGCCTCTGTAGCCATGAAAAAACAATCGAGAGCCCGTTTCGCATCCTATCGGAGGGGGAAACCATCACCGGTGGCCATCTTCATCATCCCGGCGGTCTCCATGATGAGGAGGGAGTAGTTCATCCTCGGGGCTGAGGGTATGTACCAGTAGCTATGTGTTTGATCTCTCTCTCATGGTCTTGATTTGGCGGGATCTTGATGTACCGCGAGCTTTTTTTACTATAGTTGGATCATATGGTGTTTCTCCCCCTCTACCTTCTTGTGATGAATTGAGATTTACCTTTGAGGTTTCGCTATTATCAGATTGAATATTATTATGGATTTGAGAACACTTGATGTATGTCTTGCGTGGGATACCCATGGTGACAATGGGGTGTTCTATTGATTCACTTGATGTATTTTTTGGCACTCAACTCGCGGATTCCCGAGGTGACATTGGGGTAATCTATGCATAGGGGTTGATGCACGTTTTCGTCCTTGTTTCTCCAATAGGAATCTTGGGGCACTCTTTGAGGTTTTTGTGTTGGATTGAATATTATGAATCTGAAGTTGTTTGATGCATATTGTATAATTGACCCACGGATACTTGTGGTGACATTGGAGTATCTAGGTGACATTAGGGTTGATTGATATATATCATATGGTATTATTTTACTACGAACTCTAGGGCTGTTTGTGACACTTATAGGAATAGCTCAATGGGTTGATGGGAAAGAATAACTTTGAGGTGGTTTCGTACCCTACAAGAAATTTCATCTTAATGTTCTCCGTGATAAGAACTTTGAAGTGACTCTCTGTCGCATGTTGAGGGATTGCCATATGACTTAATTATGTTATCATTGTTGAGAGAACTTGCACTAGTTAAACTATGAACCCTAGGCCTTGTTTCCAAGCATTGCAATACCGTTTTTGCTCATTTTTGTTACTTGCTACCTTGCTGTTTTTATATTTTCAGATTACAAAAACCTATATCTACTATCCATATTACACTTGAATCACCATCTCTTCGCCGAACTAGTGCACCTATACAATACCATGTATTGGGTGTGTTGGGGACGCAAGAGACTCTTTGTTATTTGGTTGCATGGTTGTTTGAGAGAGACCATCTTCATCCTACGCCTCCCACAAATTGATAAACCTTAGGTCATCCACTTGAGGGAAATTTTCTACTGTCGTACAAAACTCTACGCTTGGAGGCCCAACACAGGTCTACAAGAAGAAGGTTGTGTAGTAGACATCAAGGCTGGTGGGAGGGCCTCTCTTTGATGGATTGACGCGGGCGCCAACCCATTGCCATGGAAGAAGAGGCCGTCGGTGTCAAAACCGGCGGATCTTGGGTAGGGGGTCCCGAACTGTGCGTCTAAGGCTAATGGTAACAGGAGGCGGGGGACACGATGTTTACCCAGGTTCGGGCCCTCTCTCTGGAGGTAATACCCTACTTCCTGCTTGATTGACCTTGATGATATGAATATTACAAGAGTTGATCTACCACGAGATCGTAGAGGCTAACCCTAGAAGCTAGCCTATGATTATGATTGTTCTTCTGGTCCTACGGACCAAACCCTCCGGTTTATATAGACACCGGAGGGGGCTAGGGTTACACAAAGTCAGTTACAGAGAAGGGAATCTACATATCTGAATCGCCAATCTTGCCTTCCACGCAAAGGAGAGTCCCACCCGGACACGGAACAAAATCTTCTATCTTGTATCTTCATAGTCCAACAGTCCGGCTAAAGCATATAGCCCGGCTGTCCGGGGACCCCTTAATCCAGGACTCCCTCAGTAGCCCCTGAACCAGGCTTCAATGACGATGAGTCCGGCACGCAGATTGTCTTCGGCATTGCAAGGCAGGTTCCTTCTCCGAATACTCCAAAGTAGATCTTTGAACACAAGAATCATGTCCGGCTCTGCAAAATAATTTCCACATACCACCGTAGAGAGAAAAATATTCCACGAATCTAATCTGCTGACAATTTCTTCACAGCGTGACACCACGACATGGCCCAGTCATAATTCGAACCATTTTCCCAACCTACTACTACACGTTTTGCGAGGCGGTTTTATTGGCACGTCTTGTCAAAGCAGAGATCGTGTCCCCTTATCACGGGATTCTCATCAATATGGACGTGGGCAACCCAACCGTTAGGACTCCCTGGGAATAGGCAAGTTTCAAAGGCCACGCGGGGTACGCTTGATATTCATCCTCTTTATAAAGAGACCAAGGCCTGTCTTTTTTTCCACGCTTAATCCTCTCCTTCTCCCACCTCGAGTTCCAACACCCAAGGCTTAGCCCAAACACTCCAATCTTCCGACCATGTCTGAATCCAGCCTTCAAGGCCGGTGGATGGCCTCCTCCGTCACAGAGAAGGACGTCAAGAAGCTTAGGGGGGCAAGGTACTTGGATGGCCTCCTCCGTCACAGAGGAGGACGTCAAGAAGCTTAGGGGGGCAAGGTACTTGACCACGGAAATCCTCCACAAGCTTCCTGTTCAAGGGCAGGTTATCCCTACTCCCAAATCCAATGAGGGTGTTGTATTTATCTCCCACTTCCTTCAAGGGCTAGGCCTCAGTCTTCATCCCTTTGTTAGAGGGCTCATGTTCTATTACGGACTAGATTTTCACGATCTAGCTCCGGATTCCTTCATCCACATCTCGTCATTCATCGTCGTGTGTGAGGCCTTCCTCCGCATTACTCCACACTTCGGCTTATGGCTCAAGACCATCAATTTGACGCCGAAGATGATCGACGGGAAACACGCGGAGTGCGGAGGGGCTAAAATAAGCAAGTGTGCCAATGCTTTATGGCCAAAGGGTTCCTTCTCGGAAGCTTCTGACCTATGGTAGCGGGAGTGGTTTTATATTACAGCACCCCGAGGTAGAAAGTGGGTGGCTGCTCCTGCCTTTCGATCCGGTCCTCCGCCACAGCTTGCATCGTGGGCTAACAAGGGGCTGGATTGGGGATCACTCGATGATGTGCGGACACTGCAGAGCCGCATTCAAGATCTCATCGGTAAGGACATCAGTCTTGCCAAAGTAATCCAAGTAATGCTAGTTTGTTGGGTCCTGCCATGCCAACAATGACCTCTCCGTATGTGGGAGTTCAATCCGGAAGGACCGCAAACCGTTCAACACTTCTTCGGCACGACGCTCGAAGGGATGTATAAATCATTCTTCGGATCATGAATAAAGTGTCCGAACACTACAGAGGACGCATGCCTCAATTGCAACCATCCGAATACTCCGGTAAGTGCCCCACAACTGAACATGTTGCCGTTGTATTTATCGTAACATTATTCTGAAAAACTGTCCTCGGCCAGGGCTGGATAAAAAAGGTGGAGAGGATCAGGTGCTCGGCCCCTCTTCCTGAAGACTCAGCGGATCCGGTATTAACCAGGATGATGGCACGTGCACCTTATCAAGTGCCATCAGGGGAAGACAAAGAGAAGAGTGGGGAGGTCAAAAGTGGCCTTCTTACCGGAGGTACGTTACTCACCGTATCCGGGGAGATTGGAACTCCCGTGTCGGAGGTTGAACGGGGAGGAGAATCTAGTATTCCCTCCCCCCATGGGAAGAAAAGGGACGCCCCGAAGACTTGAAGGCAGAGGCCTCCAAGCGAGGGAAGAAATCCCTATCAGGGGGGCCTGACTCGGGGGGCAACGTTGCCGCACAGCACCCTCAAGGGGGACAGCCGTTAGCTGAGACGTAAGTGAACAAAGGTGCTTTGTAAGCATACCCGTTCTTTTCCTGTTTTATGATAGTAGCATCTGAAACGTGTGTTTTGCAGTACGACCTATATCTTTTCGCAACAATCTTCGTCCTCGGGGGATCTGCTTCTAGAGATGATGGAGAGCGAGACGCCTCCTCATACTTCCCCACCTCATAAGGCGAACGACCCCGAGGTGTCGTCCCGGAGGATATCTCCCGATCCGCAAAGGAGGACGAGGCCAGAAGGTGACTCTTCGGCCGCCCGAGGTCCGGGGTGTTCGGCTCCTAGAGAGACCGAATACAAAAGCCCCGGACTATCCGACACACAACCGGATAGGTTGACAGGTCTTCTGCGGCAAGCACCTATTTCAGAGGAGCACCGGTACCTTAATGGGTATGGTGATTAAGAGAATCTCATCCGTGAAAAGCGGACTAAATGAAGCCTTCATGAGCCTACTAAGAGGCTTTGAGGTACATAATGTAGCATTTTTTGTACCGTAAACGCAATGTGCACTGTGTATAGATAGTAGCCCCCGAGACTCTGGTTGCCACCCGAACAGGGTGATCAGAGGATCAAAATAGAGATAATCTCAGGTAATAATTTTTCCAATTTTATACACAGGCAGCTGCAGCGCCGACAGCTGCCCGGGCTGCCGAATTTGCCGAACTGAAGCAAAAACATGATGTGGTGGATGAAGTCATCATGCTTGTGAATAAGCATCTTGACAAGGCGCAAGGTATGTCTTTTGGGCGGTCAGTAAGTATAAATGTGAGCACAATGCTAGAATTTTATAATATGCTTTAACTGCAGATGGTGCTGCCGCCGTGGAGACTCTTCGGGCTGAGCTTGCGCGTGCCAAGGAGCAAGCCAGGATAAGCAACACGGCTACCAAAAAGGCAGCTAGTGAATTAAAAGCCGAACAAGCTGCTCATCAACGAAGTGAGGAGAAAATAGCCAACATGGCTCTTGAGCTAAAGGATGCCGGCCGCTATGAGATTCTCGAAAGAGAGAACCAAGCAAAAATGGCGGACCTAGAGAAGGCCTTACAAGCAGCAAAGGAAAATCGATCTGAGATCAGAGCGGCTTGGGAGGAGCTCCGACAAGCCGGCGATTTCGCGACTGGGAAGCCCTTTTTATTGCGAACTAAATTCGGCGATCCGAAGTATGCCCCTCTTGATCAAGCGTGGAGTTATCCGGACGCATACTTGGACTTATCGAAGAGTGCTACTGATGCGATGCAGCTTTTCGAAGACCAAGAAGATCATGAGGCAGAAAGACTGTTCTGGTCGCAATTCAGCATGCCAAGGCGTCCGCCTGCTGTTGAACGAGCAGATGGACGAATGGGCAGAGCTCCATAGGATATCCGGACTTGCCATGAAGGTTGTCGTGGATCGGCTGTGGCCTGGGGAACCAAGTCTGGATAGTTATTTTGGTTTAGTGCAACGACTTGTTCGTGTGGTGACGCATATCGATGCTGTCAAGCGATCAATGTGCATAGAAGGTGCGCGGATGGCCTTTGCCCGTGTGAAAACATACTGGGCGAAGATGGAGGCCACCCATATTGCGACTAGGGGTCCACCCGAGGGCCGTGACCTGCCCGAGCACTATTTTGACGAAGTCTTAGAAGGTGCCCGCTTGATAGAGGGTCAGTTCTCAAAAGTATCATGTTCGAATAGCATGCATGCGGATTGTACTTATGATAATAAAGGCTTTATTTATACTTTTGCCCACAAAGTGTTTTAGTGCCTCCTGTGCGGCCGTTTATGTATACATGTGTATAACCTGAAAGTTTGCAGTCGTCGGCTTCAGCCCCCTCCCGTATAACGCGGGGGTGTTCGGAAAAGCACTTAATCACACTTTTAATCCAACGTCTTGGTCCGTTAAGGAGGTGATAGTGCGGCGAACTAGGCAATCGGACTATAGAGCTTTAACACTTTCACTTAGCCATAGGAGTTTGACAGTGGGGCTACTACATAGCCCCTGGTATGTCCGCGTTTGTCCCAATACGGTGCGTTTACATACTTGACCGGGAAACCGGTCCTTCGTTAATGCGGAGGAATCGTGAAGATTCGACTGAGTCATTGAGTGGTTGACCAGCTCTCGCCTTATCATGATAGTCAGTTTTCGGCTTTCTCTACTGAGGTGCTCATCTGGATGAACCAGGCACAATCGCAGTAGTTCTCCCCGTGCCACCTTACCCAATAGAGCGGAATGTAAGGTAGCAAAACATGGGAGCCGGGAAAACCCAACATTTGACCAAAGACATGATTCAGAGCTAATGCATATAAGGCCAAACTCGCGACGCCGAACACTCTCGAAGGTATTCAAACTTTACAATATATACCGGGCTGAATATAGCCCCTGGTAATGCACCCTTCGTTTCAAGGTACGTGCGGCAATCTGGCGTGACGGAAGAGCGCTTGTGGTGAGAGCATAGATCTCAAAAACACACTGTCTGCTGCTTTGTAACGTCTATTAAAGTACGGCGAATCATAAGTTCGCCGGTAACGCTGGTATCCCTCTTGGTCATTTTAAATGTCAGGAGGGTATGAAACAACAAGAGATAGCAAAAAAGGTTTACAGAGGGTCTTAATCTAAAAAGAAACCTTTGAACGGGGCCCTGCTGCACGTCTGCGCCTTTATCTCCGTTGTGTCGTATCCTTGAGGGGTATAGTATGGTGGCCATTTGTAAAAAGAAAAAACCAGGTGAAAGAATCTGGTGTGGACGTAAGTAAAGTTGGTTTGTTTGAACGAACCGCTAAATGTAGTTTCCTGAGTCCGAATAGGGTCCAGCCGAACTATGGACTTCTTACGTGTGGGCAGCCCCCAGCGCCACACAGGGGATTTGAGTGTATACTTATATATACGGGGAGACAAGTATAGTCTTCTTATGGGCTGTTCTTATGGGGGCATAGCCGCTAATTAAGCTCAGGTTTATCTGAGCTGCCACACCTAGGTGTGCGCTGAACACATTTAGGCCTGTCCGCGGTCTTGAAGACCGATGAGTTGCTCCGGTTGAAAAGGCCACTTCGTGCTTCGGCTGCTAGAGCCGCCACGTATTCTTCTGTACGAAGAGAACGCTCTGTGTTTCTGCTGACCGTAATAACGCCGCGTGGACCGGGCATCTTGAGTTTGAGGTAAGCGTAATGTGGGACTGCGTTAAAACAGGCGATGGTCGTTCTTCCGAGTAGGGCATGATAACCACTTCGGAACGAGGCGATGTCGAAGATTAGCTCTTCGCTTCAAAAGTTATCGGGAGAACCAAATACGACGTCCAGTGTTAGAGAGCCTGTGCAGCGGGCCTCTATGCCTGGTATTACTCCTTTAAAGGTAGTGCTACATTGGCTGATTCTTGACGGGTCTATCCCCATCTTGCAAATAGTGTCCTGATATATCAGATTGAGACTACTACTGCCGTCCATAAGGACTCGGGTGAGATGGTATCTATTGACTATTGGGTCGAGCACTAAGGCAGCCGAACCCCCGTGACGGATACTAGTCGGATGATCCCTGCAATCAAATGTGATCGGACAGGCCGACCATGGGTTGAATTTAGGGGCGACAGGCTCTACAGCATATACATCTCGGAGTGCGCGTTTGCGCTCCCTCTTTGGGATATGAGTGATATAAATCATGTTCACCGTTTTGACCTCCGGCGGAAATTTTTTATATCCCACTGTGTTCGGTTGGAGAGATTCATCCTCATCTTCGCTTTGCGGTCCCTTCCCCTTATGTTCGGCATTGAGCTTGCCAGCCTGCTTGAAGACCCAACATTCTCTGTTGGTGTGGTTAGCTGGCTTATCGGGGGTGCCATGAATCTGGCAGGACCTGTCTAGAATTTTATCTAGGCTAGATGGACCTTCTCTGCTGCCTTTAAATGGCTTTTTCCGTTGACCAGGTTTAGATCCCCTGAATCTGGCGTTTACCACTGTATTGTCTGGGCTATCTTCATTGTTTTGACGTTTGTTTTTATTGCGTCGTGGTTTTCCATTGCCATCCCTGATTTCGGATGTGCCGGGATCACTGGTGCTGCTATAGGCCAACCAGCTGTCCTCGCTCGCACAAAAGCGGGTCATTAGAGTAGTTAGGGCTGCCATTGTTCTTGGCTTTTCCTGGCCGAGGTGTCTGGCCAGCCATTCATCCGATACGCTATGTTTGAAAGCCGCTAAGGCTTCAGCGTCCGAACAATCGACGATTTGGTTCTTCTTGGTGAGAAATCTATTCCAAAGCTTGCGGGCTGACTCTCCGGGTTGTTGGGTTATGTGCCTTTGATCGTCTGCATCCGGAGGTCGGACATAGGTCCCTTGAAAATTTTCCCTGAAAGCATCCTTGAGCTCCTCCCAGCTTCCGATAGAATTTTCGGGGAGGCTTTTCAGCCAGTGTCGAGCTAGTCCTTTGAGCTTGAGGGGTAAGTATTTGATGGCGTGGAGATCATCTCCGCAAGCCATATGGATGTGAAGAATAGTCTTCTATCGAGACTGCAGGGTCTGTCGTTCCGTCGTATGCCTTGATATTTACGGGTTTAAACCCTGCTGGAAATTCATGATCCAACACCTCATCTGTGAAGCACATGGGGTGTGCAGCGCCCCTATATTTGGTTATGTCATGGCGTGAGTCCGACGGTTGTAGTGTTTGGTGTTGGTTCCGAACTGGTGAGCGACCGGCATATTTGGGTCGATGGTCGTGATCCTGTGCGGGAGCATGTTCTCTAGATCCATAGATGGACCTTGTTCTGCCAGCCCTTTTGTCCAGGTCTTCATATAAATCGTATTCCTGGTTCTGGGTTGCTACCTCCCTTTCTTTATGGAGAGGGGGTGCGGATTTGTGTGCGGCATTATTAGCCGCTCTGTCTCGACCACGAGGTGGTCGGTCTGGCTGGTCGGTTGTATAGTTATTCGGTGGTATGGGCGCTATAGCCTCACCGTCGAATTCGGGCAGCAATTTACGTTTGGGATTGCTCTTTGTTTGGTTATTACCGCCGTTTTTTCCTCAGTGTCGAGTACTTCGTTCCATCTATAATTGAGCGTATCCTGTGCAGCTTTAAGCCGTTGCTTCTGCTTCTTCAAGCTCCTCGCAGTCGCGATAAGTCTCTGCTGGAGGCGTTCTTGTTTTACTTGTTTTTCAGGGATGATGAATGCGTCGTCATCCAGACTGTTCTCCTCTTTGGAGATAGGTTGGTAAGTGGTGTCTTCGGCATCGCTGTGATCAGATAGCGGCCCCGGACTGTGCTTGCCACTGTGCTTGCCGTCTCCCTGTTTGTTCTGCTTCATCGCTGGGTCTGCGGGGTCTTCATTCTGTTCAGCATTGTCCGGGATATTATTTTCTCTTATGCCGGTATCGCTATTTTTACCATGGCATGGTTTAGAGCGGCGTCGCTGACATTGGCGCTTCGGCTACTTCTCAGGAGGCTTGTCCTCAACTGGGTCCTTTTTGTCATCGTCATTGTTACCTTTAAGTGTATCCACCATGTATATGTCATCTGAGGAGGTGGCTGTCCAGCGCCCTGTGGGCGGTGGTTCCTGTTCTTCTCCTGCGTCGTCGTCCATACAGTCGATGTCTTCAGAGTCAAAATGAAGCTTATAGGTTAAGTCACCGACAGTGGCTATCAAGTGGGTGGTGGGTGGGTAACGAAGTTCATCGTCCGCTTTCCACTCAAGACGGACATAGTTCGGCCAAGAATTTCCTTCCAAGGAGAGGGATGTCAAAGAGTTTAACACGTCGCCCAGGGGCGAGTGTTGGAAGATGTCCGCGGAGGTGAACTCTAAGATCGGCGCTCAGTTGGATTCGGTGGGTGCGGATACACACGGTTCAGAACCTATGGCCGGAGGTGAGTCCGAGGGTCCGATAACACATGCCTTGTTAGAGGTTAGATCTGTGTTCGGCTCAAGCGCCGTTGAGTATGCGGCTTCCGTGGCGGGGTCTAGCCCCCCGTCCTCGGACGATGCGTTCTGCTCTGGATCTAGGGCCAGGACAGTCACAGGCTGTCTCCTAAGTATGGCTCGATGTCAGATCTAAGTCATGCTCATCGTGGCTACCGGGTGTGGCTGTCATGGGCTCGAATTCGTCGAAGATTAAATCTCCACGGATGTTGGCAGTATAGTTCAAGTTTCCAAACCTGACCTGATGGCCAGGGGCGTAGCTGTCGATCTGCTCCAGATGGCCAAGCGAGTTAGCCCGCAGTGCGAAGCCACCGAATATGAAGATCTGTCCGGGGAGAAAGGTCTCACCCTGGATCGAGTTGTTGATGATCGAAGGATCCATCAAGCCTTATGATGACGACACAGTGGAACTCTCAATGAAAGCACCAATGTCGGTGTCAAAACCGATGAATCTCGGGTAGGGGGTCCCGAACTGTGCGTCTAAGGCTAATGGTAACATGAGGCGGGGGACACGATGTTTACCCAGGTTCGGGCCCCCTCTTTGGAGGTAATACCCTACTTCCTGCTTGATTGATCTTGATGATATGAATATTACAAGAGTTGATCTACCACGAGATCGTAGAGGCTAACCCTAGAAGCTAGCCTATGATTATGATTGTTCTTCTGGTCCTACGGACCAAACCCTCCGGTTTATATAGACGTCGGAGGGGGCTAGGGTTACACAGAGTTGGTTACAGAGAAGGGATTCTACATATCCAAATCGCCAATCTTGCCTTCCACGCAAAGGAGAGTCCCACCCGGACATGGGACGAAGTATTCTATCTTGTATCTTCGTAGTCCAACAGTCCGGCTAAAGCATATAGTCCGGCTATCCGGGGACCCCTTAATCCAGGACTCCCTGAGAGGCGTCGCCTCGATTGCCACCATGGCGGTTCAATTCTTGTGCGTAGAGGTATCAATACCCAATCGTGGGAATAATGGGGGTCATTCCATGCCTTGAATTGCAGAGACACCGCCCATGCCATTCATCTTAAATATCTTTGTGCTCTATAGCCTGCTTCTCTATTTGCATTCTGGACCCAAAATCTTCTACCTTACACCTCCTTCAAGCTTTTCTGCCTCTCTGTATCCTTACTCCAGTCCTCAGCCTTCCAACCCTACATCACTGCCATACATCATCGAGAGAAGAAGAAGCGCGATGATGTTGCGTCATCTAGGTGCGGCGGTCTTGCATCATCTGAGCGCATCATGAGAGTCATCCTTCCCTAGTCCCACATCATCAACAAGAGTAGATTGATAAGATGAGAAAGGCAATGGTCCCGATGGTCTGGCAAGGGGAAAACATCATGAGACTGGTGACGGATCCCCCAAACTGTAGGGCCAACAAGACAGTGGTCTTCTTGACAGTCCTCGTGGTGGTCATGCTACCATTGTTCTCTGCCGTCTTCCTCGTTGTCCTGGAGGATTATGGCATTCATCCTCTCCCTTTCCCCAAATTCCATATTGCTCAAGGCCCGAGGATCCCATGGCGACGAGGACCGAGAATATGTTGCCGTAGGGGTCGTCCGTGGGCCAAGCAGTGGATCTTGGGGGTGAGAGATTCATGGATGTTGAGTAGACCTTGGAGATTAAGGTGTCACCTAAGGGGCTGAAGGATCCACTACAACGCTCGGAGCCCGAGAAGGATGCGACTCCCGAGGAGTGCGTGGATCCCGACCAGGCCCTAGAGTCCGAAGAGGCTGCAGTGCTGATACATCTCCAACGTATCTATAATTTATGAAGTATACATGCTATATTTTACAACAATTATATATGGTTTGACATAGTCAAAAAAATTACATATGAATTGGGTGCACTTTTATATTATTTTTATGGACTGACTTATTAATCCAGTGGCCAGTTCCAGTTCCTATTTTTTTGCATGTTTTCTGTTTCGCAGAAAATCATATCTAGGAAGGTCCAAACATGATGAAAAATTACAGAGATTTTTAATGGAATATATGTGATTTTTGGGAGAAAGAATCAACACCATATGGTGCCCGAGGGATCCAGAAGCCAGGCCGGTGCCCCAGGGTGGCTTGTGGTCAACCCTTAGGTTGGTTGGAGCCCTTATTTCGCCGAAGGAAAGCTAATTTCCGGAGGGAAATCCCCTCAAAATTTTAGCCCAACCGGAGTTAGGGATCTCTGGCTATAAAAGAAATAGTGAAAGGCCATAAAATAGAGAAGAAAACATAGAGAGAGAGAGAGAGAGAGAGAGAGATCCAATCTCGGGGGGTCTCTCGCCCCTCCAAGCACCATGGAGGCCAAGGACCAAAGGGGAGAACCTCTCCCATCAAGGGGGAAGGCCATGGAGGAGCAAGCCGGAGGTGAGCCTCTCTTCCCTTCTCTCTTAGTGGTGCCGGAGTGCCGCCGAGGGAACCATTGTTGTGGTGATCTTCTTCATCAATGTCGCTGTCTTCATCACCCTCCTCATCTCTCTTTAAGGGTCCACTCTCCTACAACCCGTTGTAATCCCTTACTTGAACATCGTGTTTTTGTGCTATGAATTATTATCCAACTCGCTATTGTGTTTGAGTAGATTTTTGTCGTCTTGTGGGTAATTTGTGAATTAGTATGATTGGTTTAAATTTCTTGTGGTTAGGTTGTTGCCCTGTGGTGCCCATCATATGAGTGCACGCGTGGATCACACCATAGGGTTAGTTGTATGTTGATAGGACTATGCATGTGGTTGGGGGGGGGGGAGATTGAAACCTAGCCCGACCATGGAAATTGATACATACGGGAATGAAGGGTGGCCAATTTATCTTACTGTGATGGTTGGGTTTTACCTTAATGAACTTTGGTATTTGTGGATGCTTTCTAATAGTTCCAATCATAAGTGCACAGAGTTCCAAGCAAGGGACGACATGCTAGCAAAGGCCTCTCCCACATAAAAGCTTGATATAACTAGTAAATTGCCTAGGGACAACTCCACACACCCTACCACCATTATTCCACACTCGTTATTATATTGTAATATATTCTATCTTTATTTACAAAACACCTACTTTTATGTTTATGATCTTGCAACGCTATTGCTTTATGCCCACTTCATAGTTTAATTTCTTGTTTCTAGATAAAAGCAAACACATAGTGTCTGTAGGATCGTATCAGTGGCAGATAGGGCTTGGGAGAATATTGTTCTTATCTTTAGCTCCTTGTGGGTCCAACAGTCAGTACTTACCACTTCCATATTTGGAAAGTGCTACGATGATTCCTTGCACTTAGGAATTATCAAGCTCTTTTTATGGCGCCGTTGACGGGGAGAAATAACATAGAGTTAATATTTTCATGTGTGCTTGTTTGCTTTTATCACTAAGTAGATTTTTGTTTTAATTGTTTATGCTTTTGTTTTCTTGTTTTCTTTCCTTAGTTTTGGGTGAAATAAACAAAAAAATTACTTGCCTCTTATGCCTAGCTTAATTTCTTTAAAGAAAGCATTGCTTGGGAGACACCGCGAATGTTTTAGGTAGTCATTTTTCTTATTAATTTTTGTGTGCCTTTAAACTTCTAAAAAAAGAAGGGAACCTAAACTTTTTTCAAAAAGAGAAGTGATTGGAAACTTATGCATTGAAGAAGTGAGGGTCGACCTTGAAGACTTATGTTCATGCCCATGGAAAAAATGTAAAAAATCATGGAAGATTCTCATAAAAATATTTATCTCATTGTATATACCATTGTGTCATAAAAATAATGTGCCAAGATTTGCCTTTAGGATGTTTAAGTTTCTTGTTTGATGTGTGTTGTGCAGAAAGAGAAACTTTTGTTGTAGTATTTGAATTTACATTTTTAATTGAATGTGAAAATTTTATGATTTTTTAACACGAAGCTTTCATGAAATTCTTTATTACGTCCTAATGTTTCAGAATTTTTGGATTTACATAAGTACACATTTAGAATTAATTACTACAGACTATTCTGTTTTGACAAATTATCGGTATAGTTTTGTTATCTGCTTGTTCTAGAGTTTTCGTGGCTTATATTGGGTGATATAAATTGTGGAAATGATAGCATACAATAGGTGATGTTTGAAAATAGTTATGCAACTTGTCTTGATAGTACATGATTGGCTGATTTATTTTTATGTGTACTAACCTATCTCACGAGTTCTATTAAGTTTTGTGTGAATGAAGTTTTCAAGTTTTGGGTGAGATAGCAATATGAGGGGAATAAGGAGCAGCTAGAGCCTAAGCTTGAAGATGCCCAAGGTACCCCAAGTCAATATCTAAGGAAGAATCAAGCAACTAAGCTTGGGGATGCCCAAAATGGCATCCCCTCTTTCATCTTCAAAATTATCAGTATATCTTACTAGGAGCTATTTTTTATTCTTCACATGATATGTGCAAAGTCTTGGAGCGTCATTTTTCCTTTTTATTTTGAATAAATATACACCATGCTGGTTGGGGATGATTTCTTATAGTCCTTGGTTGATTTAAAAAATGCTCCATACAGTTCACTTATATCTCTTGAGTATGGCTTTACAGAATGCTACGCTTCACTTGCATCTTTTGAGTATGGCTTTATAGAATGCTTGTTGTGCTTCAGTTATATCTTTTGAGCAAGAATATTGGTCTCTTTATATTTATGTTATTTGTAGAGTGTCGTATGACCTTCACTTATATCTATTAGAGTATGAATAAAATTATATTGAAAGTGGGTTTGAAGAGGTCAACTTTAGATATGATTGATCCCACTATTTCAGAGGGTGACACAACTCATGTGGATTACATTATTATTAAAAGTGGGTTGGAAGAGGTCAAACTTTAGTCATTAGTATTGATCCCACTATCTTGAAGAATCCCTCGTTGAATAAGTATGATTGTTTTACTCTTGTGCTTCTCTTATATCTTTAGAGTAAAATTTATGAATGGACCTAATGTCATGTTCTTCATTTACTATATGTATGTTGAGAAGTAAAAATGCATCCTCACCTTAATTTATGAATATAAGTGAGATTACAATAGTACATATATTTAATCAAGTAAGGGAGTTATATTATAATGACAATGAGCATTAGTTTTATTAAGTTGAACCTATGATGTTGTGGTGATAAGTATCTCCCAGTGAAGGACAGATGATTCTCTTAGCACATGTTTACACATGTTCGATAAATTCCAATTCAACCTTGGTGGTATTAAGGTTTGTAGGGTATCATCATGATTATATTTTCTCAATAATGTTACCATTAGAGAATGAATGATTGTGGTTTTTGTGCTCAGTAAAGTGGTTGCCTCTTAGTCTTTTGATAGCATTTTCCTATACTAAGCGGAAATATTGCTTGTGCATCCAATCCTTTAAACAAGTTTATGACATAAAGTGTCCATCGTACCTACCCATATATGGTATTTCACTGTCATTTCAAGTATATTTTTATGTACCACCTCTAAACCTTGAAATAAATTATTGTTCTGTGTGCCCGTACAACTCATGGACCAATGGGGGTAGTCATTATCTTCAATGGAAAGTGTGTTTTACTCACAACGAGAGTTTATTCACTAGTCAAATTTATGAGAGAGGCTGGTAATAGGGATGCTTAGTCCTAATAATAATAAAAGAAGGAATATATATTGAAAAAGGCCACTCCCCCGAAAAAGTTGATAGTTGGCAGGCACTCGTGGATTCGGCTGGCCATAGTTTGCGTTGGTTATGGTGGAGGAGGGTGTAAAAGCATGGGAACCGCCATTAACATGTTTAGCATGAAAGATATTGCAAACCTTTATCATAAACCATTAATAGGAAAAGTACACCACTCAAAATAAATTCATCTCTGTTTTAAAATAAATGAGCTCTCGCATATGTTAATCTCTGCTTCCCTCTGTGAAGAGCCTATCTATTTACTTCTATTGTTGAGTCAATTCCATCTTTTTATTGCGACACCACATATTGAGCATGAGGATAACTCTTAGCTTTGTATGCATTATTCTAATTGTAATTTTTGAGCATTGTATAAGCATGATGTTTACCTTCAAATAGGACTACCTGGTCATCATCTCTACTTTGTTGGTTGCTTTATGTTTGCAATATAATCTTGAAAGGTTCACGAGATACTTCATTACCACTTTATGATATGTTGAACTTGATGAAATGATGCTACATGTTATTAAAGTTATAATTTCCTATGTGATCAAAGGTTTGTTCTATTCTAGCATTCACACTTCATACATTATTTATTTTATCATTTACCTACCCGAGGACGAGCAAGAATTAAGCTTGGGGATGCGGATACGTCTTCACGTATCTATAATTTATGAAGTGTTAACGCTATATTTACATCAATTATATATGGTTTCATTGCACTTTATATTATTTTTAGGGCCTAACTTATTAATCTAGTGTATAGTGCCAGTTCCTGTTTTTTGTATGTTTTTGTTTCACAAAAAATCCATATCTATGATGGTCCAAAAATGATGAAAAATTATGGAGATTGTCTATAGAGAATATGTGATTTTTCGGAGAAAGAATCAACACAATATGGTGCCCAAGCGCCCCACAAGCAAGGTCGGCACGCCTACCCCCTCCCCCCCCAAGGCATGCTAGGTGGCTTGTGGGCCGCCCTTAGGTCGATTGGAGCACTTCTTTCGCCGCAACAAGGCTAATTCCCGGAGGAAAATCTTGTCGGAATTTCAACCCAATCGGAGTTACGGTTCTCCGGCTATAAAAGAAATGGTGAAATGCCAGAAAACATAGGTGAAAACAGAGGAGAGAGAGATCCAATCTCGGAGGGGCTGTTGCCCCTCAGGGCACC
This sequence comes from Triticum dicoccoides, assembly GCF_002162155.2. Classification (NCBI taxonomy): domain Eukaryota; kingdom Viridiplantae; phylum Streptophyta; class Magnoliopsida; order Poales; family Poaceae; genus Triticum; species Triticum dicoccoides. Next base: position 468,277,938 of record NC_041383.1, on the reverse strand, counting down.
ATGGAGGCAAAGGACCAGAGGGGAACCCCTCTAAGGGAATCCTGGATTAAGGGGTGTCCGGATGGCCGGACTATGACCTTTGGCCGGACTCCCGGACTATGAAGATACAAGATTGAAGACTTCGTCCCGTGTCCGGATAGGACTTTCCTTGGCGTGGAAGGCAAGCCCGGTGATATGATATGAAGATCTCCTCCCATTGTAACCGACTCTGTGTAACCCTAACCCTCTCCGGTGTCTATATAAACCGGAGAGTTTTAGTCCGTAGGACAAACAACAATCATACCATAGGCTAGCTTCTAGGGTTTAGCCTCTCTGATCTCGTGGTAGATCAACTCTTGTACTACCCATATCATCAATATTAATCAAGCAGGAGTAGGGTTTTACCTCCATCGAGAGGGCCCGAACCTGGGTAAAAACATCGTGTCCCTTGTCTCCTGTTACCATCCGCCTAGACGCACAGTTCGGGTCCCCCTACCCGAGATCAGCCGATTTTGACACCGACATTGGTGCTTCCATTGAGAGTTCCTCTGTGTCATCACCGTCAGGAAGGATGTCGCACCCCGTCTTTAAAGATGGCGCTATTGCGAAAGGAGCTTTGGCTGTCGGCCAAACTCTCCGGCTAGGCAAGTTTTTGATGACCGCCTGTTCGGCCGCCGCGCTGACGATGACCTTTCGGGTCATCGAAAGCAATCTCCACATCAGCTCGGAACTTGCCAAGCAGTTAGATCTGATGGAGCTCTCTTCCCTAAACGAGCTCTTGGATCGCATCGCCGCCCTGGGAGTCGCTACAGATTACGGCCAGATTGGGCTTAAACCCGATCAGGGAGAGATTGACTCTCCCCAGGTCACCCACCACGTTGAAGTGGTGGAGGAACAATGCGGCGAATCTTCGCCCATCCTAAGGACCAGATGCGTCCGGATTCCTGATCCCTCCAAGCCGGACATCCGCGAAGGGGAGGACGTCGCCCAAGACCTGAACCTAAAGTCAGGCAGCAGGCCTGATTCATTGAATAACGTCCAAGAAAACAAGCTTCCGAGTTCGGAAATTTCTTGGCCCCTGAGTCTTAGATCGGGCGAGTTTCCGGATTTAAATCCACCTGTCCACCCAGATATAAGGGATCTATCCCAAATTCGGCAAGAGCCCGGGGAAATAGTACACCATTACTGGGCCAGATTCCTCCTGGTTATGAACAGGATAAAGGACTGTCGTGAGAGGGATGCAATTTCATTCTTCTGTAACAACTGCACGGACATCGGAATCCTCAAAGCCATAAGTCGCCGCGAAATTACACGCTTCGCTGACTTGACATCCATAGTACGAAAGTACTGTGCGATAGAAAGCGTCCGAAAAACCGAAACAAAATTCTGGGACAATCCGACCCTGAATACAATCCCAGTCCGAAACAAAAGGGCGCATTATCGCCAGGCACCTGGGCCAAACAGCAAAAAACAAAAACCCTCTATAGGGTATGGAACCGTACTGGAGGGATGGCTCAATGGACCCTGTAAAATTCATAGTACAGAGGAAGTCACACCAACTCATAGCCTTAGAGCATGTTGGATACTCCGGCAGGTGGCCAGAAGTGGCGAGGAGCTTCTAACTCCAGAATCCGCAGAGCACCACCCCAGAAACGCCAGTACGGTGTCAACAGTCTTCGAGACTTTCACATCAAACAATGCGAGGAAACGAACGCTCTGCAGCCTTACCGAAGTCTACCAAGTAGCGACAATAAACCCATGGAGTGACACGACTATTACCTTTAATGCCCGTGACGAACCTAAATTCCGGACAGCCCGAGCACCAGCCGCACTGGTCCTCAGTCCGATAGTGGACGGCTTCCGGCTTACAAAGGTACTCATGGACCGTGGCAGCGGATTGAACCTCATCTATGAGGAAACCCTGCGAAAAATGGAAATAGACTGGAGCCGCATTGAGCGAAGCAACACAACCTTTAGAGGAATAATCCCCAGCCGGGAAGCGTGCTGTTCAGGGAAAATCACACTGGATGTGGTGTTCGGCACGCCGGATAATTACAGATCCGAGGAGGTCACATTTCAAGTGGCCCCATTCAGCAGCGGATACCACGCTCTGTTAGGGCGAGAAGCATTCACAATTTTTCAAGCTATACCCCATTACGGGTACATGAAGCTCAAAATGCCCGGACCCAATGGAATCATCACTCTTGCTAGTGATCCGGACACAGCGCTCTGCGCCGAAAACAAGACAGCCGCACTGGCCCTCGAGGCATTATCCGAAGCCCTGGCGGCCGAGGAACTAACTGTGTTGCACTCCACGGTGGACAGGGATGACGTGATACTTGACAAAAGATCCAAGTCCACCTGCTTCAAGCCGGCAGACGAAATAGTCAAGTTCCAAGTCCATCCAACGGACACTACAAAAACGGCCTCCATCAGGGCACAACTAAGCCCTGATGTAGACGCCGCACTCAGAGAATTCCTACGAGAAAATTGGGACATTTTTGCCTGGCACCCTTCACACATGCCAGGAATCCCACGCAGGCTGGCCGAGCACAGCCTAAACATCCTAAAAGGATTCAAGCCCGTTAAGCAGACTCTTCGGCGTTTCTCCGAACCTAAGAGACAAGCCATGGGAGAGGAGCTAGCCAAACTACTGGAAGCCGGATTCATTAAAGATATAAAAAATCCGGACTGGCTAGCAAACCTGGTAATGGTACCAAAGAAGGACAAATCCTGGCACCTATGCGTCAATTTCAAAGACCTAAATAAGGCCTGCCCAAAGGATTCCCTCCCCCTCCCCCGCATTGATCAAATCATCAATGCCACTGCAGGACACGATTCATTGTGTTTCCTCGATGCATACTCTGGCTACCACCAAATCAAGATGGCAGAGTCAGACCAAGCCGCAACGGCATTCATCACCCCATACGGCCCATTCTGCTTCAACACAATGCCCTTCAGGTCAAAAATGCCGGCGCAACATATCAGCGCATGATTCAGACATGTCTGGCCAACCAGATCGGCAAAACAGTTGAAGCGTACGTGGATGACATGGTCGTCAAAACCAAACACGTCGAAACTCTAATAGACGACTTGAGGCTCATGTTCGATAACCTCCGAACATATGACATTAGGCTTAACCCGGAAAAATGCGTTTTCGGCGTACCAGCCGGAAAGCTCTTGGGCTTCATTGTATCCGGTAGAGGAATTGAAGCAAACCCAACCAAGATTCGAGCTCTGTCACAATTGGATATTCCAAAAGATCTCAAGCAAATACACAAATTGACTGGATGCGTGGCGGCTCTAAGCCGCTTCATCTCCCGCTTGGGGGAAAAGGCATTACCCCTTTACCGCCTCCTCCGGCGCACCGAACACTTCGAGTGGACAGATGCCGCCACGGCCGGACTTGAAGAAATAAAAGCCATATTGGCAACAAACCCTGTCCTGGCCGCGCCGAACATTGGCGAACCAATGTTGTTATACATCGCGGCAACTCACCAAGTTGTAAGCGCAGTCCTCATTGTCGAACGAGAAACGGACGGACACAAATTCCCTGTCCAGAAACCAGTGTACTACGTGTCCACTGTCCTCACTCCATGCAAGTCCCGGTACCCGCATTACCAAAAAATAGCATACGCAGTGTTCATGGCATCCCGGAAGCTACGACACTACTTTCAAGAGTGTTCGATAATAGTAGCCTCCGAAGTACCTCTTAACGATATCATAAACAACCGCGACGCAATGGGCCAGATTGCCAAATGGGCCATTGAGATCCTCCCGTTTGACATAACATATAAGCCACGGCGAGCCATCAAGTCGCAAGCCTTGGCCGACTTCATCGCTGAATGGACTGAAGCCGAAATCCCTAAAGAGTATGGCACATATTCCAACTGGACCATGCACTTTGACAGCTCCAAAATGCTGGCGGGTCTGGGGGCTGGCATCATCCTGACGTCCCCAACAGGAGATACAGTCCAATATGTACTCCAGATAATGTATACGGACTCCAACAATGCAGCCGAATACGAGGCCCTTCTACATGGCCTCCGGATGGCAGCCTCCATGGGCATTCAACGCCTAGAGGTGCATGGGGATTCGAACCTCGCGATATCCCAAATAAATGGAGACTTTGACGCCAAAGATCCGAAAATGGCAGCTTATCGCAACGCCGTCCTAAATATGTCAGCTCGGTTTGAAGGGCTGGAATTACACCATATAGCTCGGGAAAGTAATCAGGCAGCAGACGTCCTGGCACGCATCGGCGCAAAGCGCGATGCAGTCCCCCCCCAACATTTTCCTGGAAAGGCTATTCAACCCATCCGTACAGTGGGAAGGGGAATCCGGAATTAACAATCCGGACCAGGACGCATCACCTGACCCCGAACACCCTGACACAACGGAAGACTCCGTCAATGAAGTCACACCCTCAGCCCATGTAATAATGGCAGTAATTGCCCCATGGACAGAACCATTCTTAGCCTACTTAACTAGGCAGGAACTCCCCGAGGACCAAAATGAGGCACGCTGCATAGTGCGGCGATCTAAAGCCTATAAAGTCCACAAAGGAGAGCTTTATAAGAAAAGCACCACCGGAGTCCTTCAAAGGTGTATCTCCGAAGAGGAAGGGCGGAACCTTCTGGCGGAAATTCACGCCGGACTCGGCGGGCACCACGCCGCAGCCCGAGCCCTTGTCAGCAAGGCCTTCCATACCGGATTTTATTGGCCGACGGCCCGGGCAGACGCTCATGACTTAGTCCAGCGATGCGTCGGTTGCCAATTATTCGCTAATCAAAGCCACATGCCGCCTACCGCCCTACAAACCATACCCATCACCTAGCCTTTTGCGATCTGGGGGCTTGACATGGTTGGACCCCTTAAAGGAGGAATCCACAAGCAAAAATATCTACTGGTCATGGTGGATAAATTCACCAAATGGATAGAGGCCAAGCCTGTTAAGACGGCCGAATCCGGACCGGTGATAGACTTCATATCCGGGGTTGTACACCATTACGACGTCCGCCACAGCATCATTACTGACAACGGCACAAACTTTACGGCCGATGAAGTTAAACTCTGGTGCAAAAACATGGGCATTAAGCTCGATTACGCTTCAGTCTATCACCCACAAACTAACGGTCTAGTCGAGCGAGCCAACGATCTAATCATGAGCGGCATCAAACCCAGATTAGTGCGATCCCTCAAGGAATCTAACACACACTGGGTAGAGGAGCTTGACTCCGTACTCTGGGGGCTACGGACCACGCTGAATCGCACTACCGGATTCACACCATTTTTTATGGTATACGGCGCAGAGGCAGTCCTGCCGTGCGACATAATTCATGACTCACCTCGCGTGCGCATGTACGAAGAAACAGAAGCCGAGCTCGATCGGCAGGATAGCTTGGACGCATTGGAAGAGGAGCGCGATGTGGCAAAGGCCCGTTCCACATTCTATCAATAGCAGGCTCGAAGATATCAAAGCAGAGAAGTACGGGCCAAAACATACAATGTTGGCGAACTAGTTCTACGCCTGCCGGACAAGAAAAAGGACAAACTCAAGCCCAAATGGGAGGGTCCCTTCATAATCGACCAAGTCCTTACTGGTGGAGCGTACCATCTGCGAAATGCATCAGACAACCGAGTCGAGACGAACCCATGGAACGCAGCACGCCTCCGAAGATTCTACGCCTAGCACCGGCTCTGTGTTCGTCTCCTTCCTCTGTCACCTTCCCTTTTTTTAATTTAGCTGCCTGGTATTTTTCTCCTCCTTCCTCCCTTCTTTCTCCCAAGCCTTTAGGGGCTTGCTTGCGCGATTGTTCACACATAATTGACGCGCCACCCGCGCTCATTATACCTGGGGGCTTCTTTATCAGAAGCTTATATACACGGGCTTCATGCCCAAAACATGTGTAACACTTCCGCATGAACCTTTTATGCACCATTATATGCATCAATATGACTTAAGTTTTGGCCAAGCTGGGTTGCCTGGCTCCTGTGCTTACCCCTACGTTCCCTTTTGTTCGGCTAGGTGGTAAAGGGAGCACCTCTGCGATTGTTACTGCCGGGTCAGCCGGATGTGTACCTCAGACTGGGTGAAGCCGAAAGCTAGCGTTCTTAAGGGAATATTCGGTCGGTGAACTAAAAGATGACTTTTCACTTGTTTATTTATCTGTCCCCAGATGCTTTTCTGCTTTTCTACGCAGTCCGGACATGCACTTTAGGGCATGCCTCCCAGGGAAAGGAACCCCTAATGGAACTATTCTCCCTGGAAGATGTTTCTCACACTACTAGGAAAAGGCCCACTAATGGCGCACCTAATTTGGCCATTAATGGTGCATTAGTGGTGCGCCATTAGTGCCATGCCATTAGTATATTTTACTAATGGCGCACCACTGGTGCGCCATTAGTATCTGGTATACTAATGGCGGACCTCAGATGCGCCATTAGTATATACAACAGTGCGCCATTAGTATGCCTCCCAGGGGGCCATGTATACCCAGGTGCTTTGGCATACTAATGGCGCACAACAACAAGATGCACCATTAGTAACTTCGGCATACTAATGACACACTGTTTAATGATGCGCCATTAGTATCCTTTGGCATACTAATGGCGCACTGTGATGTGATGCGCCATTAGTATGAATATTAGGTTTTTTTTATTTTTTTATTTTCTGTTTTTTGCACAGGTTACAAAATGTATAATTGGACAAAATATAGACAGCACACATCAACAACAGATTCATCGAATACAATAGAAGATTAGTCTCTGAATACAATTCATCATATTAGTCTCTGAATACAATTCATCATATTAGTCTCCGAATTGAAAAGACCGAACAAAGATAGAACATTATATTACAAGTCTCGAGACCGTGAGTAGCGAGTTTGTCTTCACATTACAAGTCGATATCGATCATCTAAACTACCATCACATAGAAGAGAGCTGCGGTCATCACAATGAGCATCATCACGATGAAACTCGTCTTCATCCGGTTCCTCCAACGCTCCCTCCCCTCTCCCGCTAGATAGCGGGCGTATCTAGATTCGGCCTTGGCCCTAGTGGTGTACCCTTTGTAACTGTTACCGCTGAATCGGTGAACCTGTCTCCGACACTCCTCCCAGTCGTCGTAGACTCCGGGAACCTTACCCTTGTACACGACATACGACGGCATCGCTATGCACTAGCCAAACGAAACGTTAGTACCAATTCACAAACAATACATAAGCAATATATAAGTATGCAACAGAACGATCGGAAGAGAAAAGCAAGACATTAATAGCATCGATTACATCTAAGTTGAACGACTCTCGAAACCAAAGAGACATACTACAAGTTCATTAATGTTTAATTACAACATGAGCCAATCGATGTTTCAGAACTAGACACAGCATCACTGCTTTCGACTCGACTCAAGGGACCGGAGCGTGGATGAAGCCACCGTCTATCGTGGGAGTCATGAAAGAACGGGCGTTGTCAGTCTGCATTTGTAGCATTGTGTCGATGTCACTGTTGGACGGTTGATTTCTGAGGTAGAACTGCCCCGAGGTACGAAGGACATCTTGATGGATGATTTCCGCAAACTCTGACTGGATGCGAAAGAATTCTTGTCTCATGTCCGCGTCCTAGATTGCCGACACGCTCACGGCCCAATCTTTGAGTTTACTCGGTAGCAGAAGTTGATGATGGTCCCGTACGATCGCCCGCATGTGATGGATGGCGTAGTAGGCACCCTTCTGACCGCCAGGCGGCTGCTTGACGTAGCAGAACATCATATTGTGGGAGAACACGTGCTTGCCATACTTACGAATAGGTCTGGTGAAGGTGCCTCCAGATTTGGCGTAGTCGGGGAGAACATCATCAAGAACCTTCTTGACATTTGTGTAGTCTATGTTCGACTGATGGTCCGGGTCGAAATACATGGCCATGGAATATTTGGGGCTTAGGAGGATGAGCGTGCAATGTGTGTCACTGCAGAAAACATGGAATGTTAAAAGAAAAACGATCGAAATCTAAGAATTCATATGTTACGGGCCGGTTGAGGGGAGGACTTACTCGGGAAAGTAAGGCACGAGGAAGTTATCCTTATCTTGGTTTGCCAGAATGACGCCTTCGAGGTAAGAACTCACGACTTGCCGGTCCCCAGCGCTGCCCAAGATCTTGGCACGCATGTAGAAGGGGTCGACTATCACGATGTCCGGGGTCTTGTCGCGAATGATCCGCATCTCCATACTCAGCGAAAATAGCCGAACGAAGGTATAGTGCAGCGGATGAAGGTTCAACATAGCGTGGATGTCATCAAACCGCAGGACGATCGTACGCCCGATGGAGTTATCCACAAAGCCCTTGCCCTCTGGCACCTTGGCCGTGAAAACCGGGTATGCCACATCCTTCTCTCTGAGACGCCGCTTCTCCAAAGAAAGAACACTGTCATGCAGACTCCGCATAGCACCGGTTGCAGCATTGAGCATATTCGTCGGTAGCATCGCCCTACCCGCCACATGCACCCTCCTCGAGATATCCTTAGGTGAAGGTGGCCCGTCCTGAGCACGGATCGTACTCGGTGCTGGCTGGCTCGCACCCTTGTTAGTCTTTCTTTCGTGTGCCTTCTTATTCTCCTGTAATGGGACTGAGTTCTGCTCACAGACCGCCTTCTTGAGTGTGTTGGGGCTGATAATATTTCGCACCTCGCCTATCTGAGGCTCGGTGAAGTCGGCAGCTGGAGGCGTCTCCTGAGAGCTGAACGGCAGACGACGCCTGTTGCAACTTGGCTTCTCCGCGGTACCAGGTAGATCGCGCACGTCTTTTGTTGGGTTGGGTTCTTGAGAAGGAGGCCCCATGAAGTCGCCATTGTACCCATGTTCGGCAAAGTACTGATCGACGTTGCCAAATGTATCATCGTCGTCGTTGTTCTGATCCTTTGCCATATGCATGTTTGGATCCAGTGGCATAGGGATGTCCGGCACCGTTGCGGCGGTCTTGCCATGGGGCCGACTTGGCGCCGGCACGACTGGCGGTGTTGTCTTTGGGGTGGTGTCCCCCGCCCCCAAACGAATCTGGCTCTTCGGCCAAAGCAGGGGCCAGCTCAGGCAGGCGCTGAGGGTCATCACGTCATCATCGTCGGCCCCAACGGGTCGAATCAGAGGTAACAACTCGTCGCAGCCTGGCAACACCCGAACCAGTTCAACCCTAAACAAGTTGGGTGGCATCTGGGTACCGTGGAACAAGGGGTTGCCCGGTTGAACGATTTTGCCCTTTGCGACATCGACCAACTCGTTGTTCACGAAGTGCAGGAGAGTGCACGGAACGTCAGCGGCGCCCTGCAAAAACATGTAGGGCATCAGGGATGCCCAGTCAAAGGCAAGGAGATGAAGTCCTCGGCCGAGAGAGGCTTAATTAGTTACCGTGATGATGGCGTCGAGCTCGGCTAATGTCGAGGCACCGCCAACAGCGGGCGTGCAGTTGACGGAGGGGCCTCTTGCTGCAGAGGTGCCGGCCGGCGTACACCCGGGTGCATTAAGCTCCCGTGCCGGCGTCGGAGACACCAATGCCGCCTCCACCGGAGACACCAATGTCCCCGCCATCGCATTCTGTGAGTTGCTGGCCGTGAAGCTAGGAATCGGGGGCGGCCCCTGTTGGCTGCCCGCAATCCACGCACTCAACCCCTCGATCAAGGTAGGCACAATGGTGGTGATCGTCGCTCCGAGTTGTTGTTGCACTTGCTCTTGGACAATCTCCGGAATCCGCGCCACCTGTGCCTTGAGTTCTTGAACCTCGCGCACCTGGCTTTCCGAGCTGGTCTTTTTCTTCTTCCGCACACCAGCGGTATAGTATGACCCCCATTTTGTGGACAAGCCTTTGCCGGCCACACGACCAGCTGACGTCGGCTTACTGAGCTTATCCTTGTTCTTCATTACATTCAACGCCCTATTTAGAGTGGTGTCCCAAGGGTTGCTCTTAGTCGACCCCGTGCTACTGCTTTCAGTCGCCTGCGGAAGGAATGTGAACCATTTAGAAATTTGGCTTCATTAATTAGAATGCAACCATATGGAGCTAATTACGCGGGGGTGTATTCCTTACCAGAACAAGCTCAAGCGCCCTGGTCTTCGGATCCATGGTAAGCTCCTTTGTTATCGGGTCCTCCTTGTACCGGGCCCTGACATAGTTCCTGGTCTGCTTGTTACCGCTGTATTTCTCGAAGCGGGGCGGTAGGCCTTGCTCGGCACGCTCCGCGTCCTCCTTGTCCCATATAGGCTCTGCCACTCTGTAACCGCCGGGACCGAGTTTGTGTTCCCCTAAGTTCAACTCCCGCATTTCTTTCCCCCACTGACTTGATTCAGAGTTTGCGGTGCTCGAGCAATTGATCTTGAAGTCGTTGTAGTCATCTTCGATGATCGAAGGATTTTTCTCCTTGATCTTCTCATAACTCTCACCTTTCTCGATCATTCTCTTCACATTGCTTTTCCAAGTAGACAGGGCCTTGCTCATCTTCATGAGGGCAGCATTGTTCACTTTATTCCCTTTGAGGCTTGTGTTTTCAAATTCAGCGGGGAACTTGTATCGTTCGTGCAGCTTCGTGAAGAGGAGGTTGCACAAATTCCCTCGGTCAGGATGCCTCAGGTTCTCGGTGTTGATCGAGACGGTGCTCCGGAGAATGCACCCGAGCTCAAGCGAGTACCCCTTGACTATTCGTTCGGGCGCCGTTGGATTCCCGTCGGAGTCCACTTCAGTAACTTCCTCCTTGAGGGTGCGGAGCATGGTCGGGCACCGGTCCTTCCGTTGCCTCTTCGGTTGGCTGCCATCTGTGCGTGCGCCGCCATCATCAGTGGTGGCATCCTCGGCGGCACCATCAGTGGTGGCATCAGTGGGGTCATCCTCGGCGGTACCATCAGTGGTCTCAGGATCGGTGGGGAAGGCGGTGTCCTCATACAAGTGAGGTTGTTCCTCCATCTCCTGGGACAGCTTCCAGAATGCCTTGCCGCCTGAACCCCCGGCCTCATCGTTGTTGGCCATGTTTCTCTCTAAATAGGAACAAAGTTTGGTCAAAAAGTTGGTTATTGTCAAGGAACAAGATCATGGTCTCATCATTTAGGGTTTGTCGACACCGAGGCATCCTAAAAGCTAAGCTTTTATCATTGAGGGTTTTTCGACGCCGAGGCACCCTAAAAGCCTAAGCTTTCATCATTAGTCACAAGTACCCCGGCCCATGCATTAGTCACAAGTACCCCATATGTCCTATTTTTTAGCAAAGTCATGCTAAAATTCACGGAAAATTTCAGCATGACCTTTGCTGAAAATAGGACATATGGAGTACCCGAATTTGCTGGAACGGAAGTTAATCGACATTCCAGCAAACTCAAGGGCCTCTCGGGTGGACAAGGCAAAAAAGGCCTCCATCACAACATGGAAAATACATTGGCATGTGAAGAGGTGAAACAATATATGCATCTCCAAGCAGTATCATTCAACATTTTGGACAAACCACTACAAGCAATACTGGATCAGATACAAGAAGAATGTGAGAAAATGCAGACAAATACTAACAGATTGAGGTGTTTAACTTGTGGTGCTCTCTGTGCTATTAACATTTCAAGTCAAAACCTTTTCTGGTTAGTAAGTGTTTCTTGAGCATATGTATGTAGTAAGTGTTTCTGCTCTCAGTGTTTCAGAACACATATTTTAGCTACCTAGTACCAGTGCTATTACCCAACAGTTAATTAGCTTTTGCTTTTGCTTTTCAGTGCCCAATTCTAGCTAGTACCAGCAAATTAACATCTACCAGCAATCATCTTCAAATATATATACACTGGACATTTTAATATTAACCTAAGGAAAAATGAATAGTTAGGTTAATTACCCACTGTTAGTTATTCAGTCTGATGCTTTGTCCTAGCAGTAGTAGCAGTTTTTCTTCTTCTTCATTAACTGTACTAGCAGTTTTTCTTCTTCTTCATTAACTGTATTAGCTATTTACTAGTAGTACTAGCACTTGGATCATATGCTAACGCTACATTGATACATCATCATGCTGGGTAATATTAAACCCAAGCAACTTTATAATCAACCCAAGATACATCAACTACTGCACTGTCCTGCCTAATAAAAACAGTCATGCCAGCATATAGTATATAAATCTGAATTTGTGTTTACAAGAAGAGTGCCCATTGCAATGTAAACCTGAGAACACAACTCACCTCAAGTGCAGGATATAGCAGACACCTACTTCTTCAGTCAAGTGCAGTAAAAGACCGTTTGCAGAACCTGTTTAGTCAGAGTTGAACATTAGAATCCATACTATGCTCTACTATGCTTGTAAAGGAACTAGCAAACAAGCTTATCGGCAGTGTCTATCTTCCAACCCCACCCAGAAAGTGAGAAAACAGTGGGCAAGCACTGCCAAAGCCCCATGGTAACATGGTGGGGGTCCTGGTGGCTGGTGGTACCAAACCAAAGCCCCAGATTTTTTTTGTTTGCTGGGCAAAATACATCTGGGCATGTAATCACTAGTCAACTTAACATCTCTCAATGACTCAAATAGCCTGAAGACAGAAAGTGCAAAAGGATATTTATGGAAATATTGGGCCAAAATCAGGTCAACAGTGCCAAATAATACATAGCAGGGTTTGAAATCAGGTCAGCAGTGCCAAATTTATGTAATCACTAGTCACTGGATATTTTCTGATCCAGTAGAGAGATAGTTCGTGGAGACTCGACACTCCAAGCGATCTTTGTAGCGTGCATGAAGTGATCATCCTGATAACTGGCGTGTCAAACATGTTATGTTGTTTTGAGCTAGAAAGCACATATATAATACATTTTGCTGACGAAATAAACCGATGCATCCTCTGTTTATGCATTTCAGCTGAAGACGTCTACACCACACCAGATGCTGCTACTAAATTAAGATGCACTGGTTGTAGTCTCTACATGCCACAGAGTGAAGCTGAGATAGACCCACGCACCCAGCTGTTCCTATGTACACTGCGAATGTCAATTGTGCATTACTCTTTGGTGGCTCAACAGTCAATACTCCTTCTGCCCCGAAATACACGACGCATAAATATAGTGAAAAAGTCAATGTTTCCTAAGTTTTACCAAGTATATAGAATAAAATACCAACAACTATATTATCAAATTATAAAAATATCTGGAGACATGCAATTTTGTATGAATGCGGATTCACTTCGTTTACTAGTACACTCTGTTTTTAGAGATGATTTACTACTATCCATTTGTTGCTTTGCTACCAGCCTGCCACTATATTTTTGCTTGTTCATGGACAAAGAGTGAGGTTTGTATATGTTTGTTCATGAACAAAGAGTGAGGCTAGCCAATCGAAAGAGGGACCACGACGACAACTGGGCTGATACGGTAGGTCCAAGTTGCCCCCAAGTACAAGTGGGCCTTCTGGTGTAGTAGGAAAAAAGGCGGGCTATTCACTTCTGGGAATTTTAATTTTCTCGTCTGCCATACCTTTGGCTTTTTGAGACGCTTCTTCAGTGATGCAAACTTGCAGAGTTAATTATAAGATGGATCCCTAAGAACATGTTGTCAATGCAGACTCAGTTTGTTTATTAATACTCCTGGCTCTATTTTTTCTTAAGGTACCTAATTGATCTAATGTTTGGGCTTGTTTGTAAACGAAGAATGAGGATGCATAGGGTGTTGTTATTCAAGTTCCGTAAATCTAAGCGGCGGTTCAAGCATTGACAAAAACGACCAAATTTGAGGTTTAGTAACGTGTGAAATCTGTCGTTTGTGTACGTACTTCTTCTTGTTATGCTTTTTGACTAAACACATATCATGGCAAATCAATTGCATACCAGAGCATTGGCCACATCCATTGCAATCTGTAGCCCTGTTTGAGAATCGCACTACATTCCTGGCAGTAGAGCGCAATTCCACGGGGTTGACGAACCGTACCTGGAGGTAGAGGAAGGGGTCGGCGACGAAGTTGCTGGGGTAGCCGGCGTCGGTGGCGGAGGCGCAGGTGAGCACCGGGTTGGCCACCGGCCACGTGGAGGGCCTCGGGCTCCGGGAGGCGGAACGAGGCGACGACCACCCAGAAGTAGGCGCCCCCAACGAGCGCGGCAGCCGCGGCCACGGCGAGCAGGAGAGGCGTCGAGGCGGCGTCGGGGTGTCGAGGCGGCGTCGGGGCGTCGAGGCGGCGTCGGGGCGGAGTCGAGGCGGCGGGGCAGCGGCGTCGGGAGAGGAGAGGGGAAGGGGATCGAGGGCGAGGGCGAGGGAGAGAGAGGGGATAGGTTTGGGCCGGGGAGGAAATATGGATGGGGGCGGCACAATACTAATGGCGCACCACCCCTCGGTGCGCCATAAGTACATCCATACTAATGGCGCACCTCGCCCTGGTGCGCCATTAGTATTTTTTTTGATTTCTGCTCGAGCCAACAGGTTATCTTCCACCTGACCTGATCCACATCAAGTTCCCTCTACTAGCTTGACTAGTCAGCAGCCAGTTCTCACACCAGGAGGTCCTGGGTTCGATTCCCAGGCTCCACAATTTTCTTTTATGCATTTAAAATGCTGTTTGATACTTATTTGTGTTTAAATATGTTCAAACTTGTTTAAATCATAACAGTAATATTTTTTTATAAGACAGTAATAATTTTTTAAAAAATATCATCAAACAGTAATGCCGGTGGAGCGGGGGAGGGTGCGGGGGGTGCGGGGGGTCGGCGGCGGCGGTTGAGTAGGGAAGGGGTGTGCGGGGGGTCGGCGGCGGCGGTTGAGTAGGGGAATCGAGGGTGCAGGGGGTCGACGGCGGCGGCCGTTGGACCGGGGGGGTGCTCGGCGGCGAGGGGGACCGGATCTGGCGAGGTGGGATAGCGATCAAGATGGAGGGGGATCGAGATCGAGTGTCCATGAAATTTAAAAATATTCATGATAGTTCAAAAAGTGCCCATGAAATACAATCGAGAAATGAAGGCTATGATTTAAATACAATCGATCTTAGCTAGCTATCTGTTCACAATCTTCTTGCCCTTCTTTTTCGCAAATGGAGTTCTTCTGTGGAACGGACGTCCTTTAGGTAGGGTGGTCCTGCTTCTTCTTGTGGTGTATGCTGCTACTTCATCATCGTCGTCATGTTCGATCCTCGGGTCACCGTACTTGTCGAAGTCTTGCTCATTGGCTACTCCATCCATTCCGATGATCTTCCTTTTGCCTCTCCTCACGACAACACGACTGGGCTTTGACGGGTCGGTAATGAAGAAGCATTGGTCAACTTGGGAAGCCAGTACCCATGGCTCATTTTTCGCGGTGACATTTGCGCCCGCGGTCTTGGATTTGGCTTCGGGTATAACCATGGTGGTGAAATACCGGTCTTCTTTTAGGACACTCTTTGCCCATCTGACACGGAACATCGGGGCCTTCTCTCCAGCGTAGCTCAGCTCCCAGATCTCCTCGATCCTTCCGTAGTATCTGTCCTTGTCATTACCGGTGTAGGATTCCATCGTTACCCCGGAGTTCTGATAACCATCGCTCTTCATGTCCTTGTCCTCGGTGTAGAATGTGTAGCCGTTGATATCGTACGCCTCATAGGTCATCAGGTTGTGCTCGGCGCCCTGTGACAAGGCGAATATGAGTTGTTCTTCCGCGGAAGAATCCTCATGTAAAGGGTACGACAGATGCTTCTGCTTGAACCAACACGTGAAACATGAGTTGTGCTCTTTGATTATATCTCCGTCCGTCCTTTGTTGGCCTCGGTCATTGTACATCTTCTTAATAAAGGTTTTGTGCTCTACCACCCAAGGATCGACCACATCTATGTGTTGTAGCGCGACTAGGTTTTCTCTTTCAAAGTCGGCGAGTCGACCCTCTAAGTCGACATGCATTTCACGGCGACCCTCACGGTGACGCCATCCAGCGAGCCTGCCGAGGTGCCTGTTGACGGGCAGACCAACGGGGTTCTCGATGCCTAGATAATTCATGCAGTAGGAGATGCACTCTTCGGTCAGAAAGCCCCTGGCTATACTTCCCTCTGGACGTGACATGTTGCGAACGTATCCTTTGACGACACCATTCATCCTTTCGAACGGCATCATGCTGTGCAGGAACGTCGGCCCGAGTTGGATGATATCCTCCACTATATGGACCAGCAGATGCACCATAACGTCGAAGAATGTGGGCGGGAAGTACATCTCAAGCTCGCATAGTATCACCACGATCTCTTCCTGTAGCCTTCTGAGTTGCCTCACGCCAATCGACTTCCGAGAGATGACGTCGAAAAAGTTGCATAGGCCAAATAGCGTTTCACAGACGTGCGCGTCCATGATCCCACGGATTGCAACTGGAAGTATCTGCGTCATCAGCACGTGACAGTCGTGAGACTTCATCCCACTGAACTTCTACTTCGCTGGGTCTAGGTATCTGCTTATCTTCCCCGCGTAACCGTAAGGAAGTTTTACTCCTAGGAGGCAGGTGAAAAACTGCTCGATCTCCTCCTGACTTAGAGTGAAGCACGCGGGAGGGTAGTCATTTCCGGTCTTCTTTGCCTTTTTGCCTTTGCGACGACTTACTATGTCCTGCTTCGCCTCATCATCATCATCATCATCATCATCATCATCATCATCATCATCATCATCATTATCATCATCATTAGCGTGAAGCTCCTGCCTGATGCCCATTGATTTCAAGTCTGCCCTTGCTTTCGGCCCATCTTTGGTCCTCTCTGGCATGTTGAGCAGGGTACCAAGCAGACTCTCGCACACGTTCTTCGTGATATGCATGACATCAAGGCTGTGAGGCACACGGTGGATCTTCCAGTATGGCAAGTCCCAGAAAACAGACCTCGTTTTCCATACCTTCAGCAGCGGCTCTGGCGCCTTTCGCTTCTTTCCCGGCTCTGGCGCCTTTTGCTTCTTTCCCGGCAGTGAGCAGTCTTTCCAATTTTTTAATAGCTTATCTATTTCCTCGCCGCTCCTCGTACACAAGCGTTTTCGGGGTTCGGTTTCACCATTGAACAGATCCTTGCGTTTCCTCCACGGGTCATCGTCGCGAAGCCACCTTCGATGTCCCATGAACACGGTTTTCGAAGACCCGGGATCTCTATCTAGCTGGCGATACGTTGTGTCATCC
Source organism: Triticum dicoccoides (assembly GCF_002162155.2). NCBI lineage: Eukaryota > Viridiplantae > Streptophyta > Magnoliopsida > Poales > Poaceae > Triticum > Triticum dicoccoides. The sequence goes on along the minus strand of NC_041383.1, from coordinate 468,260,865 downwards.
ATGCACCTTACGCATCCAGAAAATCCGTGGACTACCTGCCCCGCGAGATATCCGTAACCGAGATAGTCGTGCACCGTCGTGAGCAGTGCGACTCTCATAGGGAAATATTCTTTCTCTGCGGTGTCCCACGTATTGGCTGGCGTTTTCCACAGCGTGTCAAGCTCCTCTTTCAGCAGCCCCAGATACAGATTGATGTCGTTCCCTGGTTGTTTCGGCCCTTCAATTAGCATACTCATGTGAATGTACTTCCTCTTCATGCACAACCAGGGGGGAAGGTTGTACATCCACACAAACACAGGCCAGGTGCTATGTGTGCTTCTCTGGCTGCCAAACGGATTGACTCCATCGGTGCTTGCGCCCAGCACGATGTTCCTTGGATCCTTCCCAAATTCTGGGTCTTCGAAGTTCAACGCTTGCCACTGGCTCGCATCCTTAGGGTGACTCAGCATCTTGTCTTTTATCTATCTCTGGATCATTTGCGTCATCTTCTCGCTTCTTCTCCTCCCTATCCACGTGCCAACGCAGGAGCTTTGCTACCTTAGGGTCCGCGAAATACCACTGCAGACGAGGAGTGATCGGAAAGTACCACACCACTTTTTGAGGAGCTTTCTTCCTCTTCTTGTATCGAGTGACGCCGCACACCGGACATATGGTAGACTCCGCGTGCTCGTCCCGATAAATGATGCAATTGTTCATGCACACATGGTATTTCACGTGCGGTAAATCCAGAGGACACACGATTTTCTTCGCCTCCTCCAAACTGGTCGGGCACTTGTTCCCCTTGGGAAGACGTTCGTGCCAGAATGACATGTTCTCGTCGAAGCATGCGTCGGTCATTTTGTGTTTTACCTTCATCTCCAGAGCCATGAGCGTTACTTTCAGGCGGGTATCCTCGGGCCTGCATCCTTCATACAATGGAGTAACCGCGTCTAACTCAAGTTGATCCATCTTGGCTTTCTCTCGGGCGGCAGCTCTTGCGTTATCCGTCTGCTTGAGAAGCAGCTCTTGAATATGAGGGTCCTGCACCCAGCCCATCGATGGTCCAGCGTCGTCTGCTCCGCCGGCATCATCATCTTCATGATCATGCCCGTCGTCTGCTCCGGCATCTTCCTCATCATCATGTCCTGCATCTTCTACATGATGACTGTGTACATCATCACCGTCATGATCATATCCTGGGGATTCTTCGTCTTCTCGCCCGCCCGAGCCGCAGTGGTTGTCTTGCTGCCCTTCCTCATTTCTTGCCCGGCCCCCATGGACGACTTTGTAGTCATCTTCATCACCTTGCCACCGATAGCCATCCATGAAACCACGCAAGAGCAGGTGGTCCCGCACCTGCCCAGAATCCGGGTCCGCAATAAGGCTCTTCAGCTTGCATCTTCGACACGGACATCTTATCTCCGTCTTGTTCTTTTGAAGCATCTCGGCCTTCGTGGACCTCAAAAACCTATTCACAATGCCTTCGGTCATCGTGCGGACCATGGTCGCCTGCGGGGTAGAGCAAAACGATATTTTAGAACCAAGAAAAAATTTGGCATGACTTTCCCTAAAAATAGGACCAAAAAGAATGCTTAATGCCAAAATTCTCGCCGAAACGGAAATGAATCAACATTCCGGCAAAATATTGGCAACTATCGCATTTCAAATACTGGTACACCTCCAAACACAAACACATATGCAACACCACAAACATATGCAACACCACGAGCATACATAGATCTAGCTAGGCCATAAAAAGTGCATGTGCACATTGTTGTAGGGAGAGCAACATAAATATAGCTTCCCCCCTTACTTACCTATCAAAACAAGGTAATTTAACCACTTAATTTGAATGAATCTATGGTGAAATGAGGTGAAAAAGAGGAGGCACCCGAGACAAGGAGGAGGTGGAGAGAATGAAGTGGGGAGAAAGTGAGTGTGGGTAGGAGAGGCTGTCCAAAATATCTTGTTGCTGCCCACTTACTAATGGCGCACCAACTCTAAATGCGCCATTAGTAATCCAGGTTACTAATGGTGCACCTTCTGGTGGCGCGCCATTAGTAGTTTTGCAAAAAAAAACATACTAATGGCGCACTGTTCAACAGTGCGCCATTAGTAGTTTTGCAAAAAAGGAATAAAAAATATAATAAAAAAATAACATTAGTGGCGCACTTTCCGACAGGTGCGCCATTACTAGTTACAACTAGTAATGGAGCACTGAGTCCAGATGCGCCATTAGTATGTTTGGACAGGCGCACTAGTTCAATTTTTTTTTGATACTAATGGCGCACCGCTTGTCTGGTGCGCCATTAGTGTCAATCCCATCTATAGCCCTTTTTCTAGTAGTGTTACTAACCATGTAATATAACATAACTAGTTGGGCACTTGTCTGCTAAAGCACTTATGACCCCTACGCCTGGTCTCCATGCATGCCCCGGTTCTTACATAACCGAGAGGGTATTCGGACACACTCCGGACTATCGGGTCCAGAGGTTGAAGTAAAAAGGTCCGCAATGACAAACGATCTACAATCCGGCTAGAAGGCATTTTACATGTCATTTTAAATTACATAGTCAATTTGACTGGGTATATTCTTCTTCAATACCATCCAACAGGCTGTCTAATTTACAGTCCTGTTGGGAATACTTGGCAGCAAGCTCTACCTGGCCATACACTAAACTGACAGGGATCTCCTTCCCGTCGGGCCCCAAAGGGCCGACCTCGGCCATGTGGTTTGGGTCAGCCTTCGTGTACCGCGTCTTCACCATGGCCCAGGCCTCCCTGGCGCCTTGACGGTAGGCCGATATCTTCCATAACCGGAAGCGCTGCCGCACTCCCTTCAGCTTCTCTGCAAGCTCTTCAAGGCCTTCAGGCAGGGAGAGGGATGGCCACAAAACCTGGACGGCGCCTTGCATCGCCTGCTGAACTCGTTCGTGCAGTTGCAATAGCTCGGGGAGAAGATCCCCCGCAGAACCGGGCATTTCCTCCGCAGGCCGACTGTCAGCATATCTGCAGACATAGCTCTATCAATCGATTTCCTCGCCGAACTCTTTTTCGAAGATTCGTTTAAGCACTTACTAAAAATGCCGCGTCGAAGTCACCGATTCTCCTTTACGGAATCAGACAGCTGAGCACGAACATCCTTTAGTTCCTCGCCCAGCTGGGTGTTGGCGTCTTGAAGCTTGTTCTTCTCTTGCCTCACCCTCGTCAGCACGCTCTCGCCGGCCTTTAACTGGCGCAGGAGTTGTTGCTTGTCCGGATTCAATCCGGCCCCATCTGCACTGTTATTTTCAGAATTGCACACATGCCGCACATCACAACAGAATTATCTTTTGAAGCATATATTACCCGAGGGAGTTCCCTTGGTACTCTCTGAAGCGTCCAGTGCGGCCTCAAGTTGGGCCTTGCACTCTTCCAGCTCCTAGGACAGTTGCGTATTATTTTTTGTAAGATCCTACATATCATATGATCCTTAAATCAGTTATCTTAACTATTTCAAGTCTCGGGGGCTACTGACATATATAACCATCAGATTTACTCACCCGTATGTCTTTCACATACTGCTCTGTGGCTCTGGCTAGAACATTTTGAGCGGCACGGAGGTATGCATCTCCCGTACTAAAGGCGTCTAACGCCTCTTGGGAAAAACATGCGTCACGAAGAACAGTCCGGCGACGCCTGTGGTTCATGGCACTCTCCACCTCTGAATTGGTGGCAGATAGCCCGTCCGCGTCCTCTGTCGGAGGAACGTCCGGTGCGCGCCCCGTGTTCGCCTCCGCTTCCGGACCCGGCCTTGAAGCCTGGCCGGTGGATATAGTCCGGCGGGCGCTCTTCTTCCTGAGGAGAGCATGAGCGTTAGTGTGACTTGAGGGCATAAACCCTAGGCGTTAAAATTGCACGCCGTACCGTTGCGCCGGAATCTCGATCCGGTCCGCACTTCTTTTTAGCACGCCGGGCTTCAACGACCCTTGTTGGCTACCCACCGCGGGCTCGGCCCTCCGCCTCAAGGATTTCCCCTGCAAAACGAAACACTATTGGTTTACGACAATCAAAATAAGGCTTGGATGGATCCTCTTGAAAGTACTAGGACTTCGGTCTCGGGTACCTTTGAGGCTGGAAGTAGTCCGGGATAGTCGGCCGTAATGGCCACTAAGGTATTGTCCTTACTCAATTGATGAAACACCCCATCAATTAGCTCCACACATAAGTCTGTGTCCTCTTGGGAGTCCGGATCGAGGGACCGTTCCGGGTCCTCGGGTTGTGGAGGAGGGCTGTTTATCTCCTTCACAGTCTGGCGCAGCTCCTGCGTTAAAATTGCTAGACTAAGTACTCAATTATGGAATTTGAAAATAGGTAGGCAAGTGAAAATGTTCGCTCACCCAGCTTGGAGGACTGTACATGGAGAATCCACCCCGTGGGTTGACACGGAGGAATTCCCCTTCTTCTCCCTTGTATAAAGCGGATAAGATCTTCGTTAGAGTGGCAGCCGAATCCGGCCCCTTGCGACCGCACCGGGTGGCGTCATCTTCCTCGTTGAAATCCCACATGGGGTGGCCTCTGTACTGAAGCGGTTGCACCCCCCGCATAATGCATGTGGCCATGACCTCAATCATGGTCAAACCGGAATGAGCCAACAACCTTATCCGGCTCATCAGGTAAAGGACATCCCTGTCAGTTTCCCTCTGAGGGTTCCGTGGGCGCCAGCTCAGGCGTTTCTTCAACGAAGCGTTATTGAACTCAGGGAGGCCGATCTGTACAGGGTCCGGCAGGGGGACGTCGTCCATATAAAACCATTCCGAAGGCCAGTCCTCAGATGCCTTCTTTGGGGTTCCGGATAGATATCCGGTCCCGGCGATGCGCCATAGTTCGGCTCCGCCCACTTGATAAATTGACCCCTCCTGAGAGCAGGGCACAAGGCAGAACAACCTCTTCCACAGTGTGAAATGGGCCTCAATGCCCAAACACAGCTCGCAGAGGGCCACGAAACCCGCAATATGCAGTACGGAGGTAGGCGTGAGGTTGTGTAGGTGGAGGCCTAAAACTCCAGTAGCCCCCGGAGAAACGGATGAATTGGAAATCCGAATCCTCTTCTTAAATAAGGGACTAGGCATGCCTGCTCTCCTTGGGAGGGATTGGGGACGCTCTCCGCCTGCTCTCCACCGCTATAGGTGGCAATCCTGGCTTGAACTGGGACCATATATGCTGGGGGGAGGAGCCCCTTGGATTGAAGCACTACTAGCTCGCTATGTGGGACGAAACACCACTCCCAATCTCTGGGCCGAGGGCTGGAGAGGCGAGAGGAGGAGCTGCCTCGACCGGCCATGGTGGAATGGATCTCTGTCGAAAGTGCTCTGATGAATGCTCGCGGAGGGAAGGTGGTGTGAATTGGATCTAAATCCCTGTCTCTTTTATGGGCGGCTCATTTACGCGGCCGGGGGGGGGGGGGTAAATCAAAATAAACCCTGGCTTTTCGCATTCGTTTGACACGTGGAAGATGGTCATTATTGGGCACAGAAGCTGAGGAGAGCAACACGCACTAGAAGCCGGACACTATTCGACAGGTACATGGAATTTGGAGAAGAACCCACCTTGCAATGCCGAAGACAAACTTGCACGCCGGACTTATCATCATTGAAGCCTGGTTCGGGGGCTACTGAGGGAGTCCTGGATTAGGGGGTGTCCGGATGGCCGGACTATGACCTTTGGTCGGACTCCCGGACTATGAAGATACAAGATTGAAGACTTCGTCCCGTGTCCGGATAGGACTTTCCTTGGCGTGGAAGGCAAGCCCGGTGATATGATATGAAGATCTCCTCCCATTGTAAGCGACTCTGTGTAACCCTAACCCTCTCCGGTGTCTATATAAACCGGAGAGTTTTAGTCCGTAGGACGAACAACAATCATACCATAGGCTAGCTTCTAGGGTTTAGCCTCTCTGATCTCTTGGTAGATCAACTCTTGTACTACCCATATCATCAATATTAATCAAGCAGGAGTAGGGTTTTACCTCCATCGAGAGGGCCCAAACCTGGGTAAAAACATCGTGTCCCTTGTCTCCTGTTACCATCCGCCTAGACGCACAGTTCGGGACCCCCTACCCGAGATCCGCCGGTTTTGACACCGACACCCTCCCCATCAAGGGGTGAGCCCATGGAGGAGCAAGCCAGAGGGGAGCCTCTCTCCCAATGGCGCCGGAGTGCCGTCAGGGGAACCATCGCCCGCTGTGATCTTCATCAACATCACCGTCTTCATGACCTTCCTCATCTCTTTTGAGTGGTCCACTCTCCTGCAACCCAATGTAATCCCCTACTTGAACATAGTGTTGTTGTGCTATGAATTATTATCCAATGACTTGGGTCATGGCTATTGTGTTTGAGTAGATTTTTGTTGGTCTATGGGTAATTGATGAATTGATATGACTGATTTAAATCGCTTATCCTTTTTTTGCTGTCCTTTGGTGCCCATCATAAGAGCGGGCGCATGGATCACACCATAGGATTAGTTGTATGTTTATAGGACTATGCATGTGGCTACGGGAGTGCCTGAAACCTAGACCGACCATGGAAATTGATACATACGAGATTGAAGGGGGGCCAATTTATCTTGATGTTATGGTTGGGTTTTACCTTAATAAACTTTGGTATTTGCAGGTGCTTGCTAATAGTTCCAACCATAAGTGCATATAGTTCCAAGCAAGGGATCACATGCTAGCAGAGGCCTCTCCCACATAAAAAACTTGCTAAACAACTCCCTCCGTTCCATAATATAAGAGCATTTTGACACTAAAATGGGCTAATGTCAAAAATGCTCTTATATTATGGGACGGAGGGAGTAGTAATTTCCCAGGGACAACTCCGCACACCCTACCACCATTATTCCACACTCTCTATTGGTATTGTATTGTAACATATTCTATCTTTATTTAGGTATGACCTAGCTTTATGTTTATGATCTTACAACGCTATCCCTTTATACCCACTTCATAGTTTTATTTCTCGTTTCTAGATAAAAGCAAGCACTTGGTGTACGCAGGGTCGTACCAGTGGCAGGTAGGACTTGAGAGAATATTAATCTTACCTTTAGCTCCTTGTGGGTTCGACACTCCATTCTTACCACTTCCATATTTGGAAAGTGCTACAATGATCCTTGCGCTTGGGGATTATCAAGGGACTGAGGAGGTATTGCATAGAAGTATGAGTAAGACAAAAGATATTGCAAACACGGTGACGTTTTCCCGAAGTTCGGGTAGTTGGTGCTATCCTACTACTCATTGGTGTAGGTTCAGACACAAAGTCCTAAGACCAAAAAGGTCTCGATAAGATCGCCTAGTAAGAGCCCACTAAGCACTTGCTCACCTATGCCACCAGGTCAAAGGCCAAAGATCCACACGAGGTTGATTTTAAGGAGGAAGGCGATCAACAAGCCTTGTACAAACTCTTGATTCATTCACATATTAAAGGCTCTAAAGTGATTCCTAACCATCTAGGGGATACACACCCTACAAAAGTAATAAGCAACGTAATATTACTAGGATGAGATCCTCATAAGATCTTCAATCAACTCTCTCAAGAACTTATAGGATTTCTGTCGGGGAAACGATACTTATGGGATCACATGGATCCCTTCTACGGTTGGCAGGGAAGAGGAATGAACAAAGAGCAGGTCCAGCGATCAACACGAAGGATTTTTACCCAGGTTCGGGCCGCTAGGAAGCGTAAAACCCTAGTCCTGCTTTGAGTGTGTATTTAGTGTTCTTGAACCTTGACTAGCTGCTATGTATGTCCGGTCCAAAAGTTCGAATCCCCCTCCAGTACACCTTGGGCATCCTTTTATACGTCCAAGGGGCCGCCACAGTGGCACACATGAGGTGTAAAGTAGCTACAGTGTATATGCTTATCACTGACGTTTAGGACAAACACATTAAATGCGCTGCTTACGTGCCCTCCAACTTTATTGGGGACGGAGACAGAGCCCGTCCCGTCTATCGCCGCCTCACCCCATCTTGACACGCATTCAGGCTGATAAGGCATGCAGCGCTAAGCTGACTGGCTAGCCGCTGCGCTGGAGCGGTGGCAGGATCTTCATGAAGATCTACATGCCACCACGCAGGTGCTCGCTTAGTTGGCAAGCTAGTCGCCGCGCTGGAACGACCACGGGGTGGCGGAACCTTGTCGTGTGCGAGCCTTGCCGTGGCTTCGTAGTTGTCCTTGGCAAGAGCCTTGATGCGGGCTTCGTCCTCTGGTCTCCATGAAGATCTGCATGCCACCAGTCTTCACAAAGTTCTGCATGCTACTACGCATGTGCCCCCGAGTCTTGGTCATCGACGTTGTCGATGGTGTCAGAGCTCTCAGCCTCAAGGGTGGTGGCCTTGCTGGTGCTTCACAAATTACCCTGGTAGGGATCTTACCTGGGCTTCACGAGCCATCCCGGCAAGGGTCTTACCGGGGGCCCGGCTTGTCTTCCGTTCTCTAATTACTGGCTTAGATGCCACCTTGGTCATCTTGTATCTTGTCTCCTACTGCCCGTGCCAGGCCCCGCCACAGGTGCGGCTACAGCTGCCCGTGCACAAGTAAGGGGTACAAAAGGGCCCGGACTTATGTACACTGATAGGAGCCCCCAGGCCTGGGCCATACATGAGTGTAAAGCGTCATTGGGCCAGGCCCAAAATAGTGTGCGGGCACGCGTGGCAGGGATTAACTGCTGTAATATTCTCGTCTGTTGTGCTCCCCCATGGTCTGCATTGAGTGCGCGACGTGGGGGTCGTGCATGGAACGGTCGCAGCACGCCTGCGACGCCTCACATTGAACAGTAAAGGGCAGCTCGCGCATTCCCCATAAAAATAGGAATCAGCAGGGGCGCTGCTCATTTACCCCTCTTGCCTTTCCCAATCTAGGAACTGCTGCTCCCTTCTTCTTCCTTGAGCCCAAAACCAGAGCCCACGCCTCCGTCCACCGCGGCCGCGCCTTCACCGCTCTCTATCCCTCGCCCTCCCTCAGCTGCCATGGCGACCAAGACGAGCAAGGGCAAGGGAGTGGCCAAGGCAAACAAGGGGAAGGAGGTGCCGGAGAGCGAACTGGCAAAGCTGCAGAAGAAGTACGCCGTCTTCACCTCAACGATCGACGCGCTCACGCTCAGGGATCGATCCGGTGCCTGTGGGGGAGAGAGACGTCGGGGCACCCCGCCACCCGCGTCATCCCTGCTCCTTTCGCCATGCCTGCTCCAGATAAATATCCTTTCTTTGTTGATTACTCTACCGCGGGCTCTGCCCCCATTCTCCCATTTCTTCAATGATATCATGCACACCTTTGGCCTCCATCTTATGGATTTCACGCCGAATGCCATGGCGTGCATGGCCCTCTTCACCCACCTCTGCGAGGGCTTCGCTGGGGTGGCCCCCAACACGGCGCTCTTCCGCCACTACTTTGTCCCCCGCATCCAGCCAGGAGAGGCTCTCTCCAGCTGCGTCACCTGGATCCCGAGGATTTTGAGCAAGAGCACATACCCAGAGGGGACCCAGAAGGAGAAGTGGGACGAATGGCGGGGCAGGTGGTGTTGGATCGTGGAAGAAGAGCCGCGGCCATTTTGTATGCCTCGGAAGAAAAAACTAGTTCACGGCAAGAACTGGGGTGACTTCGACGCCATTGACAAGAAGCTCATGGTTTCCACCACCAGAATCCATCTTCTCAAAGCTGTGGGGCTTACGCTCGAAATGATTGGGGTCGACTTCCTCCGTCGCCGCATTGCTCCTCTGCACAATAAGGGGAGGCCAGCCTGGGATTTTAAGAATGCAGTAGACATCATGAGGCTGCGCCCCAGCCTAAACCATAAATTCACATGATGCAGCATGCGTTGCTCTGCCAAAAGCTATTTCAGCTTAAGGGTGACAAGACCGACAAGGCTGATGAGATCAACAAGATATTCAGGCTGCCGACGGGGGTGATCCCTTTGAGCAACAACTCCTCCTTGACCTCCGTCATCGCCATAATGCTGGTGTTCAACGCCCATGGCCTTGATCCAACCTGGGACGAGCCAGACACGATGCTGGTGCAGGAATTCTTTGACAACTTGTCGGAGAAGGTCGTCCATGCGGAGCCACAACTTATTATCTGTGACACCATCGACGAATAGGTGGCGTACATCTCCAGTAGGGAGGAGGAGGCATCCCTTGCCGCGGAGGCTGGCATCATCGGCACCGCGGAGGTCGAGGCCGATGAGGAGAAAGAGTTTGCCAGGTGGAAGGAGCCTGCCAGAGAGCACAACGGCGCGGGCGCCGGGTTTCCTCCTGCTGAAGAGGTAGCCGAGGAGGCAACCGATGAGGATGAGCCTCCAACCCCAAAGAAGAAACGCGTCCTCTGGCGGGCCCTCTCCAGTGAGCCAGTCTAGGTCTCCTACAAGGGGGCGACCGGCAAGGCCGTGCGGCGACAAGAGGCCCAGGCGCAACCCATGCGTCATACGAGGAGCACGGCTGCAGCAGCGAAGGAGGCTACGGCTGCTGCCTCCTCCTCAGCCAAGCGGCCCAGGTCTCCGTCCCCTCCCCCTATCATGGATACCGTGGCGGAGGCCGATTTCAACCTCACGTCCTTCAGCCCAAATAGAAAGAGGGGGCCAGAAGGAGAAGATGAGTGAGTATCTGGCCTCTTTCTTCATCCTCCGATCCTCAGATTTGGTTATTTTATTTAACTTGATTTTGTCTTGACTTGTCTCCGCAGTGACGCTGAAACACAGGGCCAGAAGATGGCAAAGAGAGCCAACACCTCAACGGGCGACGAGCACCCGGCAAGCACTTCAGGTGCGCCGGTGACGATCACAATCAGCCCGGACACCAACCCACAACACAGCCCCGAATCCAGCCCCCAGTGTGAGTCCATTACTCATTTTCCACTGGCGAGCATCGGGGTGTGCATCTTCAGCGCTAACCTTGCCGGGTTCGCAGGAGGAGAGCGGCAACAGGAGGAGCCACTGAGGACCACTCTAACACGCTGCCCATGTCAACCACGCCACCCAGGGGGGTCCCCGGCAAGGGCATCCACCAAACCCACACGCATGGAGGGAGGAACAGCAAGCACAGGCGCTAGCAGCTCCATCTCGGCAACGAGCGTTACCGGGGAAGGAAACACTCCTCCTCAGCTCGTCATAGGTAAGCCGCGTGCTTCCCGGCAGTTGCCGTTCTTGCTGCAAATTTTCTTTTTTTTCTTTTTTTTGGTCTAAGCTTCAACTTTGGTCTTGCCTCATTCTCCCATTTGGCTTTCAGATCCCCTTTTGATGGTCCAGACAGACGTCGAGGCCATCATCGAGGAGACTACCAAGGACGCTGCCGCTGAGGCCGCCAAGGTTGCTGTTGACGATGCCGCCAAGGACGTGTTGGGAATGTAGCATGCAATTTCAAAAATCTTCCTACGGTCATGCAAGATCTATCTAGGAGATGCATAGCAACGAGAGGGGGCGAGTGTGTCCACGTACCCTCGTAGACCGAAAGCGGAAGCGTTAGTTAACGTCGTTGATGTAGTTGAACATCTTCATGATCCAACCGATCCAAGTACCTAATGTACGACACCTTCGTGTTCAGCACACGTTCAGCTCGATGACGTCCCTCGAACTCTTGATCTAGTAGAGGGTCGAGGGAGAGTTCCGTCAGCACGACGGCGTGGTGACAGTGTTGATGATGTGATCCGCGCAGGGCTTCGCCTAAGCACTACGATGCTATGATCGGAGGAGTAAACTGTGGAGGGGGGCACCGCACACGACAAAGAGAACAATTGATGTGCCATTGGGGTGCCCCCTGCCCCCGTATATAAAGGAGGAGGGGAGGAGGCGGCCGACCTAGGGGGCACGCCAAGTGTGGGGAGTCCTACTAGGACTAGCCTTTCCTTTTCGGAGAGGGGAGAAGGGAAAGATGGAGAGGGAGAAGGAAAGAGGGGGGCCGCGCCCCCACCCCTTGTCCAATTCGGACTGGGCTTGGGGGGGAGGGTGCGACACCTCCTCGCCACTGCCTCCTCTTCTTCACTAAGGCCCATGTAGTCCCATTAAATCCTCGGGGGGTTCCGGTAACCTCCCGGTACTCTGGAAGATGTCCGAACCTTTCCGAAACCATTCCGGTGTTCGAATGTAACCTTCCAATAGATCAATCTTTACCTCTCGACCATTTTGAGACTCCTCATCATGTCCGTGATCTCATCCGGGACTCCGAATACACTTCGGTCATCAAAAACACATAACTCATAATACAAATCGTCATCGAACGTTAAGCGTGCAGACCCTATGGGTTCGAGAACTATGTAGTCATGATCGAGACACATCTCCGATCAATAACCGATAGAGGAACCTGGATGCTCATATTGGCTCCTACATATTCTACGAAGATCTTTATCGGTCAAACTGCACAATAACATACGTTGTTCCCTTTGTCATCAGTATGTTAGTTGCGCGAGATTCGATCATCGGGATCTTCATACCTAGTTTAATTCTGTTAAGTCCCTTTACTCGTTCCGTAATGCTTCATCTCACAACTAAATCATTAGTCACATTGCTTGCAAGGCTTATAGTGATGAGCATTACCGAGAGGGCCCAGAGGTACCTCTCCGATACACGGAGTGACAAATCCTAATCTCGATATATGCCAACCCAACAAACACCTTCGGAGACACCTGTAGAGCATCTTTATAATCACCCAGTTACATTGTGACGTTTGATAGCACACAAGGTGTTCCTCCGGTATTCGGGAGTTGCATAATCTCATAGTCAGAGGAACATGTATAAGTCATGAAGAAAGCAATACCAATAAAACTTAACGATCATTATGCTAAGCTAACAGATGGGTCTTGTCCATCACATCATTCTCTAATGATGTGATCCCGTTCATCAAATGACAACTAAAACGTCTCCAACATATCTATAATTTTTGATTGTTCCATGCTATTATATTACCTGTTTTGGATGCTTATGGGATTTATTTTACATATTTATATCATTTTTGGGAGTAACCTACTAACCAGAGGCCCAGCCCATATTGCTGTTTTTTTGCCTATTTCAGTATTTCGAAGAAAAGGAATATCAAACGGAGTCTAAACGGAATGAAACCTTCAGGAGCGGTATTTTGGAACAAATCTGATCCGGAGAGCTTGGGGTGCAAGTCAAGAAAGCTCCAAGGGCCCCACGAGATAGGAGGGCGCGCCCCCCTGTAGGGCGCGCCCCTGTCTCGTGGTCCCCTCGAGCGTCCACCGACGTACTTCTTCCTCCTATATATACCCATGGACCCCGAAAACATCCAGGGGCACCACGAAAGACAATTTCCACCACCGTAACCTTCTGTATCCACGAGATCCCATCTTGGAGCCTTCGCTGGCACTCTGCCGGAGGGGGAATCGACCACGGAGGGCCTCTACATCAACATCCTTGCCCCTCCTATGAGTTGTGAGTAGTTTACCACAGACCTACGGGTCCATAGTTATTAGCTAGATGGCTTCTTCTCTCTTTTTGGATCTCAATACAATGATCTCCCCCTCTCTTGTGGAGATCTATTCGATGTAATCTCTTTTTGCAGTGTGTTTGTGAAGATCCGATGAATTGTGAGTTTATGTTCAGATTTATCTATGGTTATTAATTGAATCTTCTCTGAATTCTTTTATGTATGATTGAGTTATCTTTGCAAGTCTCTTCGAATTACCGGTTTGGTTTGGCCTACTAGATTGATCTTTCTTGCCATGGGAGAAGTGCTTAGCTTTGGGTTCAATCTTGCGGTGTTCTTACCCAGTGACAGAAAGGGTTGCAAGACACGTGTTGTATTGTTGCCATCGAGGATAACAAGATGGGGTTTATATCATATTGCATGAGTTTATCCCTCTAAATCATATCATCTTGCTTAATGCGTTACTCTGTTCTTATGAACTTAATACTCTAGATGCATGCTGGATAGCGGTCGATGTGTGGAGTAATAGTAGTAGATGCAGGCAGGAGTCGGTCTACTTGTTTTGGATGTGATGCCTATATACATGATCATGCCTAGATAACGTCATAATTATTCGCTTTTCTATCAATTGCTTGACAGTAATTTGTTCACCCACCGTAATACTTATGCTCTCGAGAGAAGCCTCTAGTGAAACCTATGGCCCCCTGGTCTATCTCTTATCATATTTGCTTTCAATCTACTTTTATTTGCATCTTTACTTTTCTTGCATCTATATCATAAAATAACAAAAATATATTTATCTTATCATATTATCTTTATTAGATCTCACTTTCGCAAGTGGCCGTGAAGGGATTGACAACCCCTTTATTGCGTTGGTTGCAAGTTCTCAGTTTGTTTGTGTAGGTGCGTGGGACTTCTGAGGAGCCTCCTACTGGATTGATACCTTGGTTCTCAAAAACTGAGGGAAATACTTACGCTACACTTTGCTGCATCACCCTCTCCTCTTCGGGGAAAACCAACGCTAGCTCAAGACGTAGCAAGAAAGATTTCTGGCGCCGTTGCCGGGGAGGTCTTCGCTCAAGTCAAGACATACCAAGTACCCATCACAAACTCATCTCCCTCGCATTTACATTATTTGCCATTTGCCTCTCGTTTTCCTCTCCCCCACTTCACCCTTGCCGTTTTATTCGCCCTCTCTTTTCCAATCTCCTCCTCTCTTTTCGCTCGCCTCTTTCCGTTTGCCGTTTTATGTTTTCTTGTGTGTTGGATTAATTGTTGCCATGGCACAAGATAATACCAAGTTGTGTGATTTGTTGAATACCAACAATAATGATTTCCTTAGTACTCCGATTGCTCCTCTTAATAATGATGAGTCTTGTGAAATCAATACCGCTTTGCTGAATCTTGTTATGAAAGATCAATTCGCCGGCCTTCCTAGTGAAGATGCCGCTACTCATCTAAACAATTTTGTTGATTTGTGTGACATGCAAAAGAAGAAAGATACGGATAACAATATTGTCAAATTGAAGTTATTTCTGTTTTCACTTAGAGATCGTGCTAAAGTTTGGTTTTCATCTTTGCCTAAAAATAGTATTGATTCTTGGAACAAGTGCAAACATGCTTTTATCTCTAAGTATTTTCCTCCCACTAAGATCATCACTCTTAGGAACGATATTATGAATTTTAAACAACTTGATCATGAGCATGTTGCCCAATCTTGGGAAAGAATGAAATTGATGCTTCGCAATTGCCCTACTCATGGTTTGAATTTATGGATGATCATACAAAAATTTTATGCCGGTTTGAACTTTGCTTCTAGAAATCTATTAGATTCGGCCGCGGGAGGCACGTTTATGGAAATTACATTAGGAGATGCTACAAAATTGCTTGATACTATTATGGCTAATTATTCTCAATGGCACACCGAAAGATCTTCTAGTAAAAAAGTGCATGCTATAGAAGAAATTAATGTTTTGAGTGGAAAGATGGATGAACTTACGAAGATGTTTGCTACTAAAAATACTCCTCTTGATCCCAATGATATGCCTTTGTCTTCTTTGATTGAGAATAATAATGAATCTATGGATGTGAATTTTGTTGGTAGGAATAGTTTTGGAAACAATGCTTATAGAGGAAATTTTAATGCTAGACCGTTCCCTAGTAATCCCCCTAATAATTATGGAAATTCCTACAATAATTCTTATGGTAATTTTAATAAGATGCCATCTGATTTGAGAATAATGTGAAAGAATTTATGATTTCTCAAAAGAATTTTAATGCTTTGCTTCAAGAAAAAATGCTCAAAGTTGATGATTTGGCTAGGAACATTGATAGACTTTCGCTTGATGTTAATTCTCTTAAACTTGGATCCTCTTCTCCTAAGCATGATATCAATGAGTCTCTCAAAGTAACGAGAATCTCCATTGACGAGTGCAAGGAAAGAAGCGCTAGATTGCGTGCTAAAAAAGAGAGCTTTATAAAAGCGTGTTCTTCTAATCTAGACGAAAATAATGATGAGGATCTTAAAGTTATTGATGCGTCTCCTATTAGATCTATGTTTTGCAATATGAATTTTGATGATTATGGGACTGATGATGAATCAACTTTGCCTAGAAGGCGTCCCAAAAATTCGGAGTTTTTAGATCTTAATGCTAAATTTGGTAAAAGAGAGATTGGAGAATCCTCAACTTCTAATAATGTTGAACCTACTATCTCGAATTTCAAGGAATTTGATTATGATAATTGCTCTTTAAAAGGCTGTATTTCCTTGTTGCAATCCGTTGTTAATCTCCTCATGCTTATAGTCAAAACAAAGCTTTTACCAAACATATTGTTGATGCATTGATGCAATCTTATGATGAAAACCTTAATTTGGAAGTTTCTATACTTAGAAAACTTAATGATGAGTGGGAACCTACTATAAAGATTAGAATTAAAGATTTTGAGTGTTTTGCTTTGTGTGATTTGGGTGCTAGTGTTTCCACAATTCCGAAAACTTTATGCTATATTCTAGACTTCCATGATCTTGATGATTGCTCTTTAAATTTTGACCTTCCGGATTCCACCATTAAAAAGCCTATGGGAAGGATCAATGATGTTCTTATTGTTGCTAATAGAAATTTGGTGCCCGTAGATTTTATCGTTCTTGATATAGATTGCAATCTTTCTTGCCCTATTATTCTTGGTAGACCTTTCCTTAGAACGATTGGTGCGATTATTGATATGAAGGAAGGGAACATTAGATTCCAATTTCCTTTAAATAAAGGCATGGAGCACTTTCCAAGAAAGAAAGTCAAATTACCTTATGAATCTATCATGCGTGCTACTTATGAATCAAGTGCCAAAGATGGC
Organism: Triticum dicoccoides; assembly: GCF_002162155.2. Classification (NCBI taxonomy): domain Eukaryota; kingdom Viridiplantae; phylum Streptophyta; class Magnoliopsida; order Poales; family Poaceae; genus Triticum; species Triticum dicoccoides. The sequence goes on along the minus strand of NC_041383.1, from coordinate 468,244,130 downwards.
ACTCGTTAGATCTATCCTTGCCTTTATGCCTAGCTAGGGACGTTCAACGATAGCGCTTTCTTTGTTTTTGTTCCTGTTTAGTGTTAAATTTTGTTTCTAATTTCTGTTTAGATGTGTTTTTATGTTTTGTTTAGTGTTTGTGCCAAGTAGAACCTATAGGATAAACTATGATGATGGTTGATTTGATTCTGCTGAAAAACAGAAACTTTGCGCTCACGAGAAAAAAATCAATAAATCACAGAAAATATCTTTTGCGTTGATTCTTTTTGCTGCTGATCAATAAACAAATTTTCCAGTACGTCCTATTTTGGTAGGAATTTTAGAGTTCTATAAGTTTGCGTTAGTTACATATTGCTACAGACTGTTCTGTTTTTGACAGATTCTGTTTTTCGTGTGTTGTTTGCTTATTTCAATGCATCTATGGCTAATAAATTAGTTTATAAACCATAAGGAAGTTGGAATACAGTAGGTTTAACACCAAAATAAATAAATAATGAGTTCATTGCAGTACCTTATGTGGTGGTTTTGTTTTCTTTCACTAACGGAGCTTATAAGATTTCCTGTTGAGTTTTGTGTTGTGAAGTTTTCAAGTTTTGGGTAAAGCTTTTATGGACTATGGAATAAAGAGTGGCAAGAGCCTAAGATTGGGGATGCTTATGGCACCCCAAGATATTCAAGAATAGCCAAAAGCCTAAGCTTGGGGATGCCCCGGGAAGGCATCCCCTCTTTCGTCTTCGTTCATTGGTAACTTTACTTGGAGCTATATTTTTATTCGCTACATGATATGTGTTTTGCTTGGAGCGTCGTGTATTATATTGGTCTTTGCTTGTTAGTTTACCACAATCATCCTTGCTGTAACACACTTTTTTGGAGAAGCCTATTTGATTAGAATTTGCTAGAATACTCTATGTGCTTCACTTATATCTTTTGAGCTTGATAGTTTTTGCTCTAGTGCTTCACTTATATATTTTAGAGCATGGTGGTGGATTAATTTTATATAAATTGCTAGTCTCTCATGCTTCACTTATATTATTTTTAGAGTCTCTTAGAACAGCATGGTATTTGCTATGGTTTTAATTTGGTCCTAGAATGATGAGCATCCAAGTTGGGTATAATAAAAACTATCATAGAAAGTGAATTGGATGCTATGATCAATTTGATGCTTGATAATTGTTTTGAGATATGGAGGTAGTAATATTAAAGTCATGCTAGTTGGGTGATTATGGATTTAAAGAATGCTTGTGTTGAAGTTTGTGATTCCCGTAGCATGCACGTACGGTGAACCGCTTTGCGATGAAGTTGGAGCACAATTTTATTTATTGATTGTCTTCCTTATGAGTGGCAGTCGGGGACGAGCGATGGTCTTTTCCTACCAATTTATCCCCCTAGGAGCATGCGTGTAGTGCTTTGGTTTTTGATGACTTCTAAATTTTTACAACAAGTATATGAGTCCTTTTGATTAATGTTGAGTCCATGGATTATACGCACTCTTTTCACCCATCCATTATTGCTAGCCTCTCTTGTATCGTGCAACTTTCACCAGTACCATAAACCCACCATACTCCTTCCTCAAAACAGCCACCATATCTACCTATTATGGCATTTCCATAGCCATTCTGAGATATATTGCCATGCAACTTTCCACCGTCCCGTTCATATGACACACATTACTTTTGTCATATTGCTCTTTGCATGAACATGTAGTTGACATTGTATTTGTGGCAAAGCCACCGTTCATAATTCTTTCATACATGTCACTCTTGATTCATTGCATATCCTGGTACACCGCCGGAGACATTCATATAGATGTTGGAAATATGCCCTAGAGGCAATAATAAAAGTGTTATTATTACATTTCTTTGTTCATGATAATAGTCTTTTATTCATGCTATAACTGTATTATCCGGAAATCGTAATACACGTGTGAATACATAGACCACAATATGTCCCTGGTGAGCCTCTAGTTGACTAGCTCGTTGTGATCAACAGATAGTCATGGTTTCCTGGCTATGGACATTGGATGTCGTTGATAACGGGATCACATCATTAGGAGAATGATGTGATGGACAAGACCCAATCCTAAGCCTAGCACAAAGATCGTGTAGTTCGTATGCTAAAGCTTTTCTAATGTCAAGTATCTTTTCCTTAGACCATGAGATTGTGCAACTCCTGGATACCGTAGGAATGCTTTGGGTGTACCAAACGTCACAACGTAACTGGGTGGCTATAAAGGTACATTACAGGTATCTCCGAAAGTATCTGTTGGGTTGGCATGAATCGAGACTGGGATTTGTCACTCCGTGTAAACGGAGAGGTATCTCTAGGCCCACTCGATAGGACATCATCATAATGTGCACAATGTGACCAAGGGGTTGATCACGGGATGATGTGTTACGGAACGAGTAAAGAGACTTGCCAGTAACGAGATTGAACAAGGTATCGGTATACCGACGATCGAATCTCGGGCAAGTACAATACCGCTAGACAAAGGGAATTGTATACGGGATCGATTGAGTCCTTGACATCGTGGTTCATCCGATGAGATCATCGTGGAACATGTGGGAGCCAACATGGGTATCCAGATCCCGCTGTTGGTTATTGACCGGAGAACGTCTCGGTCATGTCTGCATGGTTCCCGAACCCGTAGGGTCTACACACTTAAGGTTCGATGACGCTAGGGTTATAAAGGAAGTTTGTATGTGGTTACCGAGTGTTGTTCGGAGTCCCGGATGAGATCCCGGACGTCACGAGGAGTTCCGGAATGGTCCGGAGGTAAAGATTTATATATGGAAAGTTGTTGTTCGGGTTCCGGAAAAAGTTCGGGTTTTTCGGTATTGTACCGGGAAGCTTCCAGAAGGTTCCGGAGGATTCCGGAGGGGTCCGGAGGTCCGAAAATTGTTCCACCACGTCCAATACAGCAGCATGGGCTGTAAGGGGGCGCCCTAGCCTTAATGGGCCAGGGGAACCAGCCCCCCCAAGGCCCATGCGCATGGGAGGGGGAAACCCTAAGGGGGAGGGCCTCCACTTGACTTGGGAGGCACTCCTCCCCCCCTTGGCCGCACCCCTTCCTTGGAGGAAGGGGCAAGGCTGCGCCTCCCCCTCTCCCTTGCCCCTATATATAGTGGAAGGGAGGGAGGGCAGCCATACCAAAAAAGCCCTGGCGCCTCCCTCCCTCCCGTGACACCTCCTCCTCTCCCGTAGGTGCTTGGCGAAGCCCTGCAGGGTTGCCACGCTCCTCCATCACCACCACACCGTTGTGCTGCTGTTGGATGGAGTCTTCCTCAACCTCTCCCTCTATCCTTGCTGGATCAAGGCGTGGGAGACGTCACCGGGCTGTACGTGTGTTGAACGCGGAGGTGCCGTCCGTTCGGCACTAGGATCTCCGGTGATTTGGATCACGACGAGTACGACTCCTTCAACCCCGTTCTCTTGAACACTTTCGCTTAGCGATCTACAAGGGTATGTAGATGCACTATCCTTCCCCTCGTTGCTGGTTTCTCCATAGATAGATCTTGGTGACTCGTAGGAAAATTTTGAATTTCTACTACGTTCCCCAACAGTGGCATCATGAGCTAGGTCTATTGCGTAGATTCTTTGCACGAGTAGAACACAAAGTAGTTGTGGGCGTTGATTTTGTTCAATATGCTTACCGTTACTAGTCCAATCTTGTTTCGACGGTATTGTGGGATGAAGCGGCCCGGACCGACCTTACACTTACTCTTACGTGAGACAGGTTCCACCGACTGACATGCACTTGGTGCATAAGGTGGCTAGCGGGTGCCAGTCTCTCCCACTTTAGTCGGAACGGATTCGATGAAAAGGGTCCTTATGAAGGGTAAATAGCAATTGGCATATCACGTTGTGGTTTTGCGTAGGTAAGAAACGTTCTTGCTAGAAACCCATAGCAGCCACGTAAAACATGCAAACAACAATTAGAGGACGTCTAACTTGTTTTTGCAGGGTATGCTTTGTGATGTGATATGGCCAAGAAGAATGTGATGAATATATGTGATGTATGAGATTGATCATGTTCTTGTAATAGGAATCACGACTTGCATGTCGATGAGTATGACAACCGGCAGGAGCCATAGGAGTTGTCTTTATTTATTGTATGACCTGCGTGTCATTGAACAACGCCATGTAATTACTTTACTTTATTGCTAACCGGTAGCCATAGTAGTAGAAGTAATAGTTGGCGAGACAACTTCATGAAGACACGATGATGGAGATCATGATGATGGAGATCATGGTGTCATGCCGGTGACGATGATGATCATGGAGCCCCGAAGATGGAGATCAATGGAGCTATATGATATTGGCCATATCATGTCACTACTATATAATTGCATGTGATGTTTATTATGTTTATGCATCTTGTTTACTTAGAACGACGGTAGTAAATAAGATGATCCCTTACAACAATTTCAAGAAGTGTTCTCCCCTAACTGTGCACCGTTGCTAAAGTTCGTCGCTTCTAAGCACCACGTGATGATCGGGTTGTTGGGGAACGTTGCAGAAAATTAAAAATTTTCCTACGGTTTCACCAAGATCCATCTATGAGTTCATCTAAGCAACGAGTCAAGGGAGAGAGTTTGCATCTACATACCACTTGTAGATCACGAGCGGAAGCTTGCCAAGGGGATGGTGATGATGGAGTCGTACTCGAACGTGATTCGGATCACCGATGTCCTAGTGCTGAACGGACATCACCTCCGCGTTCAACACACGTACGGGACGGGAGACGTCTCCTCCGTCTTGATCCAGCAAGGAGGAAGGAGAGGTTGAGGAAGGCAGATCCAACGGCAGCACGACGGCGTGGTGCAGTTGATGCGGCAGTATTCCGACATGGCTTCGCCAAGCACGTACGGAGGAGGAGAGGTGTTGGGGAGGGGAGGGGCTGCGCCTTGGCTTGTGGTGCATTGCAGCCCTCCCCTCACCCCTCTATATATAGGGGAAAGGGCAAGGGGGGCCGGCCCTCTAGGGAAAACCCTAGGGGGGGCGGCGGCCAAGGGGTGGGGGGCTTGCCCCCCAAGCAAGGGGGGTGCGCCCACTTTAGGGTTTCCCCCCCAACCCTAGGCGCATGGGCCCAAGGGGGGGGGGGCGCCAAGCCCACTAGGGGCTGGCTGCTATCCCCACGCAGCCCAAGTGCCCCCCCGGGAGGGGTGGACTCTCCCGGTGGACCCCGGAACCCTTCCGGTGGTCCCGGTACAATACCGGTATGACCCCGAAACTTTCCGGTGCCCGTTTAACAACTTCCCATATATAAAACTTTACCTCCGGACCATTCCGGAACTCCTCGTGACGTCCGGGATCTCATCCGGGACTCCGAACAACATTCGGTAGTCACATACTAGTCTTCCTAACAACCCTAGCGTCACCGAACCTTAAGTGTGTAGACCCTACGGGCTCGGGAGACATGCAGACATGACCGAGACCACTCTCGGGCAATAACCAACAGCGGGGTCTGGAGACCCATGTTGGCTCCCACATGCTCCTCGATGATTTCATCGGTTGAACCACGATGTCGAGGATTCGATCAAACCCTGTATATAATTCCCTTTGTCAATCGATACGTTACTTGCCCGAGACTCGATCGTCGGTATCCCAATACCTTGTTCAGTCTCGTTACCGGCAAGTCACTTTACTCGTACCGTAATGCATGATCCCGTGGCCAACACCTTGGTCACCTTGAGCTCATTATGATGATGCATTACCGAGTGGGCCCAGAGATACCTCTCCGTCATACGGAGTGACAAATCCCAGTCTCGATCCGCATAAAACAATAGATACTTTTGGAGATACCTGTAGTGCACCTTTATAGTCACCCAGTTATGTTGTGACGTTTGATACACCCAAAGCACTCCTACGGTATCCAGGAGTTACACGCTCTCATGGTCAAAGGAAGAGATACTTGACATTGGCAAAGCTCTAGCAAACGAACTACACGATCTTTGTGCTATGCTTAGGATTGGGTCTTGTCCATCACATCATTCTCCTAATGATGTGATCCCGTTATCAACGACATCCAATGTCCATAGCCAGGAAACCATGACTATCTGTTGATCACAACGAGCTAGTCAACTAGAGGCTCACTAGGGACATATTGTGGTCTATGTATTCACACGTGTATTACGATTTCCGGATAATACAATTATAGCATGAATAAAAGACTATTATCATGAACAAAGAAATATAATAATATCACTTTTATTATTGCCTCTAGGGCATATTTCCAACAGTCTCCCACTTGCACTAGAGTCACTAATCTAGTAACATTGTGATGAATCGAACACCCATAGAATTCTGGTGTTGATCATGTTTTGCTCGCGAGAGAGGTTTAGTCAACGGATCTGCGACATTCAGATCCGTGTGTACTTTGCAAATTTCTATGTCTCCATCTTGAACATTTTCACGGATGGAGTTGAAATGACGCTTGATGTGCCTGGTCTTCTTGTGAAACCTGGGCTCCTTGGCAAGGGCAATAGCTCCAGTGTTGTCACAGAAGAGTTTGATTGGCCCCGACGCATTGGGTATGACTCCTAGGTCGGTGATGAACTCCTTCACCCAAATAGCTTCATGCGCTGCCTCCGAGGCTGCCATGTACTCCGCTTCACATGTAGATCCCGCCACGACGCTCTGCTTGCAGCTGCAGCTTGTATCTGGTTTGCGACTTAGAGTCATCCGGATCTGAGTCGAAGCTAGCGTCGACGTAACCCTTTACGACGAGCTCTTCATCTCCTCCATAAACAAGAAACGTGTCCTTTGTCCTTTTCAGGTACTTCAGGATATTCTTGACCGCTGTCCAGTGTTCCTTGCCGGGATTACTTTGGTATCTTGCTACCAAACTTACGGCAAGGTTTACATCAGGTCTGGTACACAGCATGGCATACATAATAGATCCTATGGCTGAAGCATAGGGGATGACACTCATCTCTTCTTTATCTTTTGCCGTGGTCGGTGACTGAGCTGAGCTCAATCTCACACCTTGTAACATAGGCAAGAACCCTTTCTTGGACTCATCCATTTTGAACTTTTTCAAAATCTTATCAAGGTATGTGCTTTGTGAAAGACCTATGAGGCGTCTCGATCTATCTCTATAGATCTTGATGCCTAATATATAAGTAGCTTCTCCAAGGTCCTTCATTGAAAAACATTTGTTCAAGTAGGCCTTAATGCTGTCCAGAAATTCTATATTATTTCCCATCAAGAGTATGTCATCCACATATAATATGAGAAATGCTACAGAGCTCCCACTCACTTTCTTGTAAACGCAGGCTTCTCCATAAGTCTGCATAAACCCAAACGCTTTGATCATCTCATCAAAGCGAATATTCCAACTCCGAGATGCTTGCACCAGCCCATAAATGGATCGCTGGAGCTTGCATACTTTGTTAGCGTTCTTAGGATCGACAAAACCTTCTGGCTGCATCATATACAGTTCTTCCTTAAGATGCCCGTTAAGGAATGCCGTTTTGACGTCCATCTGCCATATCTCATAATCATAGTATGCGGCACTTGCTAACATGATTCGGACGGACTTAAGCTTCGCTACGGGAGAGAATGTCTCGTCGTAGTCAATCCCTTGAACTTGTCGATAACCCTTAGCGACAAGTCGAGCTTTATAGATGGTGACATTACCATCCGCGTCCGTCTTCTTCTTAAAGATCCATTTGTTTTCTATCGTTCGCCGATCATCGGGCAAGTCAGTCAAAGTCCATACTTTGTTTTCATACATGGATTCTATCTCGGATTTCATGGCTTCTAGCCATTTGTTGGAATTTGGGCCCACCATCGCTTCTTCATAGTTCGAAGGTTCACCGTTGTCTAACAACATGATTTCCAGGACAGGGTTGCCGTACCACTCTGGTGCGGAACGTGTCCTTGTGGACCTACGAAGTTCAGTAGCAACTTGATCCGAAGTCCCTTGATCATCATCATTGGTTTCCTCTTCAGTTGGTGTGGGCATCACAGGAACATTTTCCTGAGCTGCACCACTTTCCCGTTCGAGAGGTAGTACTTCATCGAGTTCTACTTTCCTCCCACTTACTTCTTTCAAGAGAAACTCTTTTTCCAGAAAGCATCCGTTTTTGGCAACAAAGATCTTGCCTTCGGATCTTAAGTAGAAGGTATACCCTACAGTTTCCTTAGGGTATCCTATGAAGACGCATTTTTCCGACTTGGGTTCAAGCTTTTCAGGTTGAAGTTTCTTGACATAAGCATCGCATCCCCAAACTTTTAGAAACGACAGCTTAGGTTTCTTCCCAAACCATAATTCATACGGTGTTGTCTCAACGGATTTAGACGGTGCCCTATTTAAAGTGAATGTAGCTGTCTCTAGAGCGTATCCCCAAAATGATAGCGGTAAATCGGTAAGAGACATCATAGACCGCACCATATCCAATAGAGTGCGATTACGACGTTCGGACACACCGTTTCGCTGAGGTGTTCCAGGCGGCGTGAGTTGTGAAACGATTCCACATTTCCTTAAGTGTGTGCCAAATTCGTGACTTAAATATTCTCCTCCACGATCTGATCGTAGGAACTTTATCTTTCGGTCACGTTGATTCTCCACCTCATTCTGAAATTCCTTGAACTTTTCAAAGGTCTCAGACTTGTGTTTCATTAAGTAGACATACCCATATCTACTTAAGTCATCAGTGAGAGTGAGAACATAACGATATCCTCTGTGAGCCTCAACGCTCATTGGACCGCACACATCGGTATGTATGATTTCCAACAAGTTGGTTGCTCGCTTCATTGTTCCGAAGAATGGAGTCTTGGTTATTTTTCCCATGAGGCATGGTTCGCATGTGTCAAATGATTCATAATCAAGAGACTCTACAAGTCCATCAGCATGGAGCTTCTTCATGCGCTTCACACCAATGTGACCAAGGCGGCAGTGCCACAAGTATGTGGGACTATCGTTATCAACTTTACATCTTTTGGCATCTACACTATGAACATGTGTAATATTACGCTCGTGATTCATTAAGAATAAACCATTGACCATCAGAGCATGACCATAAAACATATCTCTCATATAAATTGAACAACCATTATTCTCAGACTTAAATGAGTAGCCATCTCGTATTAAACGAGATCCAGATACAATGTTCATGCTCAAACTTGGCACTAAATAACAATTATTAAGGTTCAAAACTAATCCCGTAGGTAAATGTAGAGGCAGCGTGCCGATGGCGATCACATCGACTCTGGAACCATTCCCGACGCGCATCGTCACCTCGTCCTTCGCCAGTCTCCGTTTATTCCGCAGCTCCTGCTGTGAGTTACAAATATGAGCAACGGCACCGGTATCAAATACCCAGGAGTTACTACGAGTACTGGTAAGGTACACATCAATTACATGTATATCAAATATACCTTTGGTGTTGCCGGCCTTCTTATCCGCTAAGTATTTGGGGCAGTTCCGCTTCCAGTGACCCTTCCCCTTGCAATAAAAGCACTCAGTCTCAGGCTTGGGTCCATTCTTTGACTTCTTCCCAGCAACTGGCTTACCGGGCGCGGCAACCTCTTTGCCGTCCTTCTTGAAGTTCTTTTTACCCTTTCCCTTCTTGAACTTAGTGGTCTTATTGACGATCAACACTTGATGTTCTTTCTTGATTTCAACCTCTGCTGACTTCAGCATAGAAAATACTTCAGGAATGGTCTTTACCATCCCCTGCATATTGTAGTTCATCACAAAGCTCTTGTAGCTTGGTGGGAGCGACTGAAGGATTCTGTCAATGACTGCCTCATCAGGGAGGTTAATATTCAGCTGGGTCATACGGTTGTGCAACCCAGACATCTTGAGTATGTGCTCACTGATAGAACTATTTTCCTCCATCTTACAACTATAGAACTTGTCGGAGATGTCATATCTCTCGACCCGGGCGTGAGCTTGAAAAACTAGTTTCAACTCTTCGAACATCTCATATGCTCCGTGATGCTCAAAACGCTTTTGGAGCCCCGGTTCTAAGCTGTAAAGCATGCCGCACTGAACGAGGGAGTAATCATCAGCACGAGACTGCCAAGCATTCATAATGTCTTGGTTCTCTGGGACGGGAGCGTCACCTAGCGGTCCTTCTAGGACATATTGTTTCCTGGCAGCTATGAGGATGATCCTCAGGTTCCGGACCCAGTCCGTATAGTTGCTGCCATCATCTTTCAGCTTGGTTTTCTCTAGGAACGCGTTGAAGTTCATGTTGACATGAGCGTTGGCCATTTGATCTACAAGACATATTTGCAAAGGCTTTAGACTAAGTTCATGATAATTAAGTTCTAATCAAATTATGAACTCCAACTTAGATTAGACATCCCTCTAGTCATCTAAGTGTTACACGATCCGAGTCGACTAGCCCGTGTCCGATCATCACGTGAGACGGACTAGTCATCGTCGGTGAACATCTTCATGTTGATCGTATCTTCCATACGACTCGTGTTCGACCTTTCGGTCTCCGTGTTCCGAGGCCATGTCTGCACATGCTAGGCTTGTCAAGTTAACCCTAAGTGTTTTTGCTGTGTAAAACTGTCTTACACCCGTTGTATGTGAACGTAAGAATCCATCACACCCGATCATCACGTGGTGCTTAGAAGCGACGAACTGTAGCAACGATGCACAGTTAGGGGAGAACACTTCTTGAAATTTTGTAAGGGATCATCTTATTTACTACCGTCGTCCTAAGTAAACAAGATGCATAAACATAATAAACATCACATGCAATTATATAAAGTAGTGACATGATATGGCCAATATCATATAGCTCCTTTGATCTCCATCTTCGGGGCTCCATGATCATCTTGTCACCGGCATGACACCATGATCTCCATCATCATGATCTCCATCATCGTGTCTTCATGAAGTTGTCACGCCAACGACTACTTCTACTTCTATGACTAACGCGTTTAGCAATAAAGTAAAGCAAGTTACATGGCGTTCTTCAATGACACGCAGGTCATACAAAAAATAAAGACAACTCCTATGGCTCCTGCCGGTTGTCATACTCATCGACATGCAAGTCGTGAATCCTATTACAAGAACATGATCTCATACATCACAATTCATCATTCATCACAACTTCTGGCCATATCACATCACATGATCAATCACTGCAAAAACAAGTTAGACGTCCTCTAATTGTTGTTGCATCTTTTACGTGGCTGCAATTGGGTTCTAGCAAGAACGTTTTCTTAACTACGAATAACCAACGTGATTTTGTCAACTTCTATTTACCCTTCATAAGGGCCCTTTTCATCGAATCCGCTCCAACTAAAGTGGGAGAGACAGACACCCGCCAGCCACCTTATGCAACTAGTGCATGTTAATCGGTGGAACTGGTCTCACGTAAGCGTACGTGTAAGGTTGATCCGGGCCGCTTCATCCCACAATACCGCTGAAGCAAGAAAAGACTAGTAGAGGCAAGCAAGTTGACAAGATCCACGCCCACAACAAATTGTGTTCTACTCGTGCAAAGAGAACTACGCATAGACCTAGCTCATGATGCCACTGTTGGGGAACGTTGCAGAAAATTAAAAATTTTTCCTACGGTTTCACCAAGATCCATCTATGAGTTCATCTAAGCAACGAGTCAAGGGAGAGAGTTTGCATCTACATACCACTTGTAGATCACGAGCGGAAGCTTGCCGAGGGGATGGTGATGATGGAGTCGTACTCGAACGTGATTCGGATCACCGATGTCCTAGTGCTGAACGGACAGCACCTCCGCGTTCAACACACGTACGGGACGGGCGACGTCTCCTCCGTCTTGATCCAGCAAGGAGGAAGGAGAGGTTGAGGAAGGCAGCTCCAACGGCAGACGACGGCGTGGTGGAGTTGATGCGGCAGTATTCCGACAGGGCTTCGCCAAGCACGTACGGAGGAGGAGAGGTGTTGGGGAGGGGAGGGGCTGCGCCTTGGCTTGTGGTGTATTGCATCCCTCCCCTCACCCCTCTATATATAGGGGAAAGGGCAAGGGGGGCCGGCCCTCTAGGGAAAACCCTAGGGGGGGCGGCGGCCAAGGGGTGGGGGGCTTGCCCCCCAAGCAAGGGGGGTGCGCCCCCTTTAGGGTTTCCCCCCCAACCCTAGGCGCATGGGCCCAAGGGGGGGGGGGCGCCAAGCCCACTAGGGGCTGGCTGCTATCCCCATGCAGCCCAAGTGGCCCCCCGGGAGGGGTGGAACCTCCCGGTGGACCCCCGGAACCCTTCCGGTGGTCCCGGTACAATACCGGTATGACCCCGAAACTTTCCGGTGCCCGTTTAACAACTTCCCATATATAAAACTTTACCTCCGGACCATTCCGGAACTCCTCGTGACGTCTGGGATCTCATCCGGGACTCCAAACAACATTCGGTAGTCACATACTAGTCTTCCTAACAACCCTAGCGTCACCGAACCTTAAGTGTGTAGACCCTACGGGCTCGGGAGACATGTAGACATGACCGAGACCACTCTCGGGCAATAACCAACAGCGGGGTCTGGATACCCATGTTGGCTCCCACATGCTCCTCGATGATTTCATCGGTTGAACCACGATGTCGAGGATTCGACCAAACCCTGTATATAATTCCCTTTGTTAATCGGTACGTTACTTGCCCGAGACTCGATCGTCGGTATCCCAATACCTTGTTCAGTCTCGTTACCGGCAAGTCACTTTACTCGTACCGTAATGCATGATCCCGTGGCCAACACCTTGGTCACCTTGAGCTCATTATGATGATGCATTACCGAGTGGGCCCAGAGATACCTCTCCGTCATACGGAGTGACAAATCCCAGTCTCGATCCGCATAAAACAATAGATACTTTTGGAGATACCTGTAGTGCACCTTTATAGTCACCCAATTACGTTGTGACATTTGATACACCCAAAGCACTCCTACGGTATCCAGGAGTTACACGCTCTCATGGTCAAAGGAAGAGATACTTGACATTGGCAAAGCTCTAGCAAACGAACTACACGATATTTGTGCTATGCTTAGGATTGGGTCTTGTCCATCACATCATTCTCCTAATGATGTGATCCCGTTATCAACGACATCCAATGTCCATAGCCAGGAAACCATGACTATCTGTTGATCACAACGAGCTAGTCAACTAGAGGCTCACTAGGGACATATTGTGGTCTATGTATTCACACGTGTATTACAATTTCCGGATAATACAGTTATAGCATGAATAAAAGACTATTATCATGAACAAAGAAATATAATAATAACACTTTTATTATTGCCTCTAGGGCATATTTCCAACACGGGTGTGATGGATTCTTACGTTCGCATACAATGGGTGTAAGACAGATTTACACACGCGAAACACTTAGGGTTAACTTGACGAGCCTAGCATGTACATACATGGCCTCGGAACACGGAGACCGAAAGGTCGAGCATGAGTCGTATAGTAGATACGATCAACATGAAGATGTTCACCGATGATGACTAGTCCGTCTCACGTGATGATCGGACACGGCCTAGTTGACTCGGATCATGTAATCACTTAGATGACTAGAGGGATGTCTATCTGAGTGGGAGTTCATAAGATGAACTTAATTATCCTGAACATAGTCAAAAGATCTTTGCAAATTATGTCGTAAGCTCGCGCTTTAGTTCCACTTTTTAGATATGATCCTAGAGAAAATATAGTTGAAAGTTGATAGTAGCGATTATGCAGACAGTAGAAAGCTTATGTCCTTAATGCACCGCTCAGTGTGCTGAACCCCAAACGTCGTCTGTGGATGTTGCGAACATCGGACATACACGTTTTGATAACTACGTGATAGTTCAGTTAAATGGTTTAGAGTAGAGGCACCAAAGACGTTTTTCGAAACATCGCGGAACATATGAGATGTTTTGAGGGTTGAAATTAGGATTTCAGGCTCGTGCCCACGTCAAGAGGTATAAGACCTCCGACGATTTTCTTAGCCTGCAAACTAAAGGAGAAAAGCTCAATCGTTGAGCTTGTGCTCAGATTGTCTGAGTGCAACAATCACTTGAATCGAGTGGGAGTTGATCTTCCAATAAGATGGTGATGTTTCTCCAAAGTCATTGCCACCAAGCTGCTAGAGCTTCGTGATGAACTATAACATATCAAGGATAGATATGATGATCCTTGAGGTATTCACGATGTTTGACACCGCGAAAGTAGGAATCAAGAAGGAGCGTCAATTGTTGATGGTTGGTGAAACCACTAGTTTCAAGAAGGGCAAGGGCAAGAAGGGATACTTCATGAAACGGCAAATCAGCTGCTGCTCTAGTGAAGAAACCCAAGGTTGAACCCAAACCCGAGACTAAGTGCTTCTGTAATAAGGGGAATAACCACTGGAGCAGAATTACCCTAGATACTTGGTAGATGAGAAGGCTGGCAAGGTCGATAGAAGTATATTGGATATACATTATGTTAATGTGTACTTTACTAGTACTCCTAGTAGCACCAGGGTATTAGATACCGGTTCGGTTGCTAAGTGTTAGTAACTCGAAGTAAAAGAGCTACGGAATAAACGGAGACTAGCTAAAGGTGAGCTGACGATATGTGTTGGAAGTGTTTCCAAGTTTGATGTGATCAAACATCGCACGCTCCCGCTACCATCAAGATTATTATTAAACCTGAATAACTGTCATTGTGTGTTTGCGTTGAGCATAGACATGATTGGATTATGTCTATCGCAATACGGTTATTCATTTAAAGAGAATAATGGTTACTCTATTTATTTGAATAATACCTTCAATGGTCTTGCACCTAAAGGAATGGTTTATTGAATCTCGATCATAGTGATACACATTTTCATGCCAAAAGATATAAGATAGTAATGATAGTACCACTTACTTGTGGCACTGCCATGTAAGTCATAATGGTATAAAACGCATGAAGAAGCTCCATGTTGATGGATCTTTGGACTCACTCGTTTTTGAAAAGTTTGAGACATGCGAACCATGTCTATTGGTGTATACGCATGAAGAAACTCCATGCAGATGGATCGTTTGGACTCACTTGATTTTGAATCACTTGAGATATGCAAATCATACCACATGGGCAAGATGACTGAAAAGCCTCGTTTTAAGTAAGATGGAACAAGATAGCAACTTGTTGGAAGTAACACATTTTGATGTGTGCAGTCCAGTGAGTGCTGAGGCATGCAGTGAATATCGTTATGTTCTTACTTCACAGATGATTCGAGTAGATGTTGAGAATATTTACTTGATAAAACACAAGTCTAAATTATTGAATGGTTCAAGTAATTTCAGAGTGAAGTAGAAGATCATTGTGACAAGAGGATAAAATGTCTATGATATGATCATAGAGACGGATATCTGAGTTACAAGTTTTGGCACACAATTAAGACATTGTGGAAATTGTTTCGCAATTAATACCGCCTGGAACACCATAGTGTGATGGTGTGTCCGAACATCATAGTTGCACCCTATTGGATATGATGCGTACCATGATTTCTCTTATCGAATTACCACTATTGTTCATGGGTTAGGCATTAGAGACAACCACATTCACTTTAAATAGGGCACCACGTAATTCCGTTGAGATGACACCGTATGAATTATGGTTTAGAGAAACCTAAGTTGTCGTTTCTTAAAGGTTTGGGGCTGCGACGCTTATGTGAAAAAGTTTCAGGATTGATAAGCTCGAACCCAAAGCGGATAAAATGCATCTTCATAGGACACCCAAAACAGTTGGGTATACCTCCTAATTCAGATCCGAAAGCAATATGGATTGTTTCTTGAATCGGGTCCTTTCTCGAGGAAAGGTTTCTCTCGAAAAGTTGAGTGGGAGGATGGTGGAGACTTGATGAGGTTATTGAACCATCACTTCAACTAGTGTGTATCAGGGCACAGGAAGTTGTTCCTGTGGCACGTACACCAATTGAAGTGGAAACTTATGATAGTGATCATGAAGTTTCGGATCAAGTCACTACCGAACCTCGTAGGACGACAAGGACGCGTACTGCTTCAGAGTGGTACGGTGATCCTGTCTTAAAGGTCATGTTGCTAGACAACAATGAACCTACGAGCTATGGAGAAGCGATGGTGGGCCCAAATTCCGACAAATGGTTAGGAGCCATGAAATCCGAGATAGGATCCATGTATCAGAACAAAGCATGGACTTTGGTGGACTTGCCCGATGATCGGCAAGCCATTGAGATAAATGGATTTTTAAGAAGAAGACGGACGTGGACAGTAATGTCATCGTCTGTGAAGCTCGACTTGTGGCAAAGAGTTTTTCACAAGTTCAAGGAGTTGACTACGATGAGATTTTCTCATCCGTAGCGATGCTTAAAGTCTGTCAGAATCACGTTAGCACAAGCTGCATTTATGAAATCTGGCAGATGGATGTCAAAACGAGTTTCCTTACCAGTCGTAAGGAAAGGTTGTATGCGATACAATCAGAAAGGTTTTGTCGATCCTAAGGATGCTAAAAGGTATGCTGGCTCCAGCGATCCTTCTAAGGACTGGAGTAAGCATCTCGGAGTTGGAATGTACGCTTTGATAAGATGATCAAAGATTTTGGGTCTATACAAAGTTTATGAGAAACTTGTATTTCCAAAGAAGTGAGTGGGAGCACTATAGAATTTCTGATGAGTATATGTTGTTGACATATTGATGATCAGAAATGATGTAGAATTTCTAGAAAGCATATAGGGTTATTTGAAAGGTGTTTTTCAATAGAAAACCTAGATTAAGCTACTTGAACATTGAGCATCAAGATCTATGAGGATAGATCAAAAACGCTTTATGGTACTTTCAAATGAGCACATACCTTAACATGATCTTGAAGGTGTTCAAGATGGATCAGTCAAAGAAGGAGTTCTTGCCTGAGTAGTAAGGTACAAAGTTAAGACTTAAAGCTCGACCACGGCAGAAAAGAGAGAAAGGACGAAGGTCGTCCCCTATGTTTCAGACATAGGCTCTATAGTATGCTATGCTGTGTACCGCACCGGAAGTGTGCCTTGCCATGAGTCAGTCAAGGGGTACAAGAATGATCCAGGAATGGATCATTGTACAGCGGTCAAAATTGTCCTTGGAGTAAATAAGGACATGTTTCTCGATTATGGAGGTGATAAAGAGTTCGGCGTAAAGGGTTACGTCGATGCAAGCTTTAACACCTATCCGAGTGACTCTGAGCAGCAAACCGGATACATATAGTGGAACAACCATATGGTATAGCTCCAAGTGGAGCGTGGAAGCAGCATTTACAATATGACATAGAGAATTGCGAAGTACATACGGATCTGAATGTTACAGATCCGTTGACTAAAACCTCTCTCACAAGCAGAACATGATCAAACCCCAGAACTCATTGAGTCTTAATCACATGATGATGTGAACTAGTTTAATGACACTAGTAAACTCTTGGATGTTGGTCACATGGTAATGTGACCTGTCAGTGTTAATCACATGGTGATGTGAACTAGATTATTGACTCTAGTGCAAGTGGGAGACTGTTGGAAATATACCCTAGAGGCAATAATAAAAGTGTTATTATTATATTTCTTTGTTCATGATAATAGTCTTTTATTCATGCTATAACTGTATTATCCGGAAATCGTAATACACGTGTGAATACATAGACCACAATATGTCCCTGGTGAGCCTCTAGTTGACTAGCTCGTTGTGATCAACAGATAGTCATGGTTTCCTGGCTATGGACATTGGATGTCGTTGATAACAGGATCACATCATTAGGAGAATGATGTGATGGACAAGACCCAATCCTAAGCCTAGCACAAAGATCGTGTAGTTCGTATGCTAAAGCTTTTCTAATATCAAGTATCTTTTCCTTAGACCATGAGATTGTGCAACTCCCGGATACCGTAGGAATGCTTTGGGTGTACCAAACGTCACAACGTAACTGGGTGGCTATAAAGGTACATTACAGGTATCTCCGAAAGTATCTGTTGGGTTGGCACGAATCGAGACTGGGATTTGTCACTCCGTGTAAACGAAGAGGTATCTCTGGGCCCACTCGGTAGGACATCATCATAATGTGCACAATGTGACCAAGGGGTTGATCACGGGATGATGTGTTACGGAACGAGTAAAGAGACTTGCCAGTAACGAGATTGAACAAGGTATCGGTATACCGACGATCAAATCTCGGGCAAGTACAATACCGCTAGACAAAGGGAATTGTATACGGGATCGATTGAGTCCTTGACATCGTGGTTCATCCGATGAGATCATCGTGGAATATGTGGGAGCCAACATGGGTATCCAGATCCCGCTGTTGGTTATTGACCGGAGAACGTCTCGGTCATGTCTGCATGGTTCCCGAACCCGTAGGGTCTACACACTTAAGGTTCGATGACGCTAGGGTTATAAAGGAAGTTTGTATGTGGTTACCGAATGTTGTTCGGAGTCCCGGATGAGATCCCGGACATCACGAGGAGTTCCGGAATGGTCCGGAGGTAAAGATTTATATATGGAAAGTTGTTGTTCGGGTTCCGAAAAAAGTTCGGGTTTTTTCGGTATTGTACCGGGAAGCTTCCAGAAGGTTCCAGAGGATTCCGGAGGGGTCCGGAGGTCCGGAAATTGTTCCACCACGTCCAATACAGCAGCATGGGCTGTAAGGGGGCGCCCTAGCCTTAATGGGCCAGGGGAACCAGCCCCCCCAAGGCCCATGCGCATGGGAGGGGGAAACCCTAAGGGGGAGGGCCTCCACTTGACTTGGGAGGCACTCCTCCCCCCCTTGGCCGCACCCCTTCCTTGGAGGAAGGGGCAAGGCTGCGCCTCCCCCCTCTCCCTTGCCCCTATATATAGTGGAAGGGAGGGAGGGCAGCCATACCAAAAAAGCCCTGGCGCCTCCCTCCCTCCCGTGACACCTCCTCCTCTCCCGTAGGTGCTTGGCGAAGCCCTGCAGGGTTGCCACGCTCCTCCATCACCACCACGCCGTTGTGCTGCTGTTGGATGGAGTCTTCCTCAACCTCTCCCTCTATCCTTGCTAGATCAAGGCGTGGGAGACGTCACGGGGCTGTATGTGTGTTGAACGCGGAGGTGCCGTCCGTTCGGCACTAGGATCTCCGGTGATTTGGATCACGACGAGTACGACTCCTTCAACCCCGTTCTCTTGAACGCTTCCGCTTAGCGATCTACAAGGGTATGTAGATGCACTCTCCTTCCCCTCGTTGCTGGTTTCTCCATAGATAGATCTTGGTGACTCGTAGGAAAATTTTGAATTTCTACTACGTTCCCCAACAATAGAGTCATATTTTGTTCTAAGTATCGAGTTGTAATTGTTGAGTTGTAAAAAAATAAAACTGTGATGATCATCATTATTAGAGCATTGTCCCAGTGAGGAAAGGATGACGGAGACTATGATTCCCCCATAAGTCGGGATGAGACTCCGGACGAAATATTAAAAAAATAAAAAAAAGGCCATAAAAAAGGCCCAAATAAAAAAATGAGAGAAAAAGAGAGAAGGGACAATGCTACTATCCTTTTACCACACTTGTGCTTCAAAGTAGCACCATCATCTTCATGATAGAGAGTCTCATATGTTGTCACTTTCATTTACTAGTGAGAATTTTTCATTATAGAACTTGGCTTGTATATTCCAATGATGGGCTTCCTCAAAATGCCCTAGGTCTTCGTGAGCAAGCAAGTTGGATGCACCCCACTAGTTTTCTTTTGTTGAGCTTTCATATATTTATAGCTCTAGTGCATCTGTTGCATGGCAATCCCTACTCACTCACATTGATATCTATTAATGGGCATCTCCATAGCCCGTTGATACGCCTAGTTGATGTGAGACTATCTTCTCTTTTTTTTGTCTTCACCACAACCACCGTTCTATTCCACATATAGTGCTATGTCCATGGCTCACGCTCATGTATTGCGTGAAAGTTAAAAAAGTTTGAGATTATTAAAGTATGAAACAATTGCTTGGCTTGTCATCGGGGTTGTGCATGATTAAATACTTTGTGTGATCAAGATAGAGCTTAGCCATACTATATGATTTTGTAGGGATAACTTTCTTTTGGCCATGCTATTTTGAGAAGACATGATTACTTGCTTAGTATGCTTGAAGTATTACTGTTTCTTATGTCAATATGAACTTTTATTTTGTATTACTTGGATCTGAACATTCATGCCACAATGAAAGAAAATTACATTATGAATTATGCTAGGTAGCATTCGACATTAAAAATTCTCTTTTTATCATTTACCTACTCGAGGACGAGCATGAATTAAGCTTGGGGATGCTTGATAAGTCTCCAACGTATCAATAATTTTTGATTGTTCCATGCTATTATATTACCCGTTTTGGATTCTTATGGGCTTTATTTTACATATTTATATCATTTTTGGGACTAACCTACTAACTGGAGGCCCAGCCCATATTGCTGTTTTTTTTCCTATTTCAGTATTTCAAAGAAAAGGAATATCAAACAGAGTCCAAATGGAATGAAACCTTCGGGAGCGATATTTTTGGAACAAATCTGATCCGGAGAGCTTGGGGTGCAAGTCAAGAAAGCTCCGAGGGCCCCACGAGATAGGAGGGCGCGCCCCCCCTATAGGGCGCCCCCTGTCTCGTGGGCCCCTCGTGCATCCACCGATGTACTTCTTCCTCCTATATATACCCACGGACCCCGAAAACATCCAGGGGCACCACGAAACACAATTTCCACCACCATAACCTTCTGTATTCACAAGATCTCATCTTGGAGCCTTCGCCGGCACTTTGCCGGAGGGGGAATCGACCATGAAGGGCCTCTACATCAACATCCTTGCCCCTCCTATGAGTTGTGAGTAGTTTACCACAGACCTACGGGTCCATAGTTATTAGCCAGATGGCTTCTTCTCTCTTTTTGGATCTCAATACAATGATCTCCCCCTCTCTTGTGGAGATCTATTCGATGTAATCTCTTTTTGCGGTGTGTTTGTGAAGATCCGATGAATTGTGAGTTTATGTTCAGATTTATCTATGGTTATTAATTGAATCTTCTCTGAATTCTTTTATGTATGATTGAGTTATCTTTGCAAGTCTCTTCGAATTATCAGTTTCGTTTGGCCTACTAGATTGATCTTTCTTGCCATGGGAGAAGTGCTTAGCTTTGGGTTCAATCTTGCGGTGTTCTTACCCAGTGGCAGAAAGGGTTGCAAGACACGTATTGTATTGTTGCCATCGAGGATAACAAGATGGGGTTTATATCATATTGCATGAGTTTATCCCTCTACATCATATCATCTTGCTTAATGCATTACTCCATTCTTATGAACTTAATACTCTAGATGCATGCTGGATAGCGGTCGATGTGTGGAGTAATAGTAGTAGATGCAGGCAGGAGTCGGTCTACTTGTTTTGGATGTGATGCCTATATACATGATCATGCCTAGATAACGTCATAATTATTTGTTTTTCTATCAATTGCTTGACAGTAATTTGTTCACCCACCGTAATACTTATGCTCTTGAGAGAAGCCTCTAGTGAAACCTATGCCCCCCTGGTCTATCTCTTATCATATTTGCTTTCTATCTACTTTTACTTGCATCTTTACTTTTCTTGCATCTATGTCATAAAATACCAAAAATATATTTATCTTATCATATTATCTTTATTAGATCTCACTTTCGCAAGTGGTCATGAAGGGATTGACAACCCCTTTATTGCGTTGGTTGTGAGTTCTCACTTTGTTTGTGTAGGTGCATGGGACTTTTGAGGAGCCTCCTACTGGATTGATACCTTGGTTCTCAAAAACCGAGGGAAATACTTACGCTACACTTTGCTGCATCACCCTCTCCACTTCAGAGAAAACCAACGCTAGCTCAAGACGTAGCAACAACACATGTCTATGGTCAGGAAACGTAACCATCTTTGATTAATGAGCTAGTCAAGTAGAGGCATACTAGGGACACTTTGTTTTGTCTATGTATTCACACATGTACTAAGTTTCCGTTTAATACAATTCTAGCATGAATAATAAACATTTATCATGATATAAGGAAATATAAATAACAACTTTATTATTGCCTCTAGGGAATATTTTCTTCAGTCTCCCACTTGCACTAGAGACAATAATCTAGATTACATAGTAATGATTCTAACACCCATGGAGCGTTGGTGATGATCATGTTTTGCTCGTGGAAGAGGCTTAGTCAACGGGTCTGCAACACTCAGATCCGTATGTATCTTGAAAATCTCTATGTCTCCCTCCTTGACTTGATCGTGGATGGAATTGAAACGTCTCTTGATGTGTTTGGTTTTCTTGTGAAATCTGGATTCCTCCGCCAAGGAGATTGCTCCAGTATTGTCACAAAAGATTTTCATTGGAACCCATGCACTACACCTAGATCGGATATGAACTCCTTCATCTAGATTCCTTCATTTGCTACTTCTGAAGCAGCTATGTACTCCGCTTCACACGTAGATCCCGCCACAATGCTCTGCTTGGAACTGCACCAACTGACAGCTCCACCATTCAATATAAATACGTATTCGGTTTGTGACTTAGAGTCATCCAAATCAGTGTCAAAGCTTGCATCGACGTAACCATTTACGACGGGCTCTTTGTCACCTCCATAAACGAGAAACATATCCTTAGTACTTTTCAGGTATTTCAGGATGTTGCTGTCCAATGATCCACTCCTGGATTACTTTGGTACCTCCCTGCTAAACTTATAGCAAGGTGCACATCAGGTCTGGTACATAGCATTGCATACATGATAGAACCTATGGCTGAGGCATAGGGAATGACTTTAATCTTCTCTCTATCTTCTGTAGTGGTCGGGCATTGAGTCTGACTCAACTTCAAATCTTGTAACATAGGCAAGAACCCTTTCTTTGACTGATACATTTTGAACTTCTTCAAAACTTTATCAAGGTATGTTCTTTGTGAAAGTCCAATTAAGCGTCTTGATCTATCTCTATAGATCTTGATGCCCAATATGTAAGCAGCTTCACCGAGGTCTTTCATTGAAAAATTCTTATTCAAGTATCCTTTTATGCTATCCAGAAATTATGTATTATTTCCAATCAACAATATGTCATCCACATATAATATTAGAAATGCTATAGAGCTCCCACTCACTTTCATGTAAATACATGCTTCTCCAAAAACTGTATAAAACCATATGCTTTGATCACATTATCAAAGCGTATATTCTAACTCCGAGAGGCTTGCACCAGTCCATAAATGGATGACTGGAGCTTTCACGTTAGCACCTTTTGGATCGACAAAATCTTCTGATTGCATCATATACAACTCTTCTTTAAGAAATCCATTAAGGAATGCAGTTTTGACATCCATTTGCCAAATTTCATAATCATAAAATGTGGCAATTGCTAACAGGATTCGGACAAACTTAAGCGTCGCTACGAGTGAGAAGGTCTCATCGTAGTCAACTCCTTGAACTTGTCGAAAACCTTTCGCAATAAGTCGAGCTTTGTAGATAGTAACATTACTGTTAGCGTCAGTCTTCTTCTTGAAGATCAATTTATTTTCTATGGCTTGCCGATCATCAGACAAGTCCACCAATGTCCACACTTTGTTCTCATACATGGATCCCATCTCAGATTTCATGGCTTCAAGCATTTCGTGGAATCTGGGCTCATCATCGCTTCCTCATAGCTCATCGGTTCATCATGGTCTGGTAACATGACTTCCAGAATAGGATTACCATACCACTCTGGTGCGGACCGTACTCTGGTTGACCTACGAGGTTCGGTAGTAACTTGATCTGAAGTTTCATGATCATCATCATTAGCTTCCTCACTAATTGGTGTAGGAATCATTGGAACTGATCTCTATGATAAACTACTTTCCAATTCGGGAGGAGGTACAATTACCTCATCAAGTTCTACTTTCCTCCCACTCACTTCTTTCGAGAGAAACTCCTTCTCTAGAAAGGATCCATTCTTAGCAACGAATATCTTGCCTTCGGATCTGTGATAGAAGGTGTACCCAACAATTTCCTTTGGGTATCCTATGAAGACGCATTTCTCCAATTTGGGTTCAAGCTTAGGTCGAAGCTTTTTCACAGAAGCATCGCAGCCCCAAACTTTAAGAAACGATAACTTGGGTTTCTTGCCAAATCACAGTTCATATGGTGTCGTCTCAACAGATTTAGATGGTGCCCTATTTAACGTGAATGCAACCGTCTCTAAAGCATAACCCCAAAACAATAGTGGTAAATCAGTAAGAGACATCATAGATCACACCATATCTAATAAACTATGGTTACGATGTTCGGACACACCATTACACTGTGGTGTTCCAGGTGGCGTGAGTTGTGAAACTATTCCACATTGTTTCAAATGAAGACCAAACTCATAGCTCAAATATTCGCCTCCACGATCAGATCATAGAAACTTTATTTTCTTGTTACGATGATTTTCCACTTCACTCTGAAATTCTTTGAAATTTTCAAATGTTTAAGACTTATGTTTCATTAAGTAGATATACCCATATCTGCTCAAATCATCTGTGAAGATCAGAAAATAATGATACCCACCATGAGCCTCAACACTCATCGGACCGCATACATAGGTATGTATTATTTCCAATAAGTCAGTAGCTCGTTCCATTGTTCCGGAGAACGGAGTCTTAGTCATCTTTCCCATGAGGCATGGTTCGCAAGCACCAAGTGATTCATAATCAAGTGATTCCAAAAGCCCATTAGCATGGAGTTTCTTCATGCTTTACACCAATATGACCTAAACGATAGTGCCACAAAAAGTTGCACTATCATTACTAACTTTGCATCGTTTGGCTTCAATATTATGAACATGTGTATCACCACGATCGAGATTCAACAAAAATAGACCACTCAACAAGGGTGCATGACCATAAAAGATATTACTCATATAAATAGAACAACCATTATTCTCTGATTTAAATGAATAACGGTCTCGCATCAAACAAGATCGAGATATAATGTTCATGCTCAACGCTGGCACCAAATAACAATTATTCAGGTCTAAAACTAATCCTGAAGGTAGATGTAGAGGTAGTGTGCTGACGGCGATCACATTGACCTTGGAATCATTTCCGACACGCATCGTCACCTTGTCCTTAGCCAATCTTTGTTTAATCCATATCCCCTGTTTCGAGTTGCAAATATGAGCAACAGAACCAGTATCAAATACCCAGGCGCTACTACGAGCATTAGTAAGGTACACATCAATGACATGTATATCAAATATACCTTTCACTTTGCCATCCTTCTTATCCGCCAAATACTTGGGGCAGTTCCGCTTCCAGTGACCAGTCCCTTTATAGTAGAATCACTCAGTTTCAGGCTTAGGTCCAGACTTGGGCTTCTTCCCGGGAGTAGCAACTTGCTGCTATTATTCTTGAAGTTCCCCTTCTCCCCTTTGCCCTTTTTCTTGAAACTAGTGGTCTTGTTAATCATCAACACTTGATGCTCCTTCTTGATTTCTTCCTCCGCAGCCTTTAGCATTGCAAAGAGCTCGGGAATTGTCCTTTTTATCCCTTGCATATTATAGTTCATCACAAAGCCTTTATAGCTTGCTGGAAGTGATTGAAGAAGTCTGTCAATGACACAATTATCAGGAAGATTAACTCCCAGCTAAGTCAAGTGGTTATGGTACCTAGACATTCTGAGTATGTGTTCACTGACAGAACTATTCTCCTCCATCTTGTAGCTATAGAACTTGTTGGAGACTTCATATCTCTCTCTTGGAACCTCTCATATGCTCCAGGACGTTCAAAACATCTTTGAAGTCCTGATTCTAAGCTGTAAAGCATGTCACACTGAACTATCGAGTAGTCATCAGATCGAGTCTGCCAGACGTTCATAATATCAACATCCGCTCCTGCAGCAGGCCTTGCACCTAGTGGTGCTTCTAGGACGTAATTCTTCTGTGCAGCAATGAGGATAATCCTCAAGTTACGGACCCAGTCTGTGTAATTGCTACCATCATCTTTCAACTTAGCTTTCTCTAGGAACACATTAAAATACAAGGGAACGGTAGCACGAGCCATTGATCTATAACAACATAGATATGCAAAAAACTATCAGGACTAAGTTCATGATAAATTAAAGTTTAATTAATCACATTACTAAAGAACTCCCACTTAGATAGACATCCCTCTAGTCATCTAAATGATCACATGATCCATAGCAACTAATCCATGTCCGATCATCACGTGAGATGGAGTAGTTTTCAATGGTGAACATCTCTATGTTGATCATATCTACTATATGATTCACGTTCGACCTTTCGGTCTCAGTGTTTTGAGGCCATATCTGCATATGCTAGGCTTGTCAAGTTTAACCCGAGTATTCTGCATGTGAAAAACTGGCTTGCACCCGTTGTATGTGAACGTAGAGCTTATCACACCCGATCATCACGTGGTGTCTCGGTACGATGAACTGTAGCAACGGTACATACTCAGGGAGAACACTTATACCTTGAAATTTAGTGAGGGATCATCTTATAATGCTACCGCTGTATTGAGCAAAATAAGATGCATAAGAGATAAATATCCATGCAATCAAAATATGTGACATGATATGGCCATCATCATCTTGTGCTTTTGATCACCATCTCCAAAGCACCGTCATGATCTCCATTGTCACCGGCTTGACACCTTGGTCTCCATCATTGCATCGTTGTTGTCTCGCCAACTATTGCTTCTATGACTATCGCTACCGCTTAGTGATAAAGTAAAGCAATTACATGGCGATTGCATTTCATACAATAAAGAGACAACCATATGGCTCCTTCGAGTTGCCGATAACTTTGTTACAAAACATGATCATCTCATACAATAATTTATATGACATCATGTCTAGACCATATCACATCACAAGTTCACAACAAGCCCTACAAAAACAAGTTAGACATCCTCTACTTTGTTGTTGCAAGTTTTACGTTGCTGCTACGGGCTCCTAGCAAGAACCATTCTTACCTACGCATCAAAAACACAACGATTTTTTGTCAAGTGTGCTGTTTTAACCTTCAACAAGGACCGGCCATAGTCAAACTCGATTCAACTAAAGTTGGAAAAACAGACACCCGCCAGCCACCTGTGTGCAAAGCACGTCGGTAGAACCAGTCTCATGAACGCGGTCATGTAATGTCGGTCCGGGCCGCTTCATCCAACAATGCCGCCAAATCAAAGTAAGACATTGGTGGTAAGCAGTATGACTATCATCGCCCACAACTCTTTGTGTTCTACTCGTGCATATCATCTATGCATAGACCTGGCTCGGATGCCACTGTTGGGAACGTAGCATGCAATTTCAAAAATCTTCCTACGATCACGCAAGATCTATCTAGGAGATGGATAGCAGCGAGAGGGGGAGAGTGTGCCCACGTACCCTCATAGACCGAAAGCGTAAGCGTTAGTTAATGTGGTTGATGTAGTCGAACGTCTTCACAATCCAACCGATCCAAGTACCGAATGTATGGCACCTCCGTGTTTAGCACACGTTCAGCTCGATGACGTCCCTCGAACTCTTGATCTAGTAGAGGATCGAGGGAGAGTTCTGTCAGCACGACGGCGTGGTGACGGTGTTGATGATGTGATCTGCGCACGGCTTCGCCTAAGCACTACGACGCTATGACTGGAGGAGTAAACAATGGAGGGGGGCACCACACATGGCAAAGAGAACAATTGATGTGCCTTTGGGGTTCCCCCTGCCCCTGTATATAAAACAGGAGGGGAGGAGGTGGCCGGCCTAGGGGGCGCGCCAAGTGTGGGGAGTCCTACTAGGACTCGCTAGTCCTAGTAGGATTCCCCTTTCCTTTTTCGCAGAGGGGAGAAGGTGAAAGGTGGAGAGGGAGAAGGAAAGAGGGGGGCCGTGCCCCTATCCCTTGTCCAATTCGGACTGGGCTTGGGGCGCATGCGCCACCTCCCGGACGCTGCCTCCGCTTCTCCACTATGGCCCATGTAGGCCCATTAACTCCCCGGGGGGTTCCAGTAACCTCCCGGTACTCCGGAAAATGTTCGAACCTTTCCAAAACCATTCCCGTGTCTGAATGTAACCTTCCAATATATCAATATTTACCTCTTGACCATTTCGAGACTCCTCATCATGTCCGTGATCTCATCTGGGACTCCGAACAAACTTTGGTCATCAAAAACACATAACTCATAAAACAAATCGTCATCAAACGTTAAGCGTGCGGACCCTACGGGTTCGAGAACTATGTAGACATGATCGAGACACATCTCCGATGAATAACCAATAGCGGAACCTAGATGCTCATATTGCTCCTACATATTCTACGAAGATCTTTATTGGTCAAACCGCACAACAACATACGTTGTTCCCTTTGTCATCGGTATGTTACTTGCACGAGATTCAATCGTCGGTATCTTCATACCTAGTTCGATTTCATTACCGGCAAGTCTCTTTACTTGTTCCGTAATGCTTCATCCCGCAACTAACTCATTAGTCACATTGCTTGCAAGGCTTATAGTGATGAGCATTACCGAGAGGGCTCAGAGATACCTCTATGATAGACGGAGTGATAAAACCTAATCTCGATCTATGCCAACCCAACAAACACCTTTGGATACACCTGTAGAGCATATTTATAATGACCCAATTATGTTGTGACGTTCGATAGCACACAAGGTGTTCCTCCGGTATTCGGGAGTTGCATAATCTCATAGTCAGAGGAACATGTATAAGTCATGAAGAAAGTAATAGCAATAAAACTTACCGGTCATTATGCTAAGCTAACGGATGGGTCTTGTTCATCACATCATTCTCTAATGATGTGATCCCGTTCATCAAATGACAACACATGTATATGTTCAGGAAACATAACCATCTTTGATTAACGAGCTAGTCAAGTAGAGGCATACTAGGGACACTTTGTTTTGTCTATGTATTCACACATGTACTAAGTTTCTATTTAATACAATTCTAGCATGAATAATAAACATTTATCATGATATAAGGAAATATAAATAACAAATTTATTATTGCCTCTAGGGCATATTTCCTTCAGGACGCGCATGAAGAAGCCGCCTAGGGGTCTGTCGGGGAGGCCAGCAAGGAGACCAGCAACCGTACTGACGGCAATTCAGCCGTAGGAGCGCCTGGCGCTGCACCAGTCTAGGAGCCCTCTGCTGCCGGGGAGAAGGTGGTTGGTGACCAACCATCAACCTTTGAAGCCCCCATCCCGAGAAGATACCTGAAGGTGGGCAATGATCTGTTCATCAGTATCCTAGGAACGATGAGCATCGAAGCACCAACATAAGGGGAGGGTTCTGATGAAGAAATCCTTATCGCCGCCGGGCTCCAAGTTGTTGATGAGCCGAGCGCTAACGACAGTGATTCCAAAGAAGACCAGATCCTCCAAGCCATGAGCGTCAATTTCCAGAAGCTTCAGACGCTTCATCGTGCTCGCAAGGAGAAGCTGGACTCCAGGACGGGGATCATCGATAGGGCGGAGGCAAATTTCCAGGAGCGCATCGCTCAGTTGCAGACCTGGTTCGCTGTGGCCTAGCAAGAGCTAAAGGCCAGCCAGGAGTAAGTGAGCGAGCACTGGCAAGAGCTCCTCCTGAAGCAGGCTTACGTCAAGAAGGCCCAGGAGGTGGCTGCTGCACAGGCCGCAAAGGATGAAGCTGCCTAGAGGGAGCGTCGGCCGCATTCTGCTCGATGCCCAAGAAGAAGACCTTGCCGCCCGGGAAGAGGCGCTTGCCGCCAAGCTCCACGGAAAAGATGAAGAAATCGAGAAACTTGTCGTGTAGCGGACCCAGGAGGTGAAGCGGGAGCACAAAGGAATACTTGATGCTCTGGCCCTGGACCATGCCGGCAAGTTGAAAGAGGCCATCAACGGTGCTGAGGCCACGGAGGTCGCCCAGAACGAGCTGGCTGGCAAGGTGGAGAAGCTGGAATTGGAGGAGCAAAGGAAAGAGGTCTCCACGCTGAAGAGCAACAGAGACAAGACTATCAACACCTTGGTGGAGCTGCAGGTCACCATTTCTGATAAAACCAAACTTCTCTCCAAAGCCAATGACTCCATTGCCGATCTGAAGCTAAAGCTAGCCACCTTAGAGGAGACGCTTAAGGACACTAGGGTCCGCGAAAAGGCCCTAGCCAAGGACCTCTAGGACGAGAGGCTGCTGCTCAAGAGTGCTGCCGACACCCACAACGACTATGTGCATGGCGCGAAGATCTAGACCGAGCGCCTTATTGATGTAGCGGAGAGGCTCACCACACAGCTGTCCATCATGGGCATGCCGAGCTTCAGGTTCTCCCAGGAAGAGAGGGTGAGCCAGAGCGCTAGGCTGACCATGTTCTTCGAGCGCGTCCTCGACGCCCGGTGCTGCTCCACTCCAACCGAGCAACCCATCTGGCCAACGGGCCCCGGAAGCTTTGCCGGGGCGTCCTCCTCAAAGTGCTCACCAAGGTAGCGTACTGGAACCCCGGCGTCGACTTCACCAACACACTTGAGAGCTTTCCAGAGGACGCAGACCTCAAGGCGCTTGAAGAGCTTGTCGAGCCTATTGTCAATAGGGTTGGTGGAGTCAAAAGGTTGGAAGGCCAACGCTGGGATGAGCTGCTTCACTTCTCCTTGCCGCTGTGAACTCGTGCCCAGGATGATTTCATCTTAAGTTAGAACCGCGGCAACCACTGATGTAATATAACTTTCTGTGTCTTAAATTGAATGCATGCTATCTTCCTATTCGATCCTTCTTTGTATGACATACACCCTACGGTCATTTGGAAAGGCTTGCCGGTGCGCGCACCCTTGCCGCGAGTGCATTGAGGAATGAATCCTTAGCAACCTGCTGGGGGTGTCGCTGCCGGCAAGACACCTTTTCACTCTTAGCGCAGTCACTTGATCTAATGAGCGGACTCGAAACAGAACAAGGGCGCTACCAATTGTGACAGGGTTCCTTCATGTGTAGGTTTTCCATACAAGACGAAATCATTCGAGGAAAATAACCTTATAATAAAAAAAGAAAATCACTCAAAGTTTGGCATGACTTAGCTTGTCGCTGTTGTGTTCTTTTTCGCAAGATGCCACTTTGAACGATGCCTGTTGGTGCCCATACTTTCTATCCCCCCGCCAAACCTGTATGCGAGGGAATCTTCTGTACTTTTGAGAAAAAGAAAGAAGAGGAAATAGGAACATGGAACCTTGGCGGTTCGTCAGTACTTGCTGGAAGGAACAGAAGCACAATATCCTGGACAGGCATGTATATATATATGAACATGGAAATCAACAAGAATTATACATACTAAAAATTATTCAACTGTGCATAGGGTCTGCGCCTTGCTCTGTACATAGGGTTATATGCCTTGCTGACAAGGATAGTACAAAAGAGGGGTTGCCGGGGGTCCCGGCAACCGCGCCTTATGGGTAAGACTTGCGAAGATGTTTGATATTCCAGGAGTTGCTCACTGGAATACCATCTTCAGTCTCTAGGCGGATTGCGCCGGGCCTGGTGACTCGTATTACCCGTTAGGGGCCTTTGGATAGCAGTCCTCCATTCTTCTTGCTTCTCCGTAGCAGGATGAAAGTCGAGGAGAAGCTGTGCTCATGCCAACGCTTCTGCTCGCGTGGGTGGCAGGGACAAGAGCGAGGAACGGGAGGTGCTCGGACTTCTAATTATGTTAGAAGGAGCTCGATCATGGTTCGGTGGTGTCGCGCCATTTTCACCAGCATCTTGGCGTGCATGTCGGCCCTTCACATCTCGAGAATGATGTTGAGGGCTCTTGCCGCGGCAATGCCCGGGGTCACCGACATCGCGGTGCTGCTCGTCGCACATGACCTAGGAGGACCGCGGTGCATGCGTCGGCGGGGTCGTATTCCTACCCTTGGAGGTCCCCACGCCGCCTGTAGGCAGCATGACTCCATCCTTGGGTGCGGTGGTGCGCGGATCGTCATCATGGATGCGAATGATGTTGCTCGCCTGGCTCCTGGTACCAGAATGGTGTGGGTGGTCTTGATCTCCACCGCCACCAGCGTCGACCCCATCACCCGCCCGTGTCGGCGCGGGTAAACCAGCTCCAGACGAACCGATCGCTGTGATCGTCTTCTTCTTGGGAGCCATGATGATGAAGAAGCTGACGCCTAACTGCCAGACCAGGTTTGCACAACCTCCTACCCCTACCTAGTCACCAAAGATGTTAGGGAAATGACACCTATGGGATCATGTGGATCCCTTCTACGGTTGGAAAGGGAAGAGGAATGCACAAAGAGCAGGTTCAACGATCAACATGTTGGATTTTTACCCAGGTTCGGGCTGCTGGGAAGCATAAAACCCTAGTCCTGCTTTGAGTGTATATTTAGTGTTCTTGAACCTTAACTTGCTACTATGTGTGTCCGGTCCAAAAGTTCAAATCCCCCTCCAGTACACCTTGGGCCTCCTTTTATACGTCCAAGGGGTCACCACAGTGGCACACAGGAGGTGTGAAGTAGCTAAAGTGTATATGCTTATCACTGACGTTGTAGGACAAATGCATTAAATGCGCTGCTTACGTGCCCTCCAACTTTATTGGGGACGGAGATAGAGCCCGTCCCGTCCGTCGCCGTCTCACCCCATCTTGACACGCATTCAGGCTGATGAGGCATGCAAGGCCAAGCTGACTGGCTAGCCGCTGCGCTGGAGCGGTGGCAAGATCTTCACGAAGATCTGCATGCCACCACACAGGTGCTTGCTTAGTTGGCAGGCTGGTCGCCATGCTGGAACGACCGTGGGGTGGCGGAACCTTGTCGTGTGCGAGACTTGCTGTGGCTTGGCAGTTGTACCCGGCAAGAGCCTTGCTGGGTTCTCGCGGTCGTTCCCGGCAAGTGCCTTGCTAGGGACTTCATCCTCAGGTCTCCATGAAGATCTGCATGCCACCAGTCTTCACAAAGATCTGCATGCTATTATGCATGTGCCCTCGAGTCTTGGTCGTCGATGGTGTCAGAGCTCTCAGCCTCAAGGGTGGTGGCCTTGCTGGTGCTTCACAAATTACCCCGGCAGGGATCTTGCCGAGGCTTCGTGAACCATTATAGCAAGGGTCTTGCCGGGTGCATAGCTTGTCTTATGTCCTCTGATTACTGGCTTAGATGTCACCTTGGTCATCTTGTATCTTGTCTCCTAGTGCCCCCGCCAGGCCCCGCCGCAGGTGCGGCTGCAACTGCCCGTGCACAAGTAAGGGGTACAAAAGGGCCCAGACTTATGTACACCCACAATTTCCTCTCTCACCGTGACAGGCTTGAAGCAAATAGAGATGAAGAACAAAAAAGAGTTTTAGAAAGGGAGGATTTATGTCTTCAAACTCTCAAGATTCTACTCTTAAAGCTCTCTCAGAGGATCTAAAAAGCTCACATCCACTCAAGGGGTGTAGAGGTCCATTTATAGAGGAATTAAAAATCTAACTGTTACCTAGATGTCGCAAAATTTTCCCTTTGTACTACGAGAATCGTATAAAATTTGGACGACCTGGTGGGAAACTAACATTCCTGAAAGTATGTTGCACCCCTAGGTATCAGGATATAAGTCAAGTGTCTCGAGGATCCAAATATTAGAAGCTAACTGAAACAAAAATGTTGAAGGTACATGACATAAAGGAAGCTCATTTCCGCCATAAAGGGAGCATGCTTAGAATCTAAGAACCGGAGATAATGATTCTCGAAGGTACTCTGGTCAACATAGCAAGCATCATAATGGAATCGGTGTAGAAACAAATAAGTCTCATCTCAGAGGTACCCGATGGAACTTTGCTCAGAAGCACACGACATGTACTAAGACGTCGGGCTCAAGCTAATCGACAGGCGCTCGAAAGTGTCGGGAAGAGTTGGACTCAATGGTACCAGAGCTACTAGAGAAGGTCTTGGCTAAAACAAAGTTTTGCAGTACTATAGAAAATATTGATGGTTCCAAAGCAAACTTAGATAAGTAGGCCGGCGCAGTAGAAACACTTATTCAATATAGGCTTGGTAGTATCGGGTAGGAAATACTCGAAAGCACCATGGAACCAGAAAACTTGAGGAATTGAGTGAATGTTGTGGAAAATATGAGATTTGATTTAGTATCTTGAGATAAAGTTCATCCCTACTTAATTTGCATGTGCCCATATTGATAATAAATCTCTACTCCTATAAAAAGTTGAGTTGGTGATGATAGTGTGCATGCCATCCTTCATTTACAACCGTTCAATTTACATCCAACGCATCCGAGACAAACTATGTCAGTTTTGCAAAAGGACCCCCATACTCCACTCCTCGTTTGTAAATAACCGCCGTCCTCTCACGTTCAACCATCTCTCACTCTCACCTCATCAAGCCATCTCGGGAAAAATAAGAAGGATCTACAGAGGTCGCTGCTGTCGGATTTGGGGATCCGGCAACCCGTGAGAGGTTCGAACTCTGGGGTGCATGCGGAGATCTCAACCTGCCCAGCCTGCCTACTCGCGATCTCACTAGGCCTAATGCGTCGAGCTCAAAGAGACACAAAGACACAGAGATTTATACTGGTTCAGGCCACCATTGTGGTGTAATACCCTACTCTAGTGTGGTGTGATGGATTGCCTCGGTGGGCTATGGATGAACAAGTACAGTGGAAGAACAAGCCCCCGGAGGAGAGGTGTTCTTGAGATGGTGTGGGGAGAGCTAGTTCAATCTCAGATCCCCCTTCTATGGTGGTGGCTAGGTCCTATTTATAGTGGTCTTGGTCCTCTTCCCAAATATGAGCGGGAAGGGATTCCACAACGGCGGGATTTGAAAGGGGACAAGTAGTACAACCTATCCTGACAAAAGTAGTATTCGCCTGCGAAAAGCCTCTGGTCGTGACGCTGTGGTGGGCTCGCTGATGACCTCCGTCCTGCCATCTTGGTGGTCTTGGTCTCGTTGCACCGAAATGGTAACCTTTGGCTGATTCCTCGGGACTCCGCGCCTGTGGCATGCCTCCCTTGCACCAAAGAGAAAACCTGTGCTTCTGCGCCCGCCTGGCGCCCGCCTGGCGCCTGCCTGGCGCCCGTCTGGCACCCGTCTGGCCTTGGTCGTCATGGCTCACGTCAGCTGAGCCTCGTGTGGTATCTTGCATAGAACTCTCCGCCCCTTAGGAGCCCGCCTGAGGAGGCTGCTTCCTTCGGGGATCTTGGCGTCATCCGCCTCGCGAGGCTTGGCCCCTCTCGAGGGTCTTGTAGTGTTGGTGCTGAAGCTGGGCCATACCAGGCCGTCGATGGAGCCACGTGATGGGCCACAGGCAGGCAGGGCTGGATACCCCCATATCCAGGATGCTGACAGTAGCCCCCAGGCCCAAGGCGCGCTCGGACTTGGCTTCCAGGCAAGCCAAAGGGCAAGTGCGGAGCACCGCGGGCCCCAACCGCCTGCGGCCTTGATGACATGTGGCGATTGATGGGACGTGGGTGACTCCACTTCCCCACGCTGCCTCGGCAACTGCTCGATTTGACTGGTCGATGCGGCATGCAGAAGGTCATGATGGTGCGGGGTCGTGGAGGCTGGCGGTTGGCCTCCCTTGGCTATAAATGTGAGGGAGGGGTAGAGCTCCCCGTCCATCTTTCCTTGGTCTTGCTCCCGCCTGCTTCTCTCCTCTCCGTCTTGCTCCCATGGCGTCGCCGAAGAGATTTTCAGCAGCCGAGAAGGGGAAGGCCCCCAAGCAGGGGCCAACTTCTCCTCCTCCCAAGAGAGGCCGTGGGCGTCCCTGCAAGCACGCCGCGGTCCCACCGGTAGCATCCTGGGGGCGCGGGCGTGTGCCCCCCAGAAGCAACGTTGCTCCAGGCGCCCATCATCACACCTCTTCCCATGACGAAGGGAGGCGCGCCATGATTGTGCACCCGTCTCGGCTGATGGGGTCATGTACCTAGGGTAGGGTCACAGACATGATCTAAGTACCCTGCCCAAGGACACCCTTAGAAGAGGTCACCTTCCAGTCGACCAACGAGGGACTCACTCGACTGACTTGAAGGACTCGACCACGAAGACTCACTCGACTACCAGGAGGTCAAAAGGCACTCTGCACTGCAACGGCCTGTAGTTAAGTAGACTTTATGATAGTCAAGACACTTTATGTGGGACGTTACCAGTAACGCCCCGGACTAAATACACCTTAAACCCTTCATTACGTGGGCTGGCTGGGGTCCTGGCGCACTCTATATAAGCCACCCCCCTCCACAGGCAGAAGGGTTCGGCATCCTGTAACTCATATACACATAATCCACTCGACCGCCTCCGGGCTCCGAGACGTAGGGCTTTTACTTCCTCCGAGAAGGGCCTAAACTCGTACATCTCTTGTGTTACAACCTCTCCATAGCTAGGACCTTGCCTCTCCATACCTACCCCCCATTCTACTGTCAGACTTCGAACCACGACAGTTGGCGCCCACCGTGGGGCAGGTGTTTTAGCGATTTTGTGGAGAAGTTGCGGTTATTCCGAGTACTTTTATCATGATGACTGCTGGAGTTTTGGTTGAGGGTCGAGAGATCCGTCTCGGTGCTCTCACCTTCGTCGCCGACGACTCCGCCTGGATCCAGGAGGCTCCACTCGACGTCGATGCGCTCCCCGTCCGCGGTGCGACGCATTTTCGCGCATGTGTCCGCGGTGTTCTGCTGCGGCAACCGTCAAATCCGTATCGGTCGACTCCCCCATCGACCACCCTCCCGGTCTCCCGCCAGCGCAAGCGCTCGGGCCGGTCGAGGCTTCAGCGGTGGGTGAGGCACGCGGTGGCTCGCCAGACGGCCACCACCCAAGTTGCGGCAATCGAGCCCGACGAATCTCTCTACGGCCTGTTCGATCTGTCGACTGGCTCCGTAGAGACTGCATCCGAGTGCGATAGCAGTGATCCAGCGGCGGAAATCCTGATGGTCGACGGGCCCCGCAGTCCCCCTGGCTTCGCCCGTGATGGTGGGGCAGGCGATGGAGGCGATCCCGCACGAGACCATGAAGAGTACCAGCCCGAGCCACTCGACTCTCTGCAAAGAGAGGAACTTCGCCGCAGGAACGTGGATGTCCTGCGTACTCCCATCGCAGGAGAAACCCTCGAGGCTCGCGCCTTGGAGGAGGCTCATTTAGCCAATTTGGCCGAATGCACTCGACTAGAGAATCTTCAGCGAGCACTCGACGAGCGCGCGCGGCAACGAGTTCCCGACACCAGTCGACGTCAACTCTTCCCGCCGACTCAGGTATATCGAACCCCAATCCAGAATTTAGCAGCTGCGACCCGTATAGCAGAGTCCATCCAGCCCTCTCAGTCGGAAGCTGGCAGAGGCTTGATGCAGATCAGGGATTTGCTCCGGGCAGCAGGAGATCAGAATTCGGCCGTGTCGCAGTCGCGCAACAGAATTCACAGTCGATCCGTCGCTGCGAATACGGTTCAGTCGGCTCACAGCCCCAGATCGCCTCCGCGGCGTGAAGGGCGCGAGAATCGGCGAGACCAATATGGTGACCGACTCGACCGAGATGATAGGCGTCGAGTGCCTAATTCCCCTCCGAGGGGTGGGTCTTACGCTCCTCGGCAGCAAGATGACAGACGTCAGCTCAGTGCGGGGCGAAGAGTTCCAGTCGACCCCAGAGAACCAGGCTTTGATGCGCGATCCATTATCGTGCAACGCTTAGTCGACCAGAACAGAGCCCATCGAGGTGGACTCGACAGAGATGCGCCCACAAGCAGTCGAGTGCATGTTTCTGGCCTGAATGTTTCAGCAGAGCTATCAGAGCTGCAGTTATCCCTCCCAATTTCAGGTTGGCAACAGGAGTCAGCAAGTTCACTGGTGAGTCTAAGCCTGAAACTTGGCTTGAAGACTACCGAGTGGCGGTTCAGATTGGTGGTGGGAACGACGAGGTGGCCATGAAGCATTTGCCCCTCATGCTGGAAGGTTCTGCCAGGGCATGGTTGACTCAATTACCTCCTAGCAGCATTTACACTTGGGAAGATCTGTCCCGAGTGTTCATCAGAACGTTTGAAGGAACTTGCAAGCGACCGGCTAGATTGACGGAGCTGCAAGTCTGCGTGCAGAAGAACAATGAGACTCTCAGGGAGTATATTCAGAGATGGATCACTTTGCACCATACTGTGGAGAATGTGTCTGATCATCAGGCAGTCTGCGCCTTTAAGGATGGTGTCAAGAATAGAGAATTGAGTTTGAAATTTGGTCGAACCGGTGACATGACCTTGAGTTGGATGATGGAGATTGCTACCAAGTACGCCAACGGCGAAGAAGAAGACCGACTCCGAAGCGGCAAGCACAAGCCGAGTCAGTCGGAAAAGGGAAACACCAGTCGGAAACAGAAGCGGAAGGCTGAACCGGCAGCTCCTGGAGAGGCTCTGGCCGTGACTCAGGGAAAGTCTAAAGGGAAACCAAAAGGATCCTGGAACCCTAAGAAGGTAAAGGATAAGGAAGGGAACGACGTGATGGATATGCCGTGTCACATCCACACGAAGAAAGACGAAGGGGGGAATATCATCTACCCGAAGCATACCACTCGCCAGTGTCGACTCCTGATCCAGCAGTTTCAGGGAAAACAGTCTAAGGACAAGGAGAAGGAGTCGGACAAGCCCGCAGACAAAGAGGACAGTGAGGAAGGATATCCACATATCAACTCCACTCTGATGATCTTTGCAGATGTGGAAAGCAAGAGTCTATTGAAAGTCATTAACCGAGAGGTGAACATGGTCGCCCCAGCAAGCAAATTATCTGAGATGGTCCCAAACACCCATCACATTCGACCAATCTGATCACCCGACTCATATTGCCACCCCTGGGAGGCAAGCTTTGGTGGTCGATCCAGTTGTCGAAGGCACTCGACTGACAAAAGTGCTGATGGACGGTGGTAGTGGGCTGAATTTGTTGTATGCAGACACGCTGAAAGGAATGGGCATTCCGATGTCCCGATTGAGCACCAGTAACATGAGCTTTCATGGAGTTATACCAGGGAAGAAAGCCGAGTCACTCGGCCAAATAGCTCTGGATGTGGTGTTTGGTGATTCGAAACATTTTCGCAAAGAGAAGTTGACGTTTGAGGTCGTGGATTTTCAGAGTGCATATCATGCCATTTTGGGGAGACCAGCTTATGCACGGTTCATGGCTCGACCATGTTACGTGTACCTCAAATTGAAGATGCCCGGCCCCAAAGGAGTGATCACTGTCACCGGTGATCGGAAAAAGGCAGAAGAGTGCTTTCAGAAGGGCTCAAAGATTGGCGATTCCCAGGTGACAGCGGTCGAGTTCGAAGAATACAAGCAAAACGCAGATCCGAGTGATTTGCTGCGATCCAAGAAACCCGCCACAGAATCTGCATTTCAGTTGTCCGGTGAGACAAAGCCTGTTCACATTCACCCGACCGACCCTGATGCAGCTCCGACCCACATCTCCATAACACTCGACCCGAAATAGGAAGAAACGCTCATCCAGTTCCTCCGTGAGAACTGGGACATTTTTGCATGGAAGCCCGCTGACATGCCAGGTGTTCCCAGGGGACTGGCTGAGCATCGCCTAAGAGTCGACTCATCTGCAAAACCAGTCAAAGAGCATCTTCGGCGGTCCGCCGTCCAGAAGAGAAAATCCATTGGTGAGGAAGTGGCTCGACTGTTGGCGGCAGGATTTATCCGAGAGATATACCACTCCGAGTGGCTCGCTAATGTTGTCATGGTTCCTAAGAAGGACAAATCGCTCCGAATGTGCATTGATTTCAAGCACATCAACCGGGCCTGCCCGAAAGATCATTTTCCTCTCCCTCGCATAGATCAAATTGTTGACTCGACCGCGGGATGCGAGAGACTGTCTTTTCTAGACGCCTACTCCGGGTACCACCAGATCCGTCTGTACGGACCCGACGAGGTAAAAACAGCTTTCATCACTCCATTCGGGTGCTTCTGCTATATCACCATGCCATTCGGCCTCAAGAATGCCGGAGCCACATTTATGCGAATGATTCAGAAGTGTCTTCTCACTCAAATCAGTCGGAATGTGGAAGCGTATATGGATGATATCGTCGTCAAGTCACGAAAAGGTTCCGACCTGCTCGCTGACCTCGCCGAAACATTTGCCAACCTCAGAAGGTATGATATCAAGCTCAATCCATCAAAGTGCACATTTGGAGTTCCTGGTGGCAAGTTACTCGGTTTTCTCGTTTCCGAGCGAGGAATCGATGCTAATCCAGAGAAGATCGGCACTATTCTCCGAATGAAACGCCCTGTGCGAGTGCACGATGTCCAGAAGCTTACTGGATGCTTGGCTGCATTAAGTCAATTCATCTCACGACTCGGTGAAAAGGCATTGCCTCTTTACCGACTGATGAAGAAGGCAGACAAGTTTGAGTGGACTCCAGAAGCTGATGCAGCGTTTGCCGAGCTAAAAGCTCTGCTCTCCACCCAGCCGGTGCTTGCTGCTCCAATCAGCAAAGAGCCTCTGCTGCTCTATATCGCAGCCACAGGACAAGTCGTCAGTACCGTGCTTACGGTCGAGCGGGAAGAAGAAGGAAAAGCTCTCAAAGTTCAGCGCCCAGTGTATTATTTGTCTGAAGTCTTGACTCCATCCAAGCAGAGATATCCTCATTATCAGAAGCTTGTGTATGGAATATACATGACCACAAAGAAGGTTGCTCATTATTTCTCTGATCATTCCATCACAGTCGTCAGCGACGCTCCACTATCAGAGATTTTGCACAACAGAGATGAAACTGGTCGAGTGGCTAAATGGGCGATTGAACTTCTTCCCCTTGATATCAAGTTTGAGGCAAAGAAAGCCATTAAGTCCCAGGCAATAGCAGATTTCCTCGCCAGTGGATTGAACAGCAACAGCCGACTGAAGTTCACTCGGAGCATTGGACCATGTTCTTTGATGGCTCTAAGATGTTGAATGGTTCCGGTGCTGGGGTTGTCCTGGTTTCCCCCAGAGGAGATAAGCTCAGATATGTGCTCCAGATTCACTTTGATTCCTCCAACAATGAGGCAGAATATGAGGCCCTCTTATACGAATTGCGCATGGCCATTTCACTCGGCGTCCGTCGCTTGATGGTCTATGGCGACTCGGATTTAGTGGTCAACCAAGTGAGGAAGCTGGAAAAGAAGTTCGAGGGGTTGGAGCTCCATCATATACCCCGACTGAAAAATCAAGCAGCTGATGATCTAGCAAAGATAGGTTCCAAGAGAGAAGCCATTCCGAGTGGTGTGTTCTTGGAGCATATACACACTCCGTCAGTCAAAGAAGATCCTTTCACCGAAGAAGCTCCACAGCCCAAGAGTGCCACAGATCCGACTGAGGTTGAAGTCCCAGCAGTGGTCGACTTGGTCATGGAGGTCTTGGTGGTCATTCCTGACTGGACAGTTCCATATATCGCGTATATCCTGAGAAAAGAGCTCCTGGAGGATGAGGAAGAGGCTCGACAGATCGTCCGTCGATCTAAGGCCTTTACCGTAATCAAAGGACAATTATACAGAGAAAGTGCGACTGGAGTTGGTCAGAAGTGCATAACACCAGAAGAAGGTCGAATCATCCTCAATGATATCCACTCGGGAACCTGTGGTCATCATGCGTCCTCTCGGACCATCGTGGCCAAAGCCTACCGAGCCGGATTTTACTGGCCAAAGGCGAATGAGATGGCAAAGGAAATAGTGGATAAGTGCGAGGGATGTCAGTTCTACTCGAATATGTCGCACAAGCCTGCATCGGCTCTGAAGACCATCCCACTCGTCTGGCCTTTTGCAGTATGGGGGTTGGACATGGTCGGTCCTTTGAGAACAGGGCGAAGTGGCTTCACGCATGTACTGGTGGCAGTCGACAAATTCACCAAGTGGATTGAGGCTAAACCAATCAAGAGCCTTGACGCCGGTGCTGCTG
Source organism: Triticum dicoccoides (assembly GCF_002162155.2). Classification (NCBI taxonomy): domain Eukaryota; kingdom Viridiplantae; phylum Streptophyta; class Magnoliopsida; order Poales; family Poaceae; genus Triticum; species Triticum dicoccoides. Next base: position 468,202,414 of record NC_041383.1, on the reverse strand, counting down.
TTAGCTTCATCAGGGAACTAATATTCAGATATGGAGTCCCGCACAGCATCATTACGGATAATGGGTCGAACTTTGACTCGAAAGAATTCAGAGATTTCTGTAACTCTCAAGGCACGCGAGTCGACTACGCTTCAGTCACTCATCCGCAGTCGAATGGACAAGCAGAGCGAGCCAATGGCCTGATTCTCAAGGGATTGAAACCCCGACTAATGCGTGACCTCAAGCATGCAGCTGGAGCTTGGGTCGACGAACTTCCCTCGGTGCTTTGGGGACTGCGGACGACACCTAATCGGTCGACCGAAAGAACCCCATTCTTCTTGGTCTACGGAGCTGAAGCAGTCTTGCCGAGTGATCTTCTCCACAATGCTCCTCGAGTTGAAATCTACAACGAAGCAGAAGCTGAACAAGCGTGGCAGGACGCAGTCGACCTTTTAGAGGAAGAAAGGGAGATGGCTCTGATCCGGTCGACCATCTACCAACAAGATTTGCGTCGTTTCCACGCCAGAAATGTGAGGGGTCGAGCCTTCCAGGAAGGAGATTTAGTTCTCCGAGTGGATCAGAAGAAACAACACAAGCTTGCTCCTTCTTGGGAAGGACCCTTCATCGTCACCAAAGTTCTCCACAACGGGGCGTATCGTCTTTACAACGTCGAGCATAATATCGACGAGCCCCGAGCTTGGAACGCGGAACTACTCCGCCCATTTTACACTTAAATTTAATCACTCGGATGAGTTGCAATAAAGTACTTCTGTAGTCCATGGACCTCAAAATAATAGTGTCATAGTTCCTCCATAATTTTTGTCACTTTTTATTTTGTCCAATAAAATTTCCCCTCAGTGGGTGACTTAGCCGCGAATCCGTTTCGCCTAAGTTTGTAAAAATCCTCCGAGTGGTGAGTCAGACTCTCACTCGGAGGCTTAGCTGCGAATCCGTTTCGCCTAAGATTAAATAAAATCCTACCGAGTGGTAAGCCAGACTCTCACTCAGAGGCTTAGCTGCAAATCCGTTTCGCCTAAGATTAAATAAAATCCTACCGAGTGGTAAGCCAGACTTCCACTCGGGGGCTTAGCTGCAGCCCAGCGCTCGCCTAAGTTGTCAAAAATCCTACCGAGTGAAGAGCAAACCTCTCACTCGGGGGCTTAGCTGCAGCCCAGCGCTCGCCTAAGTTATCAGAAATCCTACCGAGTGAAGAGCAAACCTCTCACTCGGGGGCTTAGCTGCAGCCCAGCGCTCGCCTAAGTTATCAGAAATCCTACCGAGTGTAGACCAAACCTCTCACTCGGAGGCTTAGCTGCAGTCCAAGTACTCGCCTAAGTTGTCAAAAATCCTACCGAGTGAAGAGCAAACCTCTCACTCGGGGGCTTAGCTGCAGCCCAGCGATCGCCTAAGTTATCAGAAATCCTACCGAGTGAAGAGCAAACCTCTCACTCGGGGGCTTAGCTGCAGCCCAGCGCTCTCCTAAGTTATCAGAAATCCTACCGAGTGTAGAGCAAACCTCTCACTCGGAGGCTTAGCTGCAGTCCAAGTACTCGCCTAAGTTATCAAAATTCCTACCGAGTGAAGAGCAAACCTCTCACTCGGGGGCTTAGCTGCAGCCCAGCGCTCGCCTAAGTGAACTAAGGAATAAGTCGATTGCGGTAAGCGCCCCGCTTTGAACCTGCAAAAGGCATTTCGAGCCAAAAGCAGTCATATTCAAACACCAAATTCAAGTTCGGATCGATACCTAAAGGAACCGAAAGTGCTCAGGCGCTAAGCCCGTTAAGGTTTATCGGTTACAACTCCACTCGGCATACCGAGGCAAATTTAAAGCCTCGAGTTTAGAATAAGTTTTTTACCCCTCCTGTGGAGGGCTGGAAGGTGCAACAAACTCATCAATATCAATTCCATCTGCGATCCGAGTGGCAGCCGCAAGGAAAGTTTCCATAAAGGACCTGAAGTCGTGTTTCTTGGTGTTGGCCACCCGGAGGGCCGCCAACTTGTCTTCTCGCGCATCTTTGCAGTGGACTCGGGCCAGACACAGAGCAACATCTGCACCGCACCGAGCCGAGGACTTTTTCCACTCCTGCACTCGACCAGGGATCGTGTTCAAGCGAGCCATCAGCGACTCGAGGTCGTTCTGAAGTGTCTCCCCGGGCCAGAGCGTCGAGTCGATGCGAGATGTGGCGACCTTCAGCCTTGCAAGATAGTCCACGACAGCTGCAACACGGGACTCCAGTCGGAAAACATTCATGGCAACTTCGTCATCCATCGGAGAATTGACGGGGTCAAGGTTTGGTTCCAGCCGGCTAGTTTCTTCTTCAAAGTTTTGACAAAATTCTGCAAGGACGATCACCGAGTCAAGGCGATGGTCGAATGGAAAAACCACGGTTGGAAATGATCGCTGAGCATAGAGATTTACCTTCAAGCATAAGAAACAGCTTCTTGGCAAGACCATTCAGGAAGGCCTCCAGATCTTTTTTCTTCCCAAGAGCAGCTTTCAGATTGGCATTTTCTTGCTCAAGCTTGGCGACTGAAGCTAACTTCTCGTCAACAAGCTTGATCTTCTCAGCTAGTTCAAGGTCCTTCTTCCGTTCGGCCTCCCTCACCTTACCTGCAAAGTTACAGCAAGATCAGATTTTGAAACAAATAAAGGGAAACAACAGTCGTCAAGGTCTCACCAAACATACCTTCGGTCTCCTCCTTTGCCTTCGTCAGATTCTCCTGAACCAGCTTCAAATTCAGCTCGAGCTGAATGTGCTTGTTTTCCAACTTAGAGTAGCGAGCCACAAGATCACAGGAGTTCTGCGAAGAACCAATCGACTAAAATGTCAAATATAATTCACTTCCGAGTGAAAAAGGAAAAATCACGTGTTTCTAAGACTACAACCGAATACGAGCATTCGACCGTAGTCTCGGGGACTACACCCAGTGGGTGCACTCAGCGTGCCCCCACTAATTGACCAGTCGAAGACAGAGTCGACCAGTCGACCGGTTTGTGAAACCCAGTCGCCTTAGTCGAATGACGGAAAGACTGAAATTATAAAGCCTAAGGCCGACTGCCCGCAGTCGACCTTAGCCTTGGGGACTACACCCAGTGGGTGCACTCAGCGTGCCCCCACTAATCCTATTTGAAGACAGAGTCGACCAGTCGACCTCAAAAAAAAACAAGATGTATTCTTTAAGACTGTAACCGACTGCCAGCAGTCGACCACAGTCTCCGGGACTACACCCAGTGGGTGCACTCAGCGTGCCCCCACTAATCGACCAGTCGAAGACAGAGTCGACCAGTCGACCGGTTTGTGAAACCCAGTCGCCTTAGTCGAATGACGGAAAGACTGAAATTATAAAGCCTAAGGCCGACTGCCCGCAGTCGACCTTAGCCTTGGGGACTACACCCAGCGGGTGCACTCAGCGTGCCCCCGCTAACACGGAGTTTAACTCGACACACCCACTGGGTGACTACTATAAATTCTGGAAAGAAAAGTTTCTGATAGCATATCCTAACAGAACAAATGGTGGTCGACTGACCTGAACATTGCGTTGGAGGGCGGAACTGGCGTCGTAAGCTGCCTGGCTCGCATCCCGGATGGTCTTCAACTGCTCCATCATGATCCCTGCCTGGCGTATTGCCTCCTTCGCTGCGCCAGCTTGGTCCTCTGGGACGTGGTGCGTCGTGAAGAGGGAGGGCTGCGGAGCACTCGTCAGTGGATCTGTGAAGGACACGGTGTGTCGAGTGGTGTTCCCTTCCTCCGCGACCAGAGCCTCAGGCACCGTCACATCCTGGGTCACCTTGCTGGCAGACGCTTTCCTACTCCTTCTGTACTTCAGCGGTTCCTCATCTTCATCATCATCAGGGAGAGTGATTACAACATTGGATGGAGCTACAGAAAAGGATCAGGATTAGATCATGAGTCAGTCGACTAAAGACAGTGTTAAGTACATAGTACCAGGTTTTGAGGTTGCTGCGTCCTCCATCTCATGGTCGTCAGCCCGGGCCGAGGTCTCAGAAGTAGCAGCACTGCAACTCCAAAGAGTCAGTCGACTAACTCCAGCACCAACCAGAGATAAAGTTCACACAAAACAAGAAGACTTAAGCAACATGATTACCCTGATATGGTGGGGATGGACACCTTCATCTTCGGCAGGTGCTTGGTCGGCTTCGACGGGGCCGCCCTGGGCTGCTTCGGCGCCTTTTCAGTCGGTGCCGGAGAGGTGGTCCGAGGGCGCTTGGTCGACTGTGTAACAGTCGCGACCCCCTCGCCGCGTTCAGTCGCAGGGTCATGGACAAGTTTCGACCGCCTTTCCGAGCGCGGTGGTGCGACCTCCTCCTCCTCCTCCTCTTCCCCGTCCTCATCGTCATCATCATCATCGTCATCGTCATCATCATCGGCCTCGGCGGCGTCCGAGTCCCACTCCTCCTCCTGGCTCTCGCCCCCGCTCGCTTCTCCCTCCTCAGTCGGAGCCTGCGCTCCGTTGGGCATCGAGTACAGTTCAGTGAGGGTCTGAGGGACAACAAGACAAAGATCAGTCAACCGATCGGCAGAGAAAGCAGAAATAAATATGACGAGAATACAACGGGAAGTGGGGCAGACATGCCTTGTTTGGGTCACTGTGGCAGTGGAGTGGAGGAATCCTTCTGGCCCCACGAGGGTTGTCCTTGTTCCCAGTAACAGCGGCCATCCACCTTTCCAGAGTGGCATCATCGACTGCTTCTGGGTTGACCCGAGTCACATCCCCAGTCCCACAGTACAACCACATGCAATGGCTCCGGAACTCAAGAGGCTGGATTCGGCGCCTAAGGAAAACTTCCAGGAGATCCATGCCCGTCACTCCCTCCCGAACCAACTGAACTACGCGCTCCATCAGCATCTTCACGTCAGCTTTCTCCTCCGGAATCAGCTTCAGAGAGGAGGGCTTGTTCACTCAGTCCATGGTAAATGGAGGGAGTCCACTCGACTGCCCCGGTGTCGACTCATCCTGGCAGTAGAACCAGGTCGACTGCCAGCCTCTGACTGACTCGGGAAATGTCATGGCTGGGAAGGTGGTCTTGTTTCTCACCTGGATCCCCAGACCTCCACACATTTGGACCACTCGGGTTCTTTCATCGCCTGGACTCGCCTTCTTCACAGTTTGAGAGCGACATGTGAATATGTGCTTGAACAAGCCCCAGTGCGGTCGACAGCCCAGAAAACTCTCGCACATGGACACAAACGCGGCAAGATAGGCGATAGAATTCGGGGTGAAGTGGTGGAGTTGCGCTCCAAAAAAGTTCAAGAAACCACGGAAGAAAATGCTCGGCGGCAAAGAGAATCCGCGGTCGACATGGGTAGCCAGAAGCACACACTCACCCTCTTCCGGCTAGGGCTGCCACTCTTTCCACGGAAGCCTCGCAGCTCCATGGGGGATCAGGCCCTCGTTGGCCATGTCGAGGAGATCCTTCTCCGTGATGGTCGACTGGATCCAATCTCCCTGGACCCAGCCTTTCGGCAGGCGGGATCTGGACGAAGACCCACCGCGGCTGGTGGATCTCCCCTTCGCCTTCTCCGTCGCCGACGCCTTCTTCGCGCGCTCCAGCGCCGCCGTCTTCTCCTTGACCATGGCTTCCGACGGGGCGCGTGAGGAGGAGTGGTGCGGAGGCGAGAGCGAGCGCGTTGGGCGGAGACGAAGGAGGCAGAGAGAGAATGCTGAGGCACTGTTCAAAAACCCTCGCCGGGCGCATTTATAAGATCCCTTCCGAGTGGATGACAGGTGGGCCCGGCAGATCTAATCATATCCTGGAACTGTTACGCGGGCGAGGTACGTGGCGAAGAAAGCGGCGCAGAGATCGAGGCGTCTATGTCCCGTCCCATCTGAATGCCGCGGTCCGCTCCGCTTCGCGCGTTTCCCCAAATTTCGCATCCCGCGGAATCCGCGAACGGCAGACCGACCTGTCAGGTGCGGTATTTCCTGCGATCCGTCGCTCGGAAATCGACGAAGCCCGAAAGATCACTCGATGAAAGAAAAGAATGGATCGAGTCGACTGAAGATAAGTTGCTCACTATCAACGAAGAGATTCTCTGGTTCAGAACAATGCACGACCAGTGTGCAAAGGTTAACGGAAACAACATCAACTCCTCCGTCACTCAAACCCTCAATCCATTCGGGGGCTAATGATGGGGTCATGTACCTAGGGTAGGGTCACAGACATGATCTAAGTACCCTGCCCAAGGACACCCTTAGAAGAGGTCACCTTCCAGTCGACCAACGAGGGACTCACTCGACTGACTTGAAGGACTCGACCACGAAGACTCACTCGACTACCAGGAGGTCAAAAGGCACTCTGCACTGCAACGGCCTGTAGTTAAGTAGACTTTATGATAGTTAGGACACTTTATGTGGGACGTTACCAGTAACGCCCCGGACTAAATACACCTTAAACCCTTCATTACGTGGGCTGGCTGGGGTCCTGGCGCACTCTATATAAGCCACCCCCCTCCACAGGCAGAAGGGTTCGGCATCCTGTAACTCATATACACATAATCCACTCGACCGCCTCCGGGCTCCGAGACGTAGGGCTTTTACTTCCTCCGAGAAGGGCCTGAACTCGTACATCTCTTGTGTTACAACCTCTCCATAGCTAGGACCTTGCCTCTCCATACCTACCCCCCACTCTACTGTCAGACTTAGAACCACGACACCGGCCGCGCTTTTCCTCGCTGTTGCGTGGTCGGAGAGCCCGGCCGGCACCTCGCTCTGTCTCCCACGCTTCTTCTCCGGCGAGCTTCCTTCTTCAGGGCTTGATGGTCTCTAGCCGCAGGCTGATGGGTGCTGTAGTAGGGCTTCATTGGTCGGTACCAAGGTCTCCGCCTCTGGTAGCATGGTGCTAACCCGCGGCTGGCAGACCTTCGCCCGCGCGCGTGGCCTGGGCGGAAGGTGCACCCTCCACTTCAAGTACGACGGCCTGGCGACCCTCTATGTGAGGGTGTTCAGGGGAGACGGCCGCCGTGTGGGGTGCTGCCCGGAGGACAGCGGCGATGACGATGGTGGCGATGGCGAGCTTGGCCTTGTCAACGCGCGCTCCTCCTCCCACGACGGTGGCTCTTCCTCGGATGGGAGCTCGAGCAGCAGCGGCTATGACCAGCCTCCGCGTCATCATGCCCGTGTCGAGGACGCCGGTGGCTCGTCCCGCCGCAACGCTCCAGTGCAGTCGGAGAGGAGCCCGATGTGAAGCTGGGGGCCGGCGAACTTGGACTCAAGGCCGATAGCCCTAGATCATCTACGGAAGAACTGGTGGAGCGCTGGTCCCCCTTGAGGCACTGCTTGAGGATGCGACACTGGTGCCAAGCTCGTGTGCCTTCGAGCCTTCTTCCTTTAGCTTTTCCTTTCTCCTGTAATTTGAAAAAAGAAGATGGTGTACCCTGCCGGGGTGTGCAATGAACCATGGCAGTTATGCCCTTATGCTTATGCTTGTAGTCTTAATGCTGTGTTGTAACATTTGTGCTTTGGGTAAGCAAGGGTAAGATGACTTAGCTTGATATGCACGTAGTAGTTAGCCGCCTCGCGAGGCTTGGCCTTAGGTGCCCGATGGAGCCCCCCGCTAAAGGGTCGTGAGGCTTCAAAGACTGTGCGAGGACTGCTGTGGAGCTGCTGCAGGGCTGCTCCTGAAGAAAGGGAAAGGAAAACTGTCGAGTGGCTCATATCCTCTTTACGTGAGCCCCCTGCCGCAGAGTAGCCCGGATCTGACGCACCGTGTCGCGCTGCCTGGGGGGCACGGACGTGAGGGTGCTGGTTCCCGCATCGCCGATCGAGGGCTTCTCGCGAGGATGAAGCCAAAACACCAGGGTTCGGCGTGGTGCATGCGCGCAAGGGCAAACACTGGGCGCACACACCTACCTAGCCCCACGCGCAAGGAGCGCGAGGAGAAGTGGCGGGCAGCTGCCGCCTCTCTCATGTCCTTAGACCAAAAATCAACTTAAGAGAAGGAGACAACTCCAAGGAACCAGCGTTCGATAATACCAAAACCATTGAAAGATTTACTAGAAAACTGAAAGCAACTCCAGAAAGCAAATGAACAGCCACGTCCGGCACCTAATCTAGTCTTCTCACCAGCGCGGAGCTAAGTGCTGCCACTAGGACGTGGGAGGGAGCCCCCGTGAGGCCCCAGGGCGGCTCTCAGGAGACTCCGGGGCATGTACAGCCCCACTCATTATTACGTGAGAGTGTCACGAGCGGAGACCTTCACAGGTCGGAGCCTTGCTTCACAGGCCGAAGCCTTTCTTCAGGGGTAGAACTTCCGGAGGTGCTGGATGTTCCAGGCGTTTTGGATGGGGACCCCGTCCTATGTCTCCAGGCGCGCGGCGCCAGGCCTAGAGACACGGGCAATCCTAAACGGGCCCTCCCACATGGGAGAGAGCTTATGCAGCCCCTCCCTAGAGAGCACCCGCCTCAGGACGAGGTCGCCCACCTCTAACGTCCTAGAGCGGACGCTGCGGGAGTGGTACCGCCGTAGCGCCTGATGGTACCTCGCTGCTCGGAGCGAAGCTTGACGGCGGCGTTCCTCCCCCAGCACGAGATCCATCCTCCGCATGGCATCCTGCTACGTCTCAGCGAACGCCAGGACCCGCGTTGAGCGATGCTTGACCTCATGAGGGAGAACCGCTTCTGCTCCGTAGACGAGGAAGAAAGGCGTCTCTCTTGTTGGCTTGGTTGCAGTGGTGCGGATGGACCACAACATGGACTGCAACTCGTCGAGCCAGCCCCTACCGCAGGCCTCGAGCTTCTTCTTGAATGTCTGGGTCTTGAGGCCTCTTAGGACCTCCGCATTGGCCCTCTCAGCCCGCCCATTGCTCCGTGGGTGCGCTACTGAGGCGTAGCATATCTGGGTTCCAAGGTTAGCACGATATGTTTTGAAAAGGTTGCTGGTGAACCGCGAGTCATTATCGGTGATGATGTGATTGGGGACCCCAAACCGGCTCACGATTCCCTTGATGAACTTGACGGACGAGCCAGCTGGGATAGTGCACACGACTTCTACCTCCGCCCACTTGGTGAACTTGTTGATGGCGACGTAGAGGTATCGGTAGCTCCCTGGCTCCCGAGGGAACGACCCCAAGATGTTGAGCCCCCAGACCACGAACGACCAAGTGAGCGGGATCGTCTGGAGGCCCTGCGCGGGCTGGTGGATCTGCTTAGCATGGAACTGGCATGCTTCACAAGAGCGCACCAGCTCTATAGCATCGTTGAGTGTAGTGGGCCAGTAGAAACCACTGCGGAACGCCTTGCCTACCAATGTGCGCGACGAGGAGTGGTGCCCACAGTCCCCATCGTGTATGTCTGATAGTAGATCAAGCCCCTGTTCTCTGGAGATACATCGCAACGAAACGTCATTGGGCCTTCTGCGATATAACTCACCGTCCTTGATGCAGTATGCGGTGGCTTGACGGGCCACGCGCTCAGCGTCCTCCTCCTTCTCTGGCAGGGTTCCTTGAAGCAAGTACACCTTGAACTCTTTATTCCAGCACCTCTCCCGAGGCTCGAACGCGAGTAGCAGGCGGGCTCCTGAGGGGTGGCCGCAGGCTAGGGCGCCTGTCTTCGGTGCCCGTGGTAAGTACCCCGGAGGTGGTGCTGGAGTTGTGAGGTGAGGGGTCGCAGATGGCTTGAAGAGCCGCTCCTCAAACACCCCTGGCTCCCGAGGGAGTCTGCGAGAGGCTCTTCTGGCGATGTCGTCTGCTTCCTTGTTCATCCCGCGCGGTACATGCAGCAGCTCCACACCCATGAACTGCTTCTCCATCTGGCGCACCTCCTCCAGGTATGCCTCCATGTGCTCGTCCTTGGGCGTGTATTCCTTGTTGGAGAAGTTGACTAGAAGCTGAGAGTCGCCCTTGATGGTGAGGCGCTTTACTCCCAGCGCGGCCGTAGCCCTAAGCCCGATGAGCAGGCCTTCAAATTTTGCGATATTGTTGGAGACCTTTTCGTCCTGCTGGAAGCAGAGCTGTACTGCGTAGCAGAGCTTGTCCTTGGTGGGTGAGATGAGGATGGCGCCCGCTCCTGCGCCTTGCCGCACAAATGCCCCGTCAAAATACATGGTCCATCCATCCGGTTCCTCGTCTCCTGGCAGGAGGGAGCAGTCCTCGACTACTCCGTGGTCAGGAGCGTCAGTCCATTCGGCCACGAAGTCTGCGAGGGCCGCCCCCTTGATGACCCTGGTGGTTGATACGTCTATTTTGCATCATGCTTCTACATTGATATTTATTGCATTATGGGCTGTTATTACATGATATATCACAATACTTATGCCTATTCTCTCTTATTTTACAAGGTTTACATGAAGAGGGAGAATGCCGACAGCTGGGATTCTAGGCTGGAAAAGGAGCAAATATTAGAGACCTATTCTGCACAGCTCCAAAAGTCCTGAAACTCCAGGAAAGTCATTTTCGGAATTAATAAAAAATAATGGCGAAAGAATCAATGTCAGGGGGCCCACACCCTGTCCACGAGGGTGGGGGCGCCCCCCTAGGGCGCGCCCCTGCCTCGTGGGCCCCCCGCCAGTCCTCCGGTGGCCATCTTCTGCTATATGAAGTCTTTTACCCTGGAAAAAATCATAAGCAAGCTTGCGGGACGAGACTCCGCCGCCATGAGGCAGAACCTTGGCAGAACCAATCTAGGGCTCCGGCGGAGCTGTTCTGCCGGGGAAACATCCCTCCGGGAGGGGGAAATCATCACCGTCGTCATCACCATCAATCCTCTCAGCGGGAGGGGGTCAATCTCCATCAACATCTTCACCAGCACCATCTCCTCTCAAACCCTAGTTCATCTCTTGTATCCAATCTTTGTACCAAAACCTCAGATTGGTACTTGTGAGTTGCTAGTAGTGTTGATTACTCCTTGTAGTTGATGCTAGTTGGTTTATTTTGTGGAAGATCATATGTTCAGATCCTTAATGCATATTAATACCCCTCTGATTATGAACATGAATATGATTTGTGAGTAGTTATGTTTGTTCCTGAGGACACGGGAGAAGTCTTGCTATAAGTAGTAATGTGAATTTCGTATTCGTTCGATATTTTGATGAGATGTATGTTGTCTCTCCTCTAGTGGTGTTATGTGAATGTTGACTACATGACACTTCACCATCATTTGGGCCTAGAGGAAGGCATTGGAAAGTAATAAGTAGATGATGTGTTGCTAGAGTGACAGAAGCTTAAACCCTAGTTTATGCATTGCTTCGTAAGGGGCTGATTTGGATCCATATGTTTCATGCTATGGTTAGGTTTACCTTAATACTTCTTTTTTAGTTGCGGATGCTTGCAATCGGGGTTAATCATAAGTGGGATGCTTGTCCAAGAAAGGGCAGTACCCAAGCACCGGTCCACCCACATACCAAATTATTAAAGTAACGAACGCGAATCATATGAGCGTGATGAAAACTAGCTTGACGATAATTCCCATGTGTCCTCGGGAGCGCTTTTCTCATATAAGAACTTGTCCATGCTTCTCCTTTGATATAATAAGGATTGGGCCATCTTGCTGCACCTTATTTACTTTCATTGCTTGTTACCCGTTACAAAGTACCTTATCACAAAACTATCTGTTACCGATAATTTCAGTGCTTGCAGAGAATACCTTACTGAAACTGCTTGTCATTTCCTTCTGCTCCTCGTTGGGTTCGACACTCTTACTTATCGAAAGGACTACGATAGATCCCCTACACTTGTGGGTCATCAAGACTCTTTTCTGGCGCCATTGCCGGGGAGTGAAGCACCTTTGGTAAGTGGAACTTTGTAAGGAAAAATTCATATAGTGTGCTTAAATTTACTGTCACTTGTTACTATGGAACATAATCCTTTGAGGGGCTTGTTCGGGGTATCTTCACCCCAACCAGTAGAGCAAAGAGTTCCCCATCAACCTACTAAACCTACTGAAAATGTTTACTTTGAAATTCGTTCGGTTATGGTAGAGAAACTGCTAGCTAATCCTTTTACACGAGATGGAACATTACATCCCAACCTACACCTAATCTATGTGGATGAAGTTTGTGGATTATTTAAGCTTGCAAGTATGCCCGAGGATGTTATCAAGAAGAAGGTCTTCCCTTTATCTTTGAAGGGAGAGGCATTGACATGGTTTAGGCTATGTGATGATATGGGATCATGGAACTACAACCGATTGAAATTGGAATTTCATCAGAAGTTTTATCCTATGCATCTTGTTCATCGTGATCGTAATTACATATATAATTTTTGGCCTCGCGAAGGAGAAAGCATCGCTCAAGCTTGGGGGAGGCTTAAGTCAATGTTATATTCAGTCCCCAATCATGAGCTCTCAAGAGAAATGATTATTCAAAAAATTTATGCTCGACTTTCTCTCAACAATCGCTCCATGCTCAATACTTCTTGTGTTGGGTCTTTTATGATGAAGACTATTGAATTCAAATGGGATTTATTGGAAAGAATTAAACACAACTCTGAAGATTAGGATCTCAATGAAGGTAAGGAGTCAGGTATGACACCTAAGTTTGATTGTGTTAAATCTTTTATGGATACCAATGTCTTCCGTGTGTTTAGCACTAAATATGGACTTGACTCTGAGATAGTAGCTTCTTTTTGTGAATCATTTGCTACTCATGTTGACCTCCCTGAGGAGAAGTGGTTTAAATATAATCCTCCCACTGGAGTAAAAGTAGTTGCACCTATTAAAGTTGAAGAAAAGACTATCACTTATAATGATCCTATTGTCCCTACTACTTATATTGAGAAACCCCCTTTCCCCGTTAGGACAAATGATCATGCTAAAGCTTCAACTGTAGGTCGTAAGAGTAATACTAAAACACCTACACCACCTGAGCAAATTAAAGTTGAACCCAGTATTGCTATGGTTAAAGATCTCTTGGCTGATAATATTGATGGGCATGTTATTTACTTCTGTGATGAAGATGCTAGAATTGCTAGACCCGATTCTAAGAATAAACATAAACCCGTTGTAGGCATGCCAGTTATTTCTGTTAAAACAGGAGATCATTGTTATCATGGCTTATGTGATATGGGTGCTAGTGCTAGTGCAATACCTTATTCCTTGTATACAGAAATTATGCATGATATTGCACCTGCTGAGATAGAAGAAATAGATGTCACAATCAAGCTTGCCAATAGAGATACTATTTCACCAGTTGGGATTGTTAGAGATGTTGAAGTCTTGTGTGGGAAAGTTAAATATCCCGCTGATTTTCTTGTTATTGGTTCTCCACAAGATAGCTTTTGTCCTATTATATTTGTAGGGCCTTCTTGAATACTGTTAATGCTAGGATAGATTGCGAAAAGGATATTGTTATGATTGGTTTGGATGATATGTCTCATGAGTTTAATTTTGCTAAATTTCGTAGGCAACCCCATGATAAAGAATTGCCTTGTAAGGATGAAATTATTGGTCTCGCTTCTATTGCCGTGCCTCCTAATGATCCTTTAGAACAATATTTGCTAGACCATGAAAATGATATGTTCATGAATGAAAGAAGAGAAATAGATGAAGTATTCTTTAAACAGGGACCTATTTTAAAACACAACTTGCCAGTTGAAATTCTAGCGGATCCTACACCACCTAAGGGCGATTCCGTGTTCGAGCTTAAACCATTACCTGATACTCTTAAATATGCTTGTCTTGATGAAAAGAAAATATATCCTGTTATTATTAGTGCTAACCTTTCAGAGCAGGAGGAGGAGAGATTATTGAAAACTTTGAAGAAGCACCGTGCTGCTATTAGATATACTCTTGATGATCTTAAGGGCATTAGTCCCACTCTATGTCAACACAAAAAAATTTGGAGGAAGATGCCAAACCAATTATTGATCACCAACGACGGTTAAATCCTAAGATGAAGGAAGTGATAAGAAAGGAAATACTAAAGCTCCTAGAGGCAGGTATAATTTATCCCGTTGCTGATAGCAAGTGGGTAAGTCCTGTCCACTTTGTCCCTAAGAAGGGAGGTATTACTGTCATTCCTAATGATAACGATGAATTGATCCCACAAAGAATTGTTACAGGTTATAGGATGGTAATTGATTTCCGCAAATTAAACAAAGCTACTAAAAAGGATAATTACCCTTTACCTTTTATTGATCAAATGCTAGAGAGATTATCCAAACATACACATTTTTGCTTTCTAGACGGTTACTCTGGTTTCTCTCAAATACCTGTGTCAGCGGAGGATCAAGAAAAGACCACTTTTACTTGTCCTTTCGATACTTTTGCTTATAGACGTATGCCTTTTGGTTTATGTAATGCACCTGATACCTTTCAAAGATGCATGATGGTTATATTCTCTGACTTCTATGAAAATATTTGTGAAGTTTTCATGGATGATTTCTCCGTTTATGGATCTTCTTTTGATGATTGCTTGAGCAACCTTGATCGAGTTTTGCAGAGATGCGAAGGCACTAGTCTTGTCTTGAATTGGGAGAAGTGCCACTTTATGGTTAATGAAGGCTTTGTCTTGGGACACAAAATTTCTGAAAGAGGTATTGAAGTTGATAAAGCTAAAGTTGATGCTGTTGAAAATATGTCGTGTCCCAAGGACATTAAAGGTATAAGAAGTTTCTTTGGTCATGCCGGTTTTTATAGGAGGTTCATTAAAGACTTATCTAAAATTTCTAGACCTCTGACCAATTTATTAAAAAAGATATTCCTTTTGTCTTTGATGATGATTATGTAGAAGCATTTTAAATACTTAAGAAAGCTTTGATTTCTGCACCTATTGTTTAGCCACCTGATTGGGATTTACCCTTTGAAATTATGTGTGATGCTAGTGATTATGCCGTAGGTGCTGTTTTAGGACAAAGAGTTGATATATAAGAAACTAAATATTATTCAGTATGCTAGTAAAAATCTAGACAATGCTCAGAGAAATTATGCTACTACTGAAAAAGAATTTCTAGAAGTTGTATTTGCTTGTGATAAGTTCAGACCTTATATTATCGATTCTAAAGTAACTATTCACACTGATGATGCTACTATTAAATATCTTATGGAAAAGAAAGATGCTAAGCCTAGACTTATTAGATGGGTTCTCTTGCTACAAGAATTTGATTTACATATTATTGATAGAAAGGGAGATGAGAACCCCGTTGCAGACAATTTGTCTAGATTAGAGAATGTTCTTGATGACCCACTACCTATTGATGATAGCTTTCCTGATGAACAATTAGCTTTCATAAACACTTCTTCTACTGCTCCATGGTATGCTGATTATGCTAATTACATTGTTGCTAAATTCACACCACCTAGTTTTACATACCAATAGAAGAAAAAGTTTTTCTATGATTTAAGACATTACTTCTGGGATGACCCACACCTTTATAAAGAAGGAGTAGATGGTGTTATTAGATGTTGTGTACCTGAGCATGAACAGCAACATATCCTATGCAAGTGTCACTCTGAGGCATATGGAGTACACCACGCTGGAGATAGAACTGCACATAAGGTATTGCAATCTGGTTTTTATGGGACTACTCTCTTCAAGGATGCATGTAAGTTTGTCTTATATTGTGATGAATGTCAAAGAATTGGTAATATTAGTAGACGTCAAGAAATGCCTATGAACTATTCTCTTGTTATTGAACCATTTGATGTTTGGGGCTTTGATTAAATGGGACCATTTCCTTCCTCTAATGGGTATACACACATTGTAGTTGTTGTTGATTATGTTACTATGTGGGTAGAAGCTATTCCAACTAGTAGTGCTGATCATAACACTTCTATTACGATGCTTAAAGAAGTTATTTTTCCGAGATTGGGAGTCCCTAGATACTTAATGACTGGATGGTGGTTCACATTTTATTCATGGTGCTTTTGGTAAAATGCTTGCTAAGTATGATGTCAATCATAGAATTGCATCTCCTTATCACCCACAGTCTAGTGGCCAAGTAGAGCTGAGTAATAGAGAGCTTAAATTAATTTTGCAAAAGACTGTTAATAGATCTAGAAATAATTGGTCCAAGAAACTTGATGATTTATTATGGGCTTACATAACTGCATATAGAAATCCTATGGGTATGTCTCCATATAAAATGGTTTACGAAAAAGCATGTTACTTACCTCTTAAACTAGAACATAAGGCATATTGGGCTATTAAAGAGCTCAATTATGATTTCAAACTTGCGGGTGAGAAGAGGTTATTTGACATTAGCTCACTTGATGAATGGAGAACTCAAGCCTATGAAAATGCCAAACTGTTTAAGGAAAAAGTCAAAAGATGGCATGACAAAAGGATACAAAAGTTTAATGTAGGTGATTATGTGTTGCTCTTCAACTCTCGTTTAAGATTTTTTGCAGGAAAACTTCTCTCTAAATGGGAAGGCCCTTATGTTATTGAGGAATTCTATCGTTCCGGTGCCATAAAAATCAACAACTTTGAAGGCACAAATCCGAAGGTGGTGAACGGTCAAAGAATCAAACATTATATCTCAGGTAATCCAATAAAACTTGAAACTAATGTTATTGAAACCCGTAACCCCGGAAGAATATATAATGGACACTTTCCAGAATGTTCCAGACTCCGAAAATGAATAGGTACATGGCACGGTAAGTAAACCGACTCCAAAACAGTTCTAACAACAATTTTTCTCTATTTTGGAATATTTAAGAAAATAGGAAAATAAGAACTAGTCCGGGAAGGACACGAGGCGTCCACGAGGGTGGAGGGTGTGCCCTACCCCCTGGGCACGCCCCCTGCCTCGTGGGCACCTCGTGTGCTCTCCGGACTCTGTTTTCTTGCACGATACTTCTTTTGGTCGGTAAAAATTCATTATATAATCTCCCGAAGGTTTTGACCATCGTATCATGCAAATATCCTCTGTCTTTGTTTCGAGCTATTTTTTGTCAGATTTGTCAAGGCCAGGCATCATATCATCACCCTCCTCCAACAATTAAGGCAACGATGCTTGGCTGATGAAGATGGAGCTGAAGAGAGAAGAACCCGGGGAGATCAACAAGGAGGGTAGGATCAAGAAGGTTTTGGAGGATCAAGCCCCGGCGGGAGAAGAAGAAGACATCCAACCTCTTCCTGACCTCTTTACACCAACTGAGATTGAAGCTTTCAAGATGATTGAGTTAGCTCGCATACAAAACAAGTATCTCACATGTGAAATATTTTGTTGAAGGATCATATCATCACACTCAAGGGCATTATCCGCAAATTGGAAGAGCTCATACGCTCGATGTGCGACTATCCATCATCATCACCACCCTCTTCACCAACAAAGGAGACATAATCACATGGGTATGGGTACTCCCCTTGGCAACTGCCGAGCTTGGGGGAGGTGCCCCGGTATCGTATCACCATCACACTCCTATCTTTACCGTTTTACTTAGTTCGATCCTTTTAGACATATCTTGATCTAGTAGAATAAAGTTCTGGTATGATTTAGTTTTGAGTTTTGCTTTATGATCCCTCTATGTAATCGAGTCCTTGTGATATATATAATAAAGATTACTGTTGAGTCAAGGGCTTTGCTGTTTTGCTATGATCTTGAGGGAATAAAAAGAAAAAGTAATAATAAAAAGAAATAAAGATATCATATTGATCTTATGGAGAGTAATGATTTCACATATAAAGAGTATGATGAATAAAATTTGTTGAGAGTTGGCAAACATAGTTTGGGTCATCGTTGCAATTAATAGGAAGTAATAAAGAAAGAGAGGTCCTAAAATATAAATATACTATCTTGGACATCTTTTATTATTGTGAGCACTCATTAAAATATGACATGCTAAAGAGTGGACGTTGGACAAGGAAGACAATGTAATGGGTTATGTTTTCTTATATCCAAAATAAAGTATATTGTCATGGATCATCCAACATGTTGAGCTTGCCTTTCCCTCTCATGCTAGCCAAATTCTTTGCCACAAGTAGAAATACTACTTGTGTTTTCGAATATCTTTAAAACCAGTTTTGCCATGAGAGTCCACCATATCTACCTATGGATTGAGTAAGATCCTTCAAGTAAGTTGTCATGTTGCATGCAATAAAAATTGTTCTCTAAATATGTATGACTTATTAGTGTGGAGAAAATAAGCCTTATACGATCTTGTGATATGAAAGTAATAAAAGCGACAGACTGCATAATAAAGGTCTCTATCACAAGTGGCAATATAAAGTGACTTTCTTTTGCATTAAGATTTCGTGCATCCAACCATAAAAGCACTGTGTATCTTCAGCCGCCCGAGTTTGGGGTGTTCGGCTCCTAAAGAGACCGTCAATAAAAGCCCTAGACTATCTGACACACAGCCGGATACGTTGATGGGTCTTTTGTAGCAAGCGCCTGTTTCAGAGGAACACCATACCTTAATGGGTATGGTGATTAGAAGAATCTCGTCCGCGACGAGCGGACTGGATGAAGCCTTTACGAGCCTGTTAAGAGGCTTCGAGGTACGTAAGGTGGCATTCTTGTTGTTAATTTGTACTGCAAACGCAGGGTGCACTGTGTATAGATAGTAGCCCCTGAGACTCTGGTTGCCATCCAAACGGGGCGATCAGAGGATCAAAAATATTAATAATCTCAGTAAAGGATTCTGCCAATTTTGTACGCAGGCGGCTGCAGCCCCGAAAACTGCGCGGGCTGCCGAATTTGCCGAATTGAAGCGGCAACTTGATGTGGCGGATGAGCACATCACGCTCGCGAATAGGCGTCTTGACAAGGCACAAGGTGTGTCTTCTGGGCGGTCAGCAAGTATGTATGACACTATGACGCTAGGACTTACAATATGCTTTAACTGCAGATGGTGCAGCCGCTATGGAGACTCTTCGGGCTGAGCTTGCGCGTGCTAAGGAGCAAGCCAGAATAAGCGACGCAGCTGCCAAAAAGGTAGTGAGTGAATTGAAAGCCGAATAGGCTACTCATCGCCGAAGTTAGGAAAAAATAGCCAATATGGCTCTTGAGCTGAAGGATGCCACTAACCGATATGAGCTGCTCAAAAAAGAGAGCCAAGAAAAAATGGTGGACCTGAAAAAGGCCTTGCAAATGGCAAAAGAGACTTGATCTGAGATCAGAGCAGCTCACGAGGAGCTCCAGCAAGCCGGCGAGATCGCGGCTGGGAAGCCCCTTTTATTGCGAACTAAGTTCGGCGATCCGAAGTATGCTCCTCTTGATCAAATGTGGAGTTCTCAAGACGCGTACTTGGACTTGTCAAAGAGTGTTGTCGATGCAACGCAGTTCTTCCAGGACCAAGAAGATCATGAAGTGGAAAGACTGTTCTGGTCACAGTTCAGCACGCCAAAGCGTCCTCTGCTGTTAAACGAGCAGATGGCCGAATGGGAGGAGCTCCATAGGTTATCCGGACTTGCCATGAAGGCTGTCGTGGAATGCTTGTGGCCGAGGGAACCAAGCCCGAGTAGTTATTTTGGTATGGTGAAACGATTTATTCGTGCTGTGCCGCATATCGCCACTATCAAGCGGCCAACATACATAAAGGGTGCACAGATGGCCCTCGCCCGCGTTAAGATGTATTGGGCTAGGATGGAGGCCACCAGTATTGCAACACGGGGTCCGCCCGGGGGCCAGGACCTGCCGGAGCACTATTTTGAAGAGGTCTTAGTGGGTGCCCGCCTGATAGAGGCTCAGTGCTCAAAGACTACCATGTTCGAATGATATATATCTGAATTGTAAAGACAATGCTTTTGATAATAAAGGCTATATTTATACTTTTGCCCGTAAAGTATTTTAGTGCCTCCTGTGCGGCCATTTATGTATATATGTATATAACCTAAAAGATTGCAGTCGTCGGCTTCAACCCCTTTGCGAATAACGCGTGGGTGTTCGGCAAAAGCACGTAGTCACACTTGATCCAACGTCTTGGTCCATTTAAGGAGGTGATAGTGCGGCGAACAAGGCAATCGGACTATAAAGCTTTAACACTTTCACTTAGCCATAGGAGTTTGATGGTGGGGCTACTACATAGCCCCTGGTATGTCCGCGCTTTATCCAAATACGGTGTGTGTACATACGTGACCGGAAAACCAGTCTTTCTTTAATGCGGAGGAATCTCGAGGATTCCGTTAAGACATCGAGTGGTTGACCAGTCTCTCGCTGTATCATGACAGTAAGTTTTCGGCTTTCTCTACTGAGGTGCTCGTCCGGATGAACCAGGGCACAATCGAAGTAGTTCTCCCTGTGCTTCCTTAGCCGATGGTGCGGAATGTAAGGTAGCAAAATGTGGGAGCCGGGCAAACCCAACATTTGACCAAAGACATGATTCGGAGCTGATGCATATAGGGCCAAACTCGCGACGCCGAACACTCCCGAAGGTATTCGGACTTTACAATATATACCGGGCTGAACTATAGCCCCTGGTAATAAAACCCTGGATTTCAAGGTACAAGTCTATTCGGCGTGACGAAAGAGCACCTGTGGTGAGAACATAGATCTCCAAAACACACCGGCTGCTGCCTTTGTAATCTTAAATACGACGAGTTATAAGCTCACCGATAACACCGACATCCTTATGGGTCATTTTAAGAGCCAGGAGGATGTGAAAACAACAAAAGATAATAAAAAAGGTTTACGCAGGGGCATAATCTAAAAAGAAACCTTAGAACGGGGCCCTGCTGCACGTCTGTGCCTTTATCTCCGTTGCGCCTGTGTCCTTGAGGGGTAATGAGTGGTGGCCACCTGGGAAAAGAAAAAAAAATAGGTGAAAGAATCTGGTGTGACCGTGAGTATAATTGGTTTGTTTTAATGAGCCATGAAGATATAATTTCTTGAGTCCGAATAGGGTCAAGCCGAACTATGGACCTTTTATATGCGTGCGGCCCCACACACCACACAAGGAGTTTTGAAGCCCTATTTTACATATACAGGGAGACATGTACAGTCTTCTTGTGGTCTGTTTTTGTTGGAGTATAGCCGCTAGTCAAGCTCAGGTTTATCTGAGCTGCTACACCTAGGTGTGCGCCGAACACGTCTAACTGTGTCCGCGGTCTCGAAGACCGATGAGTTGCTCATTTTGTAGAGGTCACTCAATGATTCGGCTGCTAGAGCCGCTACGTATTCTTCCGTACGAAGAGAACACTCCGTCTTTCCGCTGATTGTGATAACGCCACATGGACCGGGCATCTTAAGTTTAAGATAAGCGTAATGCAGGACTGCATTGAAGCGGGCGAATGCCGTTCTTCCAAGTAGTGCATGGTAACCGCTTTGGAATGGAGCAATGTCGAAGATTAGTTCTTTGCTTCGAAAGTTATCGAGAGAACCGAATACAACTTCCAACGTCAGAGAGCCAATGCTTTGGGCCTCTGCGCCTGGTATCACTCCTTTAAAGGTAGTGCTGCTTTGCTTAATTCTTGAAGGGTCTATCCCCATCTTGCGGACAGTGTCCTGATATATCAGATTGAGGCTACTGCCGCCATCCATGAGGACTCGGGTGAGGTGGTATCCGTCAATTATTGGGTCGAGCACTAAGGCGGCCGAGCCCCCATGATGTATACTAGTCGGATGATCCCTGCGATCAAAAGTGATCGGACAGGCCGACCATGGGTTGAACATGGGAATGACAGGCTCTACAACGTATACGTCTCGGAGTGCGCATTTGCGCTCCCTTTTTGGGATGTGAGTGACGTAAATCATGTTCACTATTTTAACCTCCGGTGGAAATTTTTTCTGTCCCCCTGTGTTCGACTGGCGAGATTCATCCTCGTCTTCACTTAGTGGCCCCTTCCCCTTTTGTTCCGCGTTGAGCTTGCCGGCCTGCCTAAAGACCCAACATTCTTTGTTGGTGTGGTTAGCTGGCTTATCGGGGGTGCCATGAATCTGGCAGGACCTATCTAGGATTTTGTCTAAGCTGGATGGACCTTCTCCGCTGCCTTTAAATGGATTTTCCGTTGACCGGGTTTGGAGCCCCTAAATCCGGCGTTTACTGCTGTATTTTCTGGGCTATCTTCATTGTTTCGACATTTGTTTTTATTGCGTCGTGGTTTTCCATTGCCATCCCTGACTTCGGATGTGCCTGGGTCGCTGGTGCTGCTACGGGCCAACTAGCTATCCTCACCTGCGCAAAAGTGGGTCATAGGGGTGGTTAGGGTTGCCATTGTCCTTGGCTTTTCTTCGCCGAGGTGTCTGGCGAGCCATTCATCCCGGATACTGTGCTTGAAAGCTGCTAAGGCTTCGGCGTCCGGACAGTCGACGATTTGGTTTTTCTTGGTCAGAAATCTGTTCCAAAGCTTACAGGCTAACTCTCCGGGTTGTTGGGTTATATGACTTAGATCATCTGCATCCCGAGGTCGGACATAAGTCCCTTGAAAATTTTCCCTGAAAGCGTCCTCGAGCTCCTCCCAGCTTCCGGTAGAATTTTCGGGAGGCTTTTCAGCCAGTGCCGAGCTGGTGCCTTGAGTTTGAGGGGTAGGTATTTGATGGCGTGGAGATCATCTCCGCGTGCCATATGGATATGAAGAATAAAGTCCTCTATCCAGACTGTAGGGTCTATCGTTTCGTCGTATGCCTCAATGTTTACGGGTTTAAACCCTGCTGGAAATTCATGGTCCATCACCTCATCGGTGAAGCATAGGGGTTGCGCAGCGCCCCTGTATTTGGTTATGCTGTGGCGTGAGTCCGACGGTTGTAGTGTTCGGTGTTGGTTCCGAACTGGGGAGCGACCGGGATATTTGTGTTGGTGGTTGCTATCCTGCGTGGGAGTGCGTTCTCGAGATCCATAGATGGACCTTGTTATGCCAGCCCTTTTGTCCAGGTCTTCACGTAAATCGTGTTGCTGGTTCTGGGTTGCTACCTCCCTCTTTTTAAGGAGCGGGGGAGCAGATTTGTGCACGGCGTTATTAGCTGCTCTGTCTCGACCACGAGGTGGTCGGTCCTGTTGGCCGTCCATACCATTATTCGGCGGTATGGGCTTTATAGCCTCATCGTCGAATTCAGGCAGTAGTTTACATTTGGGATAGCTCTTTGTTTGGCGATTGCCGTCGTATGTTTCCTTAGTGTCAAGCACTTTGTTCCATCTGTCATCGAGCATATCCTGTGCGGCTTTAAGCCATTGCTTCTGCTTATTCAAGCTCCTTGCAGTGGCTATAAGTCTCTTCTGGATGCGTTCTCGCTCCACTTGTGTATCAGGGACGATGAATGTGTCATCATCCAGACTGTCATCTTCTTCAGAGACAGGCTGATAAGTGGTGTCTTTGGCATCGCTGTTACCGGACGGCGGCCCCGGATTGTGTTCGTCATCTTCCTACTCGTCCTGCTTAGTGGCTGGGTCTGCGGGGTCTTCGTTGTTTTCGGCATTGTCTGGGGTATTGTCTCTTGTGCCGGTATCGCTATTTTTTCCATGGAGAGGTTTAGAGCGGCGCCACTGACGTTGGCGCTTCGGCTGCTTCTCAGGAGGCTTATCCTCAACTGGCTCATTTTTGTCATCGCCATTGTTGTCTTTAGTTGTATCCACTATATATATGTCGTAGGATGAGGTTGTTGTCCAGCGCCCCGTGGGCGGTGGTTCCTCTTCTTCTCCCGCATCGTTGTCCATACCGCCGATGTCTTCGGAGTCAAAGTCAAGTGTGTCGGTTAAGTCGTCGACAGTGGCTATCAAGTGGGTGGTGGGTGGGCGACAAAATCCTTCGTCGTGTGCCTCCCACTCAAGCCGGACATAGTTCGACTAAGATTCTCCTGACAAGGAGAGTGATTTTAAAGAGTTCAGCACATCGCCCAAGGGCGAGTGTTGAAAGATGCTCGCGAAGGTAAAGTCCAAGATCGGCGCCCAATTAGATCCGACGGGCGTGGACGCATGCGGTTCGGAACCTATATCCGGAGACGAGTCCGAGGGTACAATGGCACATGTCTCGTTAGAGGTTGAATCCGTGTTCTGCTTAAGCGCCATAGAGTATGCGGCTTCCGTGGTGGGTCCAGCCCCCCGTCCACGGACGGCGCGATCTATTCTGGATCTAGGGCTAGGACAGCCACAGGCGCTATCTCCTGAGCATAGCCCGATGACAGATTTAAGTCGTGTTCATCGTGGCTACAGGGAGCGGCTGTCGTGGGTTCAAATCCATCGAAGATCAAGTCTCCGCGGATGTCAGCGATGTAATCAAACTTCCAAACCTGACCTGATGGCCAGGGGCGTAGCTATCGATCTGCTCCAGATGGCCAAGCGAGTTGGCCCGCAGTGCAAAGCTGCCGAATATGAAGATCTGCCCTGGGAGAAAAGTCTCACCCTGGACCGCGTTGTTGTAGATGATCGAAGGAGCCATCAGACCTTATGATGACGGCACAGTGGAACTCTCAATGAAAGCACCAATGTCAGTGTCAAAACCGGCGGATCTCGGGTAGGGGGTCCCGAACTGTGCGTCTAAGGCCAATGGTAACAGGAGGTGGGGGACACGATGTTTACCCAGGTTCGGGCCCTCTCTATGGAGGTAATACCCTACTTCCTGCTTGATTGATCTTCATGATATGAGTATTACAAGAGTTGATCTACCACGAGATCGTAGAGGCTAACCCTAGAAGCTAGCCTATGATTATGATTGTTCTTCTCCTACGGGCTAAACCCTCCAATTTATATAGACACCGGAGGGGGCTAGGGTTACACAGAGTCGGTTACAGAGAAGGAAATCTACATATCTGAATGCCAAGCTTGCCTTCCACGCAAAGGAGAGTCCCACCCGAACACGGGACGAAGTCTTCTGTCTTGTACCTCCATAGTCCAACAGTCCGGCTAAAGTATATAGTCCGGCTGTCCGAGGACCCCCTAATCCAGGACTCCCTCAAACGTCTCCTTCAGATCTTCTATCAGAGTTCTAACCTCCCGAGACTTTACCACTATATCATCAACATAGGCCTCAACGTTTCTCCCGAGCTGCAAACCCAGGGCGATGTGCATCAACCGCTGGAAGGTTGCCCCATCATTGCGCAGCCCGAAGGGAATACATGTGTAACAGTACACCCCACACGGGGTGAGAAATGTCGTCTTCTCCACATCCTCCACGGCCATCTTGATCTAGTGGTAACCGGAGAAGGCGTCTAGGGAGCACAACAGGTCGCACTCGGCGATGGAGTCGACGATTTGGTCGATGCGAGGGAGCGGGAAGGGATCTTGCGGGCAGACTTTGTTGAGGTTGGTGAAGTTAACACAGATGTGCTCCTTCCCTCCTTTCTTGGGGACGATGACGGGGTTCGCCAGCCACTCTGGGTACCACACCTCCCCGATGACCCCTGCGGCTTGTAGCTTACGGGTTTCCTGGATGATGAAGGCCTGCTTCTCGGTGGACTGGCGCCGAGCCTTTTGCTTTACTGGACGCTGATACGTCTCCAACATATCTATAATTTATAAAATATTCATGCTATTATATTATCTATTTTAGATGTTTAATGGGCTTTATTATACACTTTTATATTATTTTTGGGACTAACCTATTAACCGGAGGCCCAGCCCATATTGCTGTTTTTTTGCCTATTTCGGTGTTTCGCAGAAAAGGAATATCAAACGGAGTGAAACCTTCGGGAGAGTTATTTTTGGAACGGAAGCAATCCAGGAGACTTGGAGTTGAAGTAAGGGAAGCTTCGAGGTGGCCACGAGGCAGGGAGGCGCGCCCCCACCCTCGTGGGGCCCTCGTGGCTCCCCTGACCGACTTCTTTTGCCTATATATGTCCATATACCCTAAAAACACCGAGGAGCACAATAGATCAGGAGTTCCGCCGCCGCAAGCCTCTGTAGCCACCAAAAACCAATCGGGACCCTATTCCGGTACCCTGCCGGAGGGGCGATCCCTCACCAGTGGCCATCTTCATCATCCTGACGCTCTCCATGACGAGGAGGGAGTAGTTCACCCTCGGGGCTGAGGGTATGTACCAGTAGCTATGTGTTTGATCTCTCTCTCTCTCTCTCTTGTTCTTGATTTGGCACGCTCTTGATGTATCGCGAGCTTTGCTATTATAGTTGGATCTTATGATGTTTCTTCCCCTCTACTCTCTTGTAATGGATTGAGTTTTCCCTTTGAAGTTATCTTATCGGATTGAGTCTTTAAGGATTTGAGAACACTTGATGTATGTCTTGCCGTGCTTATCTGTGGTGACAATGGGATATTCATGTGATTCACTTGATGTATGTTTTGGTGATCAACTTGCGGGTTCAGTGACCTTGTGAACTTATGCATAGGGGTTGGCACACGTTTTTGTCTTGACTGTCCGGTAGAAACTTTGGGGCACTCTTTGAAGTACTTTGTGTTGGTTGAATAGATGAATCTGAGATTGTGTGATGCATATCGTATAATCATGCCCACGGATACTTGAGGTGACAATGGAGTATCTAGGTGACATTAGGGTTTTGGTTGATTTGTATCTTAAGGTGTTATTCTAGTATGAACTCTATGATAGATTGAACGGAAAGAATAGCTTCATGTTATTTTTACTATGGACTCTTGAATAGATAGATAAAAAAGGATAACTTTGAGGTGGTTTCGTACCCTACCATAATCTCTTTGTTTGTTCTCCAGTATTAGTGACTTTGGAGTGACTCTTTGTTGCATGTTGAGGGATAGTTATATGATCTAATTATGTTATTATTGTTGAGAGAACTTGCACTAGTGAAAGTATGAACCTTAGGTCTTGTTTCCTACCATTGCAATACCATTTATGCTCACTTTTATCGCTTGCTACCTTGCTGTTTTTATAATTTCAGATTACAAATACCTTTATCTACCATCCATATTGCACTTGTGTCACCATCTCTTCGCCGAACTAGTGCACCTATACAAATTACCATTCTATTGGGTGTGTTGGGGACACAAGAGACTCTTTGTTATTTAGTTGCAGGGTTATTTGAGAGAGACCATCTTCATCCTACGCCTCCCACAGATTGATAAACCTTAGGTCATCCACTTGAGGGAAATTTGCTACTGTCCTACAAACCTGTGCACTTGGTGGCCCAACAACGTCTACAAGAAGAAGGTTGTGTAGTAGACATCAAGCTCTTTTCTGGCGCCATTGCCGGGGAGGTGAGTGCTTGAAGGTATATCTTTATATCTTGCAATCAAATCTTTTTGTTTCTTGTTGTATCGCTAGTTTAGTCTATAAAAGAAAACTACAAAAAAATGGAATTGAGTTTGTCTCATACGCTTCATCTTTTTAATATCTTTCGTGAGAATGATGATAAGGAAAATTGTGCTCAAGTGCTAGAAGAAGAAATCTATAAAATGTTTGGCACTAAATCTTTGAATGATGAGCATGATTGCAATGTTATTAGTATGAATTCTTTGAAAACCCTTGATTCTAATGATATGCAAAGCCACAAGCTTGGGGATGCTATGTTTGATGAATATGATATTTTTTGTCCCCCAAGTTTTTATGAGAATATTTATTATGATGAAAGCATGCCTCCTATCTATGATGATTATTGTGATGACTTGTATGCTATTAAGAATAATGATAACCATGAAACTTTTCATCATGATTTTAGTTTTCAATTGGATTATGCCTCACATGATAATTATTTTGTTGAGTTTGCTCCCACTACTATTAATGAGAAGAATTTTGCTTATGTGGAGAGTAGTAAATTTTCTATGCAAGTAGATCATGAAAAGAATGATTTATGTGCTGGTTATATTGTTGAAATCATTCATGATGCTACTGAAAATTATTATGAGGGGGGAACATATGCTTGTAGGAATTATAATAATATCAAGTTTCCTCTCTATGTGCTTAAAATCTTGAAGTTATGCTTGTTTTGCCTTCCTAAGCTAGATGATTATTGTTACCATAAGTTGGTTGCTCAAAAAATACCTATGCATAGGAAGTGGGTTATACTTAAATGTGCTAGTCATATTCTTCATGATTCTCTCCTTATGTTTCAGTTCTTATCTTTTATGTGAGCATCATTGAAATCATCATGCCTAGCTAGGGGCGTTAAACGATAAGCTTGTTGGGAGGCAACCCAATATTATTTTTGTTATTTAATCTTTGCTCCTGTTTAGTAATAAATAATTCATCTAGCCTCTGGTTAGATGTGGTTTTATGTTTTAATTAGTGTTTGGGCCAAGTAGAATCTTTGGGAAGACTTGGGTGAAGTCTATGTGATCTTGCTGTAAAAAATAGAAACTTTTGCACTCAAAAGATTAGCTGCCATTTTTACTGGAGAGTGATTTTAAGTTGATTCTTTTTGCATATGATTAATAGACTAATTACTCACGTCCATCAGTTTAGTTCGGAATTTTTGGAGTTACAGAAGTATACGTTTGATACAGATTACTACAGGCTGTTCTGTTTTTGACAGATTCTGTTTTCATTGTGTTGTTTGCTTATTTTGATGAATCTATGAGTAGTATCGGAGGGTATGAACCATAGATAAGTTGGAATACAGTAGGTTTAACACCAATATGAATTTATAATGAGTTCACAACAGTACCTAAGTGGTGGTTTTATTTTCTTATACTAACGGAGCTTACGAGTTTTGTTTTGAGTTTTGTGTTGTGAAGTTTTCAAGTTTTGGGTAAAGATTTGATGGACTATGGAATAAGGAGTGGCAAGAGCCTAATCTTGGGGATGTCCAAGGAACCACAAGGTAATATTCAAGGACAACCAATAGCCTAAGCTTGGGGATGCCCCGGATGGCATCCCCTCTTTCTTCTTCGTTCATCGGTAACTTTACTTGGAGCTATATTTTTATTCACAACATGATATGTGTTTTGCTTGGAGCGTCATTTTATTTTGTTAGTATTTGATT
Organism: Triticum dicoccoides; assembly: GCF_002162155.2. Taxonomy (NCBI): domain Eukaryota; kingdom Viridiplantae; phylum Streptophyta; class Magnoliopsida; order Poales; family Poaceae; genus Triticum; species Triticum dicoccoides. The sequence continues at coordinate 468,173,761 of NC_041383.1, read as the reverse complement.
TATGTTATTTATAATAATGTTTTGCATATATATTTTAAATAAAAATGTCAAGGATAGCCTTTACCATGCTTATTTTGCAAGTATACATGTTGCTGTTTCAAAATAGAAAGTTTACCGCTGTTGCAAAAATTTCCTAGAGAAGTCAGAGAGCGATATAATGTTTAATATTTTTGCATAGTGAGCTATGATAAATCTTCTATAGCTTAGTATTTTTCTTATAATTTTTGGAGTTAGGGAAGTATGATGAATCTTGCATTCTTTACAGACTATACTGTTTTGGCAGATTGTTGTTATGTTTGCATTGTTTGCATATGCTTGCTTGTTTAATGATTATATTTGAGGATAGGAGTATTAAATATGCAGAGACATTTAGTATGCAATGTTGAATAATAATTCTAGTGATTTGTTACAGTAGAAAATGATAAGTTTTTTGCATTGGTTTATACTAACTTATCTCACGAGTTCTTGTTGAGTTTGGTGTGGATGAAGCTTTCGAGATTTAGGAAACTGAGATATAAAAGCAATTAAGGAGACACAAAAGCTCAAGCTTGGGGATGCCCAAGGCACCCCAAGATAATATTTCAAGAAGTCTCAAGCATCTAAGCTTGGGGATGCCCCAGTAGGCATCCCACCCTTCTTCTTCAACAATTATCGGTTAGTATCGGTTGAACCTAAGTTTTTGATTTTTCACATGAGTCGTGCTATCCTTGAAATGTCATTTTGTTTTGTTTTGCTTGCTGTTTGAATACAATACCAAGATCTGAAATACTTAAATGAGAGAGAGTCCCCACATAGCTAAGTAATTATTTAACTACTCATTGATCTTCACTTATATCTTTTTGGAGTAGTTTGTCATTTACTCGTGTGCTTCACTTATATCCTATGAGTAAATGGTTGAATGATTTGAATATCATAAATCTGAAATTATATATGTACTTGAACAATTCATGAAAGAATACTGAAGGAAGAGAGATTTCACATATAAACATACTATCTTAGACATCTTCTATGATTGTGAGCCCCATTAATTATTTTCAAACCCGAGCAAATTAGTTGAAATTGGACAAGGAAGACAACATAATGAGTTATGCTTGGGTATATTTGTATAAAAGTTATATTGTTGTAGATCCTCCAACATGTGGTGCTTGCTATTTAGAATCCTTTGCAAGCCTAAATATCTGTACTAAGCGGGAATACTGCTTGTGCATCCAAATTCCTTGAACCAAGTTTCTTCCATGAATGTCCACCATATCTACCTATATGCGGTATTTACCTGCCGTTCCAAGTAAATTTGCATGTGCCAAACTCTAAACCTTCAAATAATAATCTGTTTTGTATGTCTGAATCGCTCATGTAGCGACTAGGGGTTGTCAGTATCTTCCATGCTAGGTGGGTTATTCTCACGATGAGTGGACTCCGCTCATCATTCACGAGAAAAATGGCTGGTAACTGGGATGCCCAGTCCCATGATCAAAATATCAAAATCAAATCAAAATAATTGCAAACAAAAACTCCCCCAGGATTGATGTTAGTTGGAGGCACCTGTTGTTTGGGGCAAGCCATGGATTGATGATTGTTGGTGGAGGGGGAGTAAAAACTTTACCATTCTGTTTGGGAACCGCCTATAATGTATGTAGTATGGAAGATATTGGGAACTCTTGGTTGTTATGTTGACAATGAAAGCATACCTCTCAAAATTGTTTATCTCTATTTCAAAATCGAGCTCTGGCACCTCTGCAAATCCCTGCTTCCCTCTGCGAAGGGCCTATCTTTTACTTTTATGCAAGAGTCAGTAGTATTCCTTCTCATTCCAACCTACTCTTTAGTTGGCAAGCATCATGTGATGGAAGATCCAAGCATATATGACCATTCAAATATATTTGATCATGAATTATTATTGTTGACAATTATCTATATGATAAGTAAGTTGGGAGGCGAAACATTAAGCCCCTATCTTTCTCTCTGTTCGATGGATGCTATTTGTTCTAAAAATATGCTTTGAGTGGTAGCAATCATGGAAGACTATGTGATAGTTGAGTATGTGGGATTTGCTAAATCAAAGCTCTGACATAGACCCTTCCTGAAAATAAGATGAATTACAGTTGTTTGATGACTGAGAATGAAGTTTATGGTCTATGCTTTAACATGTGAATAGCTTGTTACTTGATCATGAAAAGTTTTATGAGATGAGCTACTCTTATGACATATAATGATGCTAGAAAAGGTGAGTGAAATTATCATTGATCAAACTTATGCACTTGCTAGCATTCACACTTCATAATTTCTTTCTTTTACCATTTACCTACTAGAGGACGAGTAGGAATTAAGCTTGGGGATGCTGATACGTCTCCAATGTATATATAATTTATGAAGTATTCATGCTATTATATTATCTGTTTTAGATGTTTAATGGGCTTTATTATACACTTTTATATTATTTTTGGGACTAACCTATTAACCGGAGGGCCAACCCATATTGCTATTTTTTTGCCATTTCAGTGTTTCATAGAAAAGGAATATCAAACGGAATGAAACCTTCGCGAGAGTTATTTTTGGAACGGAAGCAATCCAGGAGACTTTGAGTTGAAGTAAGGGAAGCTTCGAGGTGGCCACGAGGCAGGGAAGCGCGCCCCCACCCTCGTGGGGCCCTCGTGGCTCCCCTGACCGACTTCTTTTGCCTATATATGTCCATATACCCAAAAAACACCGAGGAGCACAATAGATCGGGAGTTACACCGCCGCAAGCCTCTGTAGCCACCAAAAACCAATCGGGACCCTGTTTCGGTACCTTGCCGGAGGGGCGATCCCTCACCGGTGGCCATCTTCATCGTCCCGACGCTCTCCATGATGAGGAGGGAGTAGTTCACCCTCGGGGCTGAGGGTATGTACCAGTAGCTATGTGTTTGATCTCTCTCTCTCTCTCTCTTGTTCTTGATTTGGCACGCTCTTGATGTATCGTGAGCTTTGCTATTATAGTTGGATCTTATGATGTTTCTCCCCCTCTACTCTATTGTAATGGATTGAGTTTTCTCTTTGAAGTTATCTTATCGGATTGATCTTTAAGGATTTGAGAACACTTGATGTATGTCTTGTCGTGCTTATCTATGGTGACAATGGGATATTCACGTGATTCACTTGACGTATGTTTTGGTGATCAACTTGCGGGTTCAGTGACCTTGTGAACTTATGCATAGGGGTTGGCAAACGTTTTCGACTTGACTCTCCGGTAGAAACTTTGGGGCACTCTTTGAAGTACTTTGTGTTGGTTGAATAGATGAATCCAAGATTGTGTGATGCATATCATATAATCATGCCTACGGATACTTGAGGTGACAATGGAGTATCTAGGTGACATTAGGGTTTTGATTGATTTGTATCTTAAGGTGTTATTCTAGTATGAACTCTATGATAGATTGAACGGAAAGAATAGCTTCATGTTATTTTACTACGGACTCTTGAATAGATAGATAAAAAAGGATAACTTTGAGGTGGTTTCGTACCCTACCATAATCTCTTTGTTTGTTCTCCACTATTAGTGGCTTTGGAGTGACTCTTTGTTGCATGTTGAGGGATAGTTATATGATCTAATTATGTTATTATTGTTGAGAGAACTTGCACTAGTGAAAGTATGAACCTTAGGTCTTGTTTCCTACCATTGCAATACCGTTTATGCTCACTTTTATCGCTTGCTACCTGGCTGTTTTTATAATTTCAGATTACAAATACCTTTATCTACCATCCACATTGCACTTGTGTCACCATCTCTTCGCCGAACTAGTGCACCTATGCAAATTACCATTGTATTGGGTGTGTTGGGGACACAAGAGACTCTTTGTTATTTGGTTGCAGGGTTGTTTGAGAGAGACCATTTTCATCCTAAGCCTCCCACAGATTGATAAACCTTAGGTCATCCACTTGAGGGAAATTTGCTACTGTCCTACAAACCTCTGCACTTGGGGGTCCAACAACATCTACAAGAAGAAGGTTGTGTAGTATACATCAGCCGCACATTTGGGCACACCCTCAGGTGATGCTCAATTATCCCCCTCGGGACCCCAGCCAGGTGTTTGGGTTCCCAAGAAAATACATCCTTGTTGGCTCGCAGAAAGCTGATCAACGCTTCCTCTTGGTCCTGAGGGAGACCAGCCCCTATAGTGAATGAGGCACTGGCTGTCCCATCTTTGCAGACTGGTACTTGCTTCGTCTTGGCTCGGTCTTGAGAGAACAACTGCTTCTTCTTGGCCGGCGCTGCTTCTGGGGCCTTCTGACCCTTCTCCTCGCTGGGCAGTGCGGACGCGGCCGTCCTAAAGGTGAGCTTGAGGGCCTGCAACGTGCCTTTGGTGTCCCCCATCACCGTGAGGACACCGTTGCTGCCAGGCATCTTCATGAGGTTGTACGCTGGGTGGGTCGCAGCCATAAACTGAGCCAAGGCCAGGTACCCCAGGATGGCATTGTACGGTAGGTCAATCTTGGCGATGTCGAAGTCGACGAGCTCGGTGTGGTAGTTATCGTGCGTCCCAAAGGTAACAGCGGGACAGATCTGCCCAGAGGCCTGGTGGAGCCGCCGCCAACCCCGGAGAAAGGCTTGGAGGGACAGAGCCGGTTGGGTGGCACATGGAGCAGGCCGAACGCCTCCGGGGAGAGCATGTTGAGGCCGGCCCCGTCATCGATGAGGGTCCTGGTGATCGCCACGTGGCATATGGTGGGGGTGCAGAGCATCGGGAGCGCGCCCGCTCCCGTCGTGGCGTCGGGATGATCTCCTGGTCTGAAGGTGAGGTCGGCTTGGGGCGCCGCCCAGCCCGGGGGAGCCCCCGAGCCCGCCTGAGTGGTGCATGCGTGCTGGCAGAACTGCTTGACGTGGCGATCAGATGGTGGTGCCTGCGAGCCACCTAGGAGAGCTGCGACGACCGGGGGTGCCGGTACCCCGTAGTGGACGAGGAAGAGGTCGCGCAGCTTCTCCCAGGAGGCCACAGAAGATGCCGGCAGGTTGAGGAACCATGTGCGCAACACACTAGTGAGGGCCATGGAGAGCCAGTTGGCCTTTACCTTGTCGTCTCCGCTGGCCACCCAGACTACCTCCTCGTATGCTTGAAGGAAGGGGACCGAATCTGCCGCGCCGTCATAGCACGGCGGCATCTCCGGTCGGAACTTGTGCGGCCATCGCACTTGCCAGAGGGAGGGGGTGAAGCAGTGCAGCCCCGGCGCTTCTTCGGGAACACGCGTTGATCGAGGCGACGGAGGAGCGGCCGCCATAGGAGTCAGTGGCATGATCTAGAGGTCGAGGAAGAAGATTCTGACGCACCCCTACCTGGCGCGCCAAATGTAAGATTTCGGGATCCGGCAACCCGTGAGAGGTTCGAACTCTGGGGTGCGTGCGGAGATCTCAACCTGTCCAGCCTGCCTACTCGCGATCTCACTAGGCCTAACACGTCGAGCTCAACGAGACACAAAGACATAGAGATTTATACTGGTTGAGGCCACCATTGTGGTGTAATACCCTACTCCAGTGTGGTGTGGTGGATTGGCTCGGTGGGCTATGGATGAACAAGTACAGTGGAAGAACAAGCCTCTGGAGGAGAGGTGTTCTTGAGCTGGTGTGGGGAGAGCTAGTTCGATCTCAGATCCCCCTTCTATGGTGGTGGCTAGGTCCTATTTATAGTGGCCTTGGTCCTCTTCCAAATATGAGCAGGAAGGGATTCCACAACGGCTGGATTTGAAAGGGGACAAGTAGTACATCCTATCCTGACAAAAGTAGTCTTCGCCTGTGAAAAGCCTCTGGTCGTGACGCTGCGGTGGGCTCGCTAATGACCTCCGTCCTGCCGTCCTGGCGGTCTTGGTCTCATTGCACCGAAATGGCAACCTTTGGCTGATTCCTCGGGACTCCATGCCTGTGGCATGCCTCCCTCGCACCGAAGAGGAAACCTGTGCTTGTGCGCCCGCCTGGCACCCGTCTGGCCTTGGTCTTCATGGCTCACGTCAGCTGAGCCTCATGAGGTATCTTGCATAGAACTCTCCGCCCCTCAGGAGCCCTCCTGAGGAGGCTGCTTCCTTCGGGGATCTTGGCATCGTCCGCCTCGCGAGGCTTGGCCCCTCGCGAGGGTCTTGTAGTGTTGGTGCTGAAGCTGGGCCGTACCAGGCCGTCGATGGAGCCACGTGGTGGGCCGCAGGCAGGCAGGGCTGGATACCCCCATATCCAGGACGCCGATAGCTGCTTTCGGCACCCATCAACCCCCAACTCCTCTCATGCCTTCTCTCAGGCTGCATTGACGACCATCACCACGACCCACTCCTCCTTGCCATCTCCTCTGTCCCCTTCCAAGTCACCCCGAGTTACATTCATGGCAGTCTAGAAAAAATAAACGAATTCCATACTCAAAAAATCATTCTTAAAGATAATTTTTTTGCAAAGCACAATAAGTGTTATTTTTTCAAAAGTTTTGGGTGCAGGTTGAACACTTGAACGCTTTTGTTTGCAAAATATTTTTTTATCTATTTTGTCTACATTTACTGTTCACCCGGATGCTTGTGAGCTCTAGAGAAGAAATAATATCCGAAGAAACCTATCGATATTTGTTACACATGAGATTACACCCACATACTTTGTCAAATAAACAACTCCCGGATCAATGCATTTCAGTGTTTCATGCAACGCACAGACATGTTACTAGTTATCCCTGAAGTCAATGAGAATTTTGGCTCCACTGAAGTCCTATAAGAGTATATACTATGATCTTCCTCTTATTTCCCGTGAGGTGTTCAAATGTTGACAATAATTTGATAAAGTTCCGCCTCCGCCGGGCACCCCTCAAATGTTGCGCTGCACATCCACATACCGCAAATTCCGATCATCAAATCCATGCACGTCGATCATACGATACAAACTGTTCGAATGCCAAAGTTCGAAACAAAGCAAATCAAATCATAGTTCATCCGCGCCCGAACGAGCTACAACGAGTCACACACGTCGATCACCGGCATCTGTATGGGCGGAAAGCTCTCCGGAATGGCCCAGTCGGCGCTCGGATCATCCTGTGTCCCAAAGGGGGCGGACAGCATAATCCGCGTAGGCGCTCGGATGGAAAGGGTGCGGGGATCCGGGGGCGGCAGAGGAGACAACTGCTCCACCACGCCCGAACGTCCCTGCAACGCCTCCGCCGCCTCCCTATCTCGCTGCCGGCGTCATCGCAACTTGCGGGCGATGTTCTCCGCCTTGCAAGTCGCCGCCACGACATCGCGCCTCCCATAGATGAGGCAGACCATGTCTCCGTCGCGACGGTGTGGCTCGGGCTGGACGACATCTCCGGCGGTGGATCGGGACCGGAGGTGAGGATTGGGAGCAAAGGTGGAGGCCGGCGAGGGTCCGGACGCGGGAATGGTTGGAGGGCGGCGGGAGGAGGAGGAAGGGTTTGGTGGATTTGATGCAATTTGGAGTGGAGTCGGGCTGTTGGGTCCGACGTGGCGGGCACACCCATATCCACGCCATATTTGTGCTGGACATGGGGGGTGCCAGTCAGCCCGGACGTTTGAGGGCTGTTTGAGAGGCCCGACTGGGTCAAAAATCGTGAGGCGGTAGTGACCGGGCGGCCTTCCCGGACGTTTGAGACGGGTTTGAGGGGTCCGGTTGTAGATGCTCTTAGTGACCATAAGTACAACATAACCTTAAAGATAGACATCTATTCTTCGTGAGGCATGTTTGTGAAGACAATTCAACATCCCAAAGGCAAGGGTTCTTCAAACAGTTGTAGCCTGTGATATTGAACAGGGCCGGCAAAAAAATACAGGTGAATTAAGCTCTTTCTAGCTGCCATGCCAAGGGGATGCATGCCATGCCATCTATACTTAGAGAGCTTCTGGTGCCTTTCTCACCGGTGCTGTGTCTTGTTCTGTACGTGTGCCTGAACCGAATGCGCGAAGTGCATAGGTTGTACTTACTCTGCAAAAGGTCCAATGGAGGAGATGAGAACAGTGCTGGAAAGGCCATTACCGGCTCCCTCAAACTCGTCAAGATAACATTATCAGATTATTACGATAGCAACTTAATTTCTCATCATCCCGTTGCATATGTGCAGTATGCTTCTATATATACCTAAGCAATCCTCTTAACTCAATCAAGCCAACACAGAGTAGCTTGTTATTGACCGTGCCATCTCTACTGCGAGTGTGATCGAGCTAGTGATCAAACGCGAGAAGATGGCGTTGCACTGGAGCGGCGGCCTCGCTGTCGCGGTCGCGGCGGCGCTGGCCGTGTCCGCGCTCTTCCCGGCGGGCGCTGCGGGTCACCCGCCGCTCCCAGGCCCGTTGGTCCCGCAGTTCTACGAGCACACGTGCCCGCAGATGCAGGCGTTGGTGGGCGCCATCGTGGCCAAGGAGCACGCCAAGGACCCCCGCATGGCGGCGTCCCTGCTCCGGCTGCACTTCCACGACTGCTTCGTGCAGGGCTGCGACGCGTCGGTGCTGCTCGACGCCGACGGCAGCGGCAGGTTCACCACCGAGAAGCGGTCCAACCCGAACCGCGACTCGCTGAGGGGCTACGAGGTCATCGATGAGATCAAGGCCGCCCTCGAGCACGCCTGCCCCCACACCGTCTCCTGCGCCGACATCGCCGCCGTCGCCGCCAGGGACTCCACCGTGCTGGTATGCAGCAATCCAACGCACTAGCAACACAATGTTTTGTGAGCATTGTTTTCTTTCTCAAAAACAGATACTGATTTGCCTTGATGAACTTTACCCGGCCGGTGGAGCAGACGGGCGGGCCGGGCTGGGAGGTGCCACTGGGGAGGAGGGACTCGCTGACCGCCAGCGTGAGCGGCTCCAACAACCTCATCCCTGCTCCCAACGACACCCTCCCCACCATCACCGCCAAGTTCCGCAACCAGGGTCTCGACGTCGTCGACCTCGTCGCGCTCTCAGGTATACACGCATGTCGCAGGTGTTTGATTTGATGGCCATTCCGCATGGGCATGTAAGTAACATGTGGTGTATGCAATGAACAATCCAGGAGCACACACCATTGGCGACTCGCGCTGCGTGAGCTTCCGGCAGCGGCTCTACAGCCAGAACAACGACGGGCGCCCGGACCCGACGCTGAACCCGGCCTACGCCGCCAAGCTCCGCGGGCGGTGCCCCCGGTCCGGCGGCGACCAGATCCTGTTCGCCCTGGACCCCGCCACCCAGTTCCGGTTCGACAACCAGTACTACAAGAACATCCTCGCCATGAACGGCCTGCTCAACTCCGACGAGGTCCTGCTCACGCAGAGCCACGAGACCATGGAGCTCGTCAAGAGCTACGCCGCCAGCAACGAGCTCTTCTTCGACCACTTCGCCAAGTCCATGGTCAAGATGGGCAACATCTCGCCGCTCACCGGGCACAACGGCGAGATCAGGAAGAACTGCAGGAGGGTCAACCACTTCTAAACAGACCGAGGGACTGTTCGGAGCCGGTGATTTCGTCGTGCTTCAAGCTCCTTGATTTGCAATGTTTCTTTCAAGTACTGTTTTTTTGAAAAGATTCTTTCAAGTACTGTATGTGTGTGATTATTGCATTTCCTTATTCGTGTTGCACCGTAAAATGGTTGCGATCGTGTTTGTTCCCCTTCTTGCACTGCTTGTTGATATTCATCTGTGCGACGTGCTGAACTTGTACCAAGAAATGATCCAATAAAGTGCTTGCGAGTTGTCCCTGTCACTTCTTCAACTGGATATCTCTGTTCCACATTCTACAATATATATGTCTCGTTGTCCTCAACAAGTCGTACTCTTTTCGTAATTCAAATTCCACGTTCTATAAAAATATGGTACGCATTCACGTACTCTAAAAAAACATTCTACAATATATACGCCATCTGTCTTTAAGATATACTCCCTCTGTTTCTAATTATATGACGGCGAAGCACATTAACTATCGACGTACGACCTCGAGGCTGTTTTCCTCTCGTACCTGGCGGCTGCAACCCTAGCCGCCGCCAGGGGCCGATCTTCCAACACCGTTCTCCGGCGGCTCCCCTCCGCCGGCGACTTCGGTTGTCGGTGGTGAGGGGGTCGCCGGATTCATGCGTGTGGATCGTTTTTACTCATCCGTAGTCTAGGTTTTTAGGTTGTTCATCGTCTTTGCTTCGGCGGCGACGATGACGACGCTGAATAAATATTCTTCGGATCCTTTCTTGATGAGGCCATCGGTCCTATGGTTGGGGATGGATCTGGAAACCAGTCTGTTCAAGCAAGGATGGCGTGGCGGCGGCGGCATCCTCGTGGTGGACCTGTGTCCTCGGGCTTCGTCGTTGCGACGACGTTTGCTCCAGCGTCGGCGTGGAGCTTGGGAGGTAGTCCAGGAGCGGATGCAGATTGTGGTCTGCATCGACGACATCTGGAAGACGGAACGTGTGCTGGGTTCGTGGTTCGTGGATGGCAGGTATGGTTTCCTCCTTCGGCGTCTTAGTCGTGGTGGGGTGCCAGATCTGGAGTTCGATGGCGTGTCCGGGGTGTTGCCCCGGTCTGATTCGTTCAACGGCAATGGCTTCACTTTTGGTGAGCCACCTTGGAGGTCCGCAAAACTGCATATCAGCGATGGAGCCGCGTCGAGCTCGGGTGAGGAGGTGATCCGTCATTCTTTTTTTCGGTGGTTGCTGTGGTGGTGCGGAGGCAGGTGACGGGCGTTAGTGCCAAGCTCAGAGATGTTCTGCTATCTTTTCAGTTTTGTCATGTCGGTTCTTACGTGACTTGTACTTTGTTCTTTATGATATGAATGAGACACGTATTACCATGCAAAAAAAAATATGACGGCGAAATATGTAGTGAAAAACGCTGATTCGACAAAAATCTAGAAACTTGCGACCCAATCCGTTGGATCTTTAACACATGGCGTAGATGAGAGCTGGGTTTGCTAACCAGCCACTTATGGCAATTTTTCATATAACCCCCTGTCTTACTCAAGGGGTAGGAAATCCTTCCCACAATTTCGCCTTATCCATTGTCGCCTTCCAGACCATGCCACTGCTTCTGTCCCCCACTGCGACGGCCCACGACGAGGCCTCCCCTACCGCGATAACCTACGGCGGAGACGAGTCGTTCCCCATTGCGACGACAGACGATGAAGCCATCTCCCACCATGGCAACCTTCAGAATATTTTGTCTGAATATTCATCAAAATAGCCATGGTGGAATTTTGTTTCGCAGTGCAAGAATCTTGTTTCTCATGGCATGTTGTTTGCTCCAGTTTAGTGCATAGAAGTGATGTTGAAATCATTGCGTGAATATTTTAGGACAACGCTAACACCCACATGTGTGGGGGGAGCCAAACCCGCCCACACGCCCTATAACATACAGACTACGCCATGTCACCGCATGCATGCATGTGGAAATCTTTTTGGATTTTCAGTTTTTAAAATGTTTTATCTCTTAAATGAAAAATCCGATTGAAGATCTGTTTTCACCAATAAATCCCTCGCGACGAGATCTTCGAAACTAGATCTCATATCAATATATTTTGATGATTTTTTTGGTTAAAAGTTACCATGTCTATTGCACATGAATTGCCATGATGTTTACACTACAGTTGCCATGTTATATTTCAGCTATTTTCTTCTATATTAAAAAGTAAATTTTGACATATCATAAAACGAAGAATTAAGAAACTAGACTTGCCATGCACCATAAACTAAAATTGTCATGATACATGCACTTAAAATTGTCATGGTTCATGCAAAAAAATATTTTCATGGTCAAAATACTGGAATTGCCATCATCAAAAACTAAAATTGCCATGATTTACAAACTAAAATTGCCACATGCAACTTTAGTCTAAGCACCACGGCAACTACAGTGTAAACATCATGGCAACTTTTGGGCAAATTTTTTTTCGTCGAAACATATCAACATGGGGTCTAGTTTTAAAGATCTCGTCGAGACAGATTTAATGGTGAAAACGGATTTTTAGTTCGTTTTTTTAATTAGGAGATAAAATCTTTTTAAGCCGAAAACCAAAAAGATAGCTGCTGATGTCATCTGTTTATATGTGGCAAAATGAGTGGTGTGGAGACATGTGTGCGATGTGCAAACGCCCACACGTGTGGGCGTTAGTTTTTCTGATATTTTATCTCTGAATATTTGTATTGAAGTGACTTGTTGGATGCTGTTAGAATAAATCCGAGGAACACGTCGATCATCTGAGAACTAAGCAATCATCACACGAGCACGACACCGAGATTTGTTAACGAAATTCACCGATATGGCTACATCCCCAGGGCCTGACTATGGGCGCTCCTCCCCGTGACACCGCTACAATACCGCACCCGGTCGCCCTGGACGCCGGCACATGCCGCCGGCTTCCCCTGCGTTTCTGTGCTATTATGTTCGCATAGGTTGCATCGTGTGTCTACCCTTGCTATATATAAGAGGCATAGGATACTAGTGTCCTACTAGGACATGATTCCATATCCTATTTAAACACAATACAACTACAAGTCCAAGTGTAACCTAGCTTGTACATAATATTCAACACAACTCTAACAAACTCCACCTTGGCGAATATTCTCCACCACCTTGAATTCGTCAATGCGTCAAACTTTCATGTACATTGGACTTGAGCTTATCCCATGAGTACGGCTGCTACTCCAAAGACTCCATATGACTCCACCTGCAACTTGTAGCCCCTCCTTTTCTTGACCATAGTCAACGTTCGAGCAAAATTAAACTCCAGTTACTCTAGTTTGTGCTCCCAACTTTCAAAGTATCCATTCAACACCATCACACACTGATCACTGACCTGCGTGAAAGTGAACAACTCAACATCACCACTCCTTTCTAGACCGCCTGTCTGAAACTTGTAAAAAATTCACCACTGCTTGTAGTCATCCCGAGTCAAATTCGCAGTTGTCTGACCACATATATAACCACCAGAGCCCTGCCCATCTCCATGCCCTGTGCATACCGCACGCCTCGCCGCTATTACCGCGTCGAGCCTCTGCTGCCCGGCCGAGTCTCAAGGGTCACGAAACCCACACCACTCAACCCCACTTCAGTGTACCACCAATCATCATCGATCAATGACGAGATTCACTCTTCCGTCAGACCACTGGGCTCCAGTCCGAACTATGTGTCACTCGCTTTTTCCCGTTGTGGATCCTTACACCGTAGCCCCTCAATCCAGCTCCACCTTCAACATGACTCAATGGTAGATGATCTGTCCACCCTCGCACCTTGTCGACTTCAAGCTCCGTGTGTACCATCTTGAATCAACCCCGCGCCAAAGTCTTGTTGAAGCCGCACAAGCCCTCGGGCTTGCGCAAGGTGTTTCCATGCCCAGAAGTCGGTCACCATCAACATAACACTCCTATATCGTCATCATCAATCCCACCACCGTCTTCTGTACCACCCGACTTACGTCGATCTGTTAGACTAGCTTATTCGACCAAGCTGATCTTATTCAACTGCATGACACACTCAAGGCTTCCAAATCATCTTCGGTGAATTTCATCCATCACATTATAATTCTATCTTAGCTAACATGACTTACTGCAACGCCTTCAAGCATCTTTGTTGTGCCAACAAATCTTTCACCTTTGTCTGCAATAACCCAAGATTTTCAGTTCCACGAACTTCTCCACCTGAAACCTGGAACCCGTTGACGTCCTAATTCTTTGTACGCTGACCCTGTGAAAAACTATCTGATCTTTCCACACGACGCTACTAGCAAAACCAACCAACTTGGTCTTCACGTGAGCAGCTCTTGTCTTGGCTTTAACTACTGATGCTAAGCTAATTGATTTTGCCTTGCCAATGCATCCTTGCTAGTCCCCGATGGATGTATCAATGGATTTTTCCTTCGAAAGATTTGATCTACCTGTCTGTGTCACATGAGGACTCGGTCCTCTTTTTATCCAAAGAAAATCTCACGTAGGCTGCTCGGACTGCTCCTCCTATTGCTGTCTCCACCCGTCGTCTTGCTTGCGCTGCCACAACGGCAAGGCCCAGCCCGCATGCTGCCCGTGTCATGGAATGCTGCCACCTGGGAGCCACAACCCTTAGACAGCCCTGTCAGGGCCCTGACCGCCACTTCTGCCTGAGCTCGTGCGAGCTGCACACGTATGTCGTGACAACGATCCGATCTCGACGAGACTTCGTCCCAGAACACCCAGCCGCTAGCTTCGACTGCTACTCCCTTCGAGCGCTGCTTCTAGTGCAAATTACATGATCGCGATCGTCAGCACCACCAACGGGAACAACAAGCCACCGAGATGCACCAGCCTCATCGAACCTTGCTCATGATGGGTCCCAATAAGGCCCACATGTGTGGGCGTCAAGGGGTCTAGCCACACGTTTCATGTGGTATCTAAAGAACCAATTCACATGTCTACGTGTGGGCAAACACAAGTAATGCCCACACGTTCGGTCTTTTGCCTCGCGGCCCCTCCCACACGCCTACGTGTGGGCAAAATAGATAACGCCCACACGCCTGTACTCACAGTCCTGCACGCTTCGCGTGACAGTCACCACGCATCCCCGCAGTTGCCATGGTCTGAACCCTCTTTCATGTTTGTTTAACTGCAATTGCCATGTTGCTGAACTACAGTTGCCATGTCTGACAACTACACTTGCCATGGTTGCTCAACTGCAGTTGCCATCTCAGGTCAAGTGCCATATGACATTTTTGGACAACTGCAGATGTTTCCATGTATGGTATGGTCTACTACAGTTGCGATGATTTGAAAACTTTAGAAGTTGCCACCTACTAACACTAGGCAGTTGAGGGAGTCCTGGATTAGGGGGTATCTGGACAACCAGACTATATACTTTGGCCGGACTATTGGACCGTGAAGATACAAGACTCAAGACTTCGTCCCGTGTCCGGATGGGACTCTCCTTTGCGTGGAAGACAATCTTGGCGATCCGGATATTAGATCTCCTTCTTTGTAACCGACTCTGTGTAAACCCTAGCCCTCTCTAGTGTCTATATAAACTGGAGGGTTTGATCCGTATAGGGACAATCATAATCATCATAGGCTAGCTTCTAGGGTTTAGCCTCTACGATCTCGTGGTAGATCAACTCTTGTAATACTCATATAATCAAGATCAATCAAGCAGGAAGTAGGGTTTTACCTCCATCGAGAGGGCCCGAACCTGGGTAAAACATCATGTCCCTTGCCTCCTGTTACCACTAGCCTTAGACGCACAGATCGGGACCCCCTACCCGAGATCCGCCGGTTTTGACACCGACAGCAGTTGCCATGTAGCAATACAAAAAAGGTAGGGCAAAAAAACATGTTCGGGTAAAGAGAGAGTTGCCATCTACTTATAAGCACGCTATGGCAGTTGCCATGTACCCTGCAAAAACACATGGCAACTCGGGTAAACAGAGAGTTACCATCTGCTTACAAGCATGCTAGGGCAGTTGCCATGTACCCTGCGAAACACATGGCAACTGACAGCTTTGGGAGTGGGAGAGGAGAAGGGCGTGTGGCGAACTGATCAATGCCCACACACCAGCCCCTCCGCGTGCGTGAAAACTGGCGTGTGGGCGAACTGCTAAACGCCCACACACTAGCCCCTACGCGTGGCGAAACAGACGTGTGGGCGACCGGATGAATGCCCACACACCAGCCCAGTCCTATGTGGCATAAAAATCTCGCAAAACATGCCAAGATTTGTGCAAACACAAAAGGACATTGATCCATGCGTGTGAGCGAGATGCGAACGCCCACACGTGTGGGTGTTAGTATTTTCGCTCATGATACCACTTGTTAGAATAAATCCGAGGTATACGTTGATCATCCGAGGACTAAGCAATCATCACACGAGCATGACACTGAGATTTGTTGACGAGGTTCACCGATATGGCTACATCCATGGGGCCTGACTATGGGCACTCCTCCCCATGACATCGCTACAATACCGCACCCGGTCGCCCTGGACCCCGGCACATGCCACCGGCTTCCCCTGCGTTGCTATGCTATTATGTTTGCATAGGTTACATCGCATGTCTACCCTCGCTATATATAAGAGGCCTAGGATACTAGTGTCCTACTAGGACATGACTCCATATCCTATCTAAACACAATACAACTACAAGTCCAATGTAACCTATCTTGTACACAATATTCCACACAACTCTAACAAACTCCACCTTGGCGAATATTCTCCACCACCTTGAATTCGTCAATGCGTCAAACTTTCATGTACACTGGACTTGTGCTTATCCCATGAGTAGGGTTGCTACTCCAAAGACTCCATGTGACTCCACCTGCAACTTGTAGTCCCTCCTTTTCTTGACCATAGTCAACGCTCGAGCAAAATTAAATTCCCGTTACTCTAGTTTGTGCTCCCAACTTCCAGAGCATCCCTTCAACACCATCACACACCAATCACTGACCTGCATGAAAGTGAATAACTCGCATATTGGGTGTCACACATAAGAGTTACCTGAACTCAACATCACCATTCCTTTCTTGACCGCCTATCTGAAACTTGAAAAAAATTCACCGCTGCTTGTAGTCATCCCGAGTCAAATTCGCAGTTGTCTCACCACATGTATGACCACCAGAGCCATGCCCATCTCCATGCCCCGTGCATACCGCACGCCTCACCGCTATTACCGCGTCGAGCCTCTGCTGTCCCGGCCAAGTCTCAAGGGTTGCAAAGCCACACCACTCAACTCCACTGTAGAGTACCACCGATCATCATTGACCAATGACGAGTTTCACTCTATCATCAGACCACTGGGATCCAGTACGAACTACATGTCACTCACTTTTTCCTACCGAATAGGCTTCGATTCTCTGGATCCTTACACTGTAGCCCCTCAATCCAGCTCCACCTTCAACATGACTCAATGGTAGATGATCAGTCCACCCTTGCGCCTTGTCAACTTCAAGCTCCTTGTGTACCATCTTGAATCAACCCCGCGCCAAAGTCTTGTCGAAGCCGCACAAGCCCTCGGGCCCGCGCCATGTGTTTCCACGCCCAGAAGTCGGTCACCATCAACATCACGCTCCTATATTGTCCTTGCTGATACCACCACCGTTTTCTATACCAACTGACTTGTGTCAATCCATCAAACTAGCTTGTCTGACCAAGCCGATCTTATTCGGCTGCACGACACACTCAAGGCTCCCAAATCATCTTCGGCAAATTTCATCCATCACGTTATAATTCCATCTTAGCTGACATGGCTTGCCGCAACGCCTCAAGCATCTTTGTTGTGTCAACAAATCTTTCACCTTTCTCTGCAATAACCCAAGATTATCAGTTCCACGAACTTCTCCACCTCAAACTTGGAACCCGTTGACGTCCTGATTCTTTGTACGGCTGACCCTGTGAAATAACTATATGAGCTTTCCACGCGATGCTACTAGCAAAACCAACCAACTTGTTCTTCATGTGAGCAGCTCTTGTCTTGGCTTTAACTCCTGATGCTAAGCTAATTGATTTTGCCTTGCCAATGCATCCTTGCTAGTCCCCAATGGCTGTATCAATGGATTTTTCCTTCGCAAGATTTGATCTACCTGTTTGTGTTACGTGAGGACTCGGTCCTCTTTTTGTCGAAAGAAAATCTCACGTACGCTGCTCGAGCTGCTCCTCCTATTGTTGTCT
This sequence comes from Triticum dicoccoides, assembly GCF_002162155.2. Lineage (NCBI taxonomy): Eukaryota > Viridiplantae > Streptophyta > Magnoliopsida > Poales > Poaceae > Triticum > Triticum dicoccoides. The sequence continues at coordinate 468,156,178 of NC_041383.1, read as the reverse complement.
CCACCCGTCGTCTTGCCTGCGCTGCCACAACGACATGGCCCAACTCGCATGCTGCCCATGCCATGGGACGCTGCCACCTGGGAGCCAAAACCCTTAGCCAGCCCCGTCAGGGCCTTGACCACCGCTTCTGCCTGCACTCGTGCGAGCTACACGCGTATGTCGCGACAATGATCCAATCTCGATGAGACTTTGTCCAGAACACCCTGCCGCTATAGCTTCGACTGCTACTCCCTTCGAGCGTTTCTTCTAGTGCAAATTACGTGATCGTGATCTGTTGGGGAATGTAGCATGCAATTTCAAACAAAAATCTACGCTTCACGCAAGATCTATCTAGAAGATGCATAGCAACGAGAGGGGAGAGTGTGTCCACGTACAGTCGTAGACCGAAAGCTGAAGCGTTTAGTTAACATGGTTGATGTAGTCGAACGTCTTGACCATATCACATCACAACATGCCCTACAAAAACAAGTTAGACGTCCTCTCCTTTGTTGTTACAAGTTTTACATGGCTGCTACGGGCTTCTAGCAATAACCGTTCTTACCTACACATCAAAACCACAATGTTTTGTCGTCAACTGTGATGATTTAACCTTCAACAAAGGCCGGCCATAGTCAAACTCGATTCAACTAAAGTTGGAGAAACAGACACCCGTCGGCCACCTGTGTGCAAAGCACATCGGCAGAACCATTCTCATGAAAGTGGTCATGTAACGTCGGTCCGGACCGCTTCATCCAACAATACCACGAATCAAATTAAGATGTTGGTGGTAAGCAGTATGACTATTATCACCCACAACTATTTGTGTTCTACTCGTGCATATCATCTATGCATAGACCTAGCTCTCATACCACTGTTGGTGAACGTAGCATGCAATTTCAAAAAAAATAATCCTATGCTTCACTCAAGATCTATCTAGGAGATGCATAGCAACAAGAGGGGAGAGTGTGTCCACATACCCTCGTAGACCGAAAGCGAAAGCGTTTATTTAACGCGCTTGATGTAGTCGAACGTCTTCACGATCCAACCGATCCATGTTCCGAACGCACGGCATCTCCGTGTTCAGCACACGTTCAGCTCAATGACGTCCCTCGAGTTCTTGATCCAGTAGAGGGTCGAGGGAGAGTTTTGTCAGCACGACGCGTGGCGACAGTGTTGGTGATGTGATCCGCGCAGGGCATCGCCTAAGCACTACGACGCTATGACCGGAGGAGTGAACTGTGGAGGGGGGCACCGCACACGGCTAAGAGAATGCTTGGTGTGTCTTTGGGGTGCCCCCGCCTCCGTATATAAAGGAGGGGAGGAGGAGGCGGCTGGCCTAGAGGGGGCGCGCCAAGGGGGGAGTCCTACTAGGACTCCTAGTCCTAGCACTGGTACACATCGATGCTATACAAACGGTTTTTAACCCCTTTCTGCGACGGCATTTGGAACCGTCGCCAAGTGAGTGTGGGTGATAGGGGGGTCCTTCCCACACGACCCAGAAACCATCGGGGATATGCCCTCTTGGCACACACGCTCGGCAAAGTGAGGTCGTGTGCCACCGGCGAGCGCTCAAATACGGAATTACGTACATTAGAGCTAAAAAATACAATTATACAGGCGAAATTGTTTCCTGTCGCAAGTACATCCCACACAGTCAGTCCCTGCTAAACATTTCCGTTCGTATGTACATCCCACACAGTCGCTCGAAGGAAAACGTTTCCGTTCATAGGTACATCACACACAATTTTTCCCGTTAAATCATTTGCATTATTGAATGTATCACACACGGTCCGTAGAAAAAACTGTGTGGGAAAGCCTGTCCATCACACACAGTTTTTATGTGGTAAACGTTTGCGCAAGGTGGCCTAATGCAAATAGTTTTCAAGAGAAATTCATGTGTGGTTGTTCATTGATCCAACACGGTTTATTCCTAGAAACCGTGTGCGTTGCTTGAGGTCATCGCCCATGGTATTTTTTCAATAACCGTTTGCAATAGCAAAACCCAATTAGCAGGCTAATTCACCATTAGCAGGCTAATTTCCCTATTATTAATAATACATTTATTAATCTAATTGACATTCATATTAAGCACATAATATATTTCATTTCCATATTAAGGAAGCATAATCTCATAATTGAAATACATCAGAGTACAACATGATATAGCTTCAGCACTCAGCTACCCCATTACACAACTGCACCAGCACCAAGTTTCACATGCAACATGTAGAACCTTTCGAAATTAGCATCATATACGGTATATAGACAGATGCATCTCATCTGGAAAATTGCTGAAGCGGAAGGTGAATATTGAGCCTTCATTCATGTTGAAGGTCTTTGCAACTTTAGGCCAGTGCCTGTGGATGATTGACCGTCCATCCTTTGTCCTCTTTAGGAACACTTCAATATTGAACCGTGGGTGTTGTACGAAAACCTTCCTCGCCTCCTGACCATAGAGGTGGTTTGAGAGGTAATCATCAGTTAACTGCTTTGGAAAATCCTGAAAACAAGGGTGTGCATAAATATCTTCTCTATATTGGAAATGGGGCAAAGGAATAAAAAAGGCAAGGTAAAATAGTTAGTACCATCTGGCAGTGAACTGATGTCTTCTTCATTGTGCAGAGAAAGATCTTGTTGTTTTCTGTCGCTAATTTCTTTATCCTAACAATCTTCCTGAGTTTCTTGATTTGATTGATATTCATGGACAACTCATTTCCCATATGCAAAAAGGGTCGAACAGTGGGTCAAAACCTCTGACAGCAGGACCTACATGTGCAAGACCAATTTTTTTAAAAACCTAAATATTAGAATGGTTCCTGCAACTGCACAATAATGTGCTATTAGACAACGGACCATGCACATGCTAACCTCGATTGTAAACCTCGGTGCTTCCCATTGTTTCCCTGCAACACATATAAGGTAGTTAGTCATCAGGTCAAGTAAGAGTTTGCATGCTATTAGTAAAATATGTTGATGAAAAACAAGAACATTGCAAATTCACCAGATTAATTCAAGCCACATGGAAAACCCATTTATCCAAACCAAGCATGATTAAGAACTAGGAAATATAGCACTTGTATATGTTTCTCATGTATTAAGTGCAGCCAAATTTGGTTTATTCCTCACATGCACAACAATACAAAATTCTACCCACGATAATTGGACATCGCATTGCAGAATTGAACCAAGTAGTTAACTAAACACCACAATAAATGAACCAAACATTAACTGAGCACCACATTGCACAATATTACATACTCCTAATAGAAGATCAGACAGTTAACCAAACAGTTAACTACATCCAGTTGTAGCAATTGTATTTGTTTCTCATGTATTTACTACAGCCAAATTCAATTTATTCCTCACATGGTATACAATAACAGAATGCACCCACAATTATTGAATATTGCATTGTAGAATTGAACCAAACAGTTAACTAAACACCACAACACAAATGAACCAAACGTTAACTGAGCACCACATTGCACAATGTATAACCAAACCAAGCATGCTTGACAACTTGGAATTATAGCAATTGTATTCATTTCTCATGTATTTTGTAAAGATAAATTTGATTCATTTCTCACATGGAAGACAATACAAAATTGCAGCCTGAAGAATTGAACATCACATTTGCAGAATTGAACCAAATAGTTAACTGAAGACGACAACTAATTAACAAAATAGTTAATAATTGAGCACCACACTACACGGCATATATAACATATACACTGGAGCAACAGATTGCATGGTAAAATTAGATATCACAATTCACTAGAATTTGTGAAGGAAAGGCAGGAGTAGCACATGCAACGGATAAACCGAGCATGTTTAACAGGTGTAGCTAGCAAATGGCAAGGTTCTCCTCCAAGATCCGGGGGTCGGCATGAATGGCAGCCATCACGACCTCATCCGCGCGTGCGGCCGCGATTTGCTTCTTTGCTACCAAATGCTCCTTGAGATCCTGGATATACTCCGTGCACCATGGCTTAGGGCAGCGCTTATTTGGTGGAGGGGTCGGTGATTTGGGTGGAAGGTGTCGCGCTTGCGCTGACGGTCGGGGCATGTGGGATGTGGAAGGAGGAGGAGGATGGGGGGCGGGTGTGGATATCATGCCTGGATAGATGAGGCCCAGCAGCATGAAGGAGGGTCGGCGACGAGGAGGCGGCACTGCAAGCAAGGAATGAAGGTTTCAACTTGGAAAGGAAGGCGGAAACAGGGGAAATGTGGCTTTTGGGAAGGGGGAGGGGGCGGGGAGGTAGATATTTCCGTGGAAGCCAAAAATTTGGAATCGCTTTAGTGAAAAAACTGGTGCGCAAAGTGTCATCAGACACGGTCCCTTCTTCAGAACTCTGTACGATATGTGAACATCACAAACGATTCAGATAGCTTAACCCGTGTGTGTTGAGTTTGAATGTCAAAATTTTTGGTTCGAATTTCCATGGTTACAGTGGTCATCCACGTCATTGCATAATTTGGGTACACAAAGGAGACTACGACACACCCACACTTCTTAATCGAGCAAGTTCAGCAATTAAATAGAGCTAGCTAACCTAAACATTACTCTAACAAATTAAAGACCGACACTCTTAATTAAACAAAACAAAGAGTACTACTACGGCTGGTGCTCGTCGATCTCCACCGCCGCCTCCATGTCCAGCTTGCGCCCGACGGTCTCCTGCGGAAGGGGCTCCATGGCATTCATCGCACCATACTCGGCAAGCATCTCGCCATCCGCATCCGCCATCTCTTTGGAAAAGGCCGCCATGAGCTGGGCGTGGGCGGACGCGATCTGGGCTTGGACGGGCTCCGTCGTTGCAACGTATGCGGCGGAGGAACGGACGACTGCTCGAACGCTCTCGGTGATTGCTAGCCCTCCGACCATGGGTTGCCGACCGTTGTCGGAGAAGCTTCGTCTGATTTGTGCGGTGACTGCCAGGAGCTGGGCGTGGGCGTCCTTGACATGGTCGTGGGCAGCCTCCATCAGGTCTTAGGCCACTGCTGCAGAACAGACAACTGTTGTGCCACTCTCGCCAGTTGCTATCCCCGAGCCAGATGTTGCTGCCGCCACCTGAGAAGCAACAGCGGCCGTTTGGGCTGCCTTTGCCACCCGGTCGTAGATTGCGGCCGCACTCATGCACCTTATTAGCACATGCATGGCGGCTGCGGCCGCACTCTCGTTGGAGTGGGCCACCAAAGTTGCCCTCACGATGCGGGTCCACGTGCCAATCTTTCACCGGTGACGATTGAACAGTGAAATGATATTTGGGGAGCAAGCTAGTGTGCTTGAGATGCTGGCTGTGGACTGTAGCCGACGCACCTTCTCACGTAAACCACAGCCGTACTATACACCGACGGTGCTCCATGATATTTTGTGCTGCATCTCACATGGTTGGTGATAATAAACTATGTGCGATCCACTTGATTTTTCATCTTGATTTGAATTACATAATGGGGTCACAGCGGCAATGGACGGTGCTTGAATTGCTAGACCTTTTATCTGCAGTGAACATGCAACTATATGTGTGTCGTAAAAGAATTGGAATTATTCAGGGTTCGTTTGAACATTTTATACATTAAATTGCTTTTCTAGCCATTTCAGGTGCACAATTGAAAATTAAAGTACATGCACATGCCAGTGCACCAACATGGGTTGTAAAATCATATATGTGTCCATGGGTTTATGCTTATCTCACATGCAAGAAATGGGGATGAAATTTGAACATCACGACACTGTGGCTCTCCGGCAAACGTCGACGTACTTGCTTTTGTAATTCTAGTAAATCCAAAATTCTTCCAAAATTCATGAAACTTGGCATGCTATCATGGAGTGGCATCAACATGTCGTGGTAAAATTTTGTCCCATTTGGGGCAGGTTTGGGTATAAGCTTCTCATAAACCAGAGCTTCTCACAACAAGTGTGATGGTTTCGGTAGGGAATGTTTCACCTTTCTGGACGAAACGATATCCGTCGCCTCTTCTCGATTTCAAATTTATTTTCCTAGTGTCAACATAGAACAACAGGAGTGTTGTGTCAATTTTTGAGATTTTTTGGGGTTCGCTTGGACGTTTTTATACATTAACTGAGTTTTATATGCATTCATGTGCATAATTCAAATTTGAAGTACATGCACATGCTCTAATGCATATAAATTAGTTGAAAATTCAAATTTGTGTCCTAGGTTGCCTCCTTAGGTCCCATGCAAGAAATGGAATGAATGTCAAACATCCTGCCACCGTCACTCGGCCGCAAACATTGAGATACCTGATTTTTAAATTCTAGTAAATCCAAAACTCGCCCGAAATTCATGAAACTTGGCATGCTATCATGGAGCGGCATCAACATGCCATGGTAAATTTTTTGTCCCATTTGGGGCAGGTTTGGGTATATGCTTCTCACAAACCAGAGCTTCTCACAACAAGCGTGATGGTTTCGATAGGGAATGTCCCACCTTTGGGGACGAAACGATATCCATTGCCTCTTATTGCTTTAAAAAAAAATCTCGTGTCAACATAGAATAACAGGAGTGTTGTGTCAATTTTTGTGATTTTTCGGGGTTCGTTTGGACATTTTTATGCATTAACTGAGTTTTCAATGCATTTATGTGCATAATTCAAATTTGAACAACATGCACATGCTCCAGTGCATATAAATTGGTTGAAAAATCAAATATGTGTCCTTGGGTGCATGCTTAGGTCCTATGCAAGAAATGGGAATGAATTTCAAACACCAGGGCACCGTTGATTGCCGGCAAAATGCTGAGATGCTTTATTTTTAAATTCTAGTAAATCTAAAACTCGTCTGAAATTCATGAAACTTGGCACGCTATCATGGAGCGGCATCAACATGGTGTGGTAAAAAAATTGTCCTATTTGGGCAGGTTTGGGTATATGCTTCTCACAAACCAGAGCTTCTCACAACAAACATGATGGTTTCGATAAGGAACGTCCCACCTTTGGGGACGAAACGATATCCATTGCCTCCTATTGGTTCCAAAAAAAATCTCGTGTCAATATAGAACAACATGAGTGTTGTGTCAATTTTTGTAATCTTTCGGGGTTCGTTTGGACATTTTTATGCATTAACTGAGTTTTCAACGCATTTATGTGCATAATTCAAATTTGAACTACATGCACATGCTCCAGCGTATTTAAATTGGTTAAAAAATCTAATATGTTTCCTTGGGTGCATGATTAGGTCCCATGCAAGAAATGGGAATTTCAATCACCAGGGCACCCTTGATTGCCGGCACAACATTGAGATACCCAGTTTTTAAATTCTAGTGAATCCAAAACTCGTCTAAAATTCATGAAACTTGGCATGCTATCATGGAGCGGCATCAACATGCCGTGGTAAATTTTTTGTCCCATTTGGGGCAGGTTTGGGTATATGCTTCTCACAAACCAGAGCTTCTTACAACAATCATGATGGTTTCGGTAGGGAACGTCCCACCTTTGGGGATGAAACGATATCCATTGCCTCTTATTGCTTTCAAAAAATTTCTCGTGTCAACATAGAACAACATGAGTGTTGTGTCAATTTTTGTGATTTTGGGGGTTCATTTGGACATTTTTATGCATTAACTGAATTTTCAATGCATTTATGTGCATAATTCAAATTTGAACTACATGCACATGCTCCAGTTTATATAAATTGGTTGAAAAATCAAATCTGTGTCCTTGGGTGCATGCTTAGGTCCCATGCAAGAAATGGGAATGAATTTCAAGCACCAAGGCAGCGTTGAGTGCCGGCAAAACATTGAGATACTTTATTTTCAAAATTCTAGTAAATCCAAATCTCGTCTGATATTCATGAAACTTGGCATTCTATCATGGAATGGCACCCGACATGCTGTGCATTTTTCGTGTCCATTTTGAGAGAAGGCGCGCTCGAATAATGACAGCCAGCAAAGGCATTTTGAAAAAATAGCTACCACTTTAATATGTCAAACATTTGTATAATTCAAACCATGTGCGTTCTGTTAACCATTCACATGACGCTATGTGTCTTGGTTTTAATGGTTGTAGGAGGTGTCGTGCGGAAAATTGCTTGACCTTGACTGAACGGGAGGCATGCGAGCGCAGTCCGGTGCGTAGGCTGGCCGAGAGGCGTGCAAGCTGTCCTCAAATGCGCAGGCTCACCAGGAAGCGTGCGAGCTATACGTTGCACGGGCTCACTGGGAAGCTATCCCTTTGACTTCCATGGCCATCCGCCTTCCTCTCTGTGCGCGCGCCCCACTCAGCGGCATGGGATGCCGCCGTCGAACACTACCTCTCAGCATCCCCAGCTGTCGCCCTCCCGCGCCCCGCCCGTCAACCCCGGGACGACATGATGCAAAGTGAGAGCAGGATTTGTGCATCTCTTCAACGCAAAAGGTTCTTTTGGATGACCCGTGTGCTACCACTTACAAACAATTTGGTGCGGTTTGCATCTGTCATATTGGGTACGTTACCATTTGTCAAATTGGAAAGATTGGCATTTGTTGATCTAGTAACATTGCCATTTGTCAACCTTGTAACATTGCGGTTTGTCAAAATATGAAGCTAAAAATCACTAGCAGTATCTAATTTTTGCAACTAAAATTCAATAATTAAGCATAGATTTCATTCATAGATTAAGCAGTCGTTCTTAATTTATACAAACAGTTCAACTCGACAGCTGCACTGAACAAACTTTTCCCCAATTGTTGCCAACAACGTACTGAAATAGCTAGTTCAACTATATATACTAGCTAATTTTAAGTATGTTGCAAAGTTCCACCGCATCTATAGTCAGATGAACTGAACAAAATAGCCCCTAAATACTACTACTGTCTATTGTCGGAGGGGCTTTGTACTACTTCCGGCAACCTCTCCACTGCCAAGCGTGCTCAGTAAGAGGCGGAGGAGGAGGAGCCTACCAATGAGCTGGGCAACCGCAATACAGTGCCTGTCGTCGTTGCAGCTTCAGTGACGCTCACCTTGAATGCCCTCTGCCGCTCCAGACAGCCCCTCTCAAAGCGATGGTTCTCCTCATAGATCTCCTGATTCCTCGCCTCTGAGGCGCTGTGCCGCGGCCACGGCGGCGGTAAGGCTCTTTGCGTGCTCGACAAGGCGCTCCTCCTCCTCCCGCAGGAACTCGGTGTAGCGCGCAAGGTCGCTGACGCACGTGCGGCCATCCACCTCCGCCTCCCGCCTTCGGGCGGCGGTGGCGGAGAGGGTGATGAATGAGGGAGTCCCGGATTAGGGGATCCTCGGACAGCCGGACTATATACTTATGCCAGATTGTTAGACAATGAAGATACAAGATTGAAGGCTTCGTCCCGTGTCCGGGTGGGACTCTCCTTTGCGTGGAAGGCAAGCTTGGCAATTCGGATATGTGGATTCCCTTCTCTGTAATCGACTATGTGTAACCCTAGCCCCCTCCCATGTCTATATAAACAGGAGGGTTTAGTCTGTAGGACAACAAGAATCAGAATCATAGGCTAGCTTCTAGGGTTAGCCTCTACAATCTGGTGGTAGATCAACTCTTGTAATACTCATATCATCAAGATCAATCAAGCAGGAAGGAGGGTATTACCTCCATAGAGAGGGCCTGAACCTGGGTAAACATCGTGTCCCCCGCCTCCTGTTACCATTCGCCTTAGAAGCACAGTTCGGGACCCCTACCCGAGATCCGCCGGTTTTGACACCGATATTGGTGCGTTCATTGAGAGTTCCACTATGTCGTCACCATAAGGCTTGATGGCTCCTTCAATCATCTATAACGATGCGGTCCAGGATGAGGTTTTCCTCCTCGGATAGATCTTCGTATTCGGTGGCTTTGCACTACGGGCCAACTCGCTTGGCCATCTGGAGCAGATCGATAGCTATGCCCCTGGCCATCAGGTCAGGTTTGGAAGCCTGAACTACACCACCGACATCCATTGAGACTCGATTTTTGACGGATTCCAGCCCATGACAGGTGCACCCTATAGTCATGATGAGCATGACCTAGATCTGTCATCGGACGATGTTCGGAGGGTCACACCTGCCACTGCCCCCGCTTTAAATCCGGAGCAGATCGTGCCATCCGAGGACGGGAGGATGGACCCCGCCACGGAAGCCGCACACTCTACGACGATAGAGCCGAACACATATCTCACTTCCAATGAGGTCTGCATCATCGGACCCTCGGACTCGTCTCCAGCCTTAGGCTCCAAACAGCGTGTAGTGCATCCATGCCCATCAGATCTAACTGGGCACCGACCATGGAGTTCATCTCCGCGGATATATTTCAGCACTCGCCCTTGGGCGACGTGCTAAACTCATTAAAATCTCTCTCCCTGTCAGGAGACCCTTGGCCAAACTATGTCCAGCTTGAGTGGGAAGCAGACGACGAAGAAATTCATTACCCACCCACCACCCACTTAATAGCCACGGTCGACGATTTAACTGATATGCTTGATCTCGACTCCGAAGACATCAACGGTATGGATTATGATGCCGGAGAAGAACGGGAACCACCGCCCTCAGGGCGCTGGACAGCCACCAGATCATATGATATATATATGGTGGACACACCCAAAGAAAGCAATGGCGATGAGGCAACGGAGGATAATCCCCTTGAGAAGCAAACAAAGCGCCAACGTCAGCGGCGCCACTCTAAACCCCGCCATAGCAAAAACAGCGATACTGGCACAAGAAAGAATAATACCCCAGACAACGCTAAAGATAACGACGACCCCGTAGACCCAGCGATGGAGCAGGGCAAGCCAGGGGATGGCGAACACAGTCCGGGGCTGCTGTCCAATCACAGCGATGTCGATGATAAAACTTATAAACCTGTCTCCAAAGAGGAGAACAGTCCGGACGACGATGCATGCATCATCCCGAAAAAGCACTTGCAACAAGAGCACCTCTACAAAAGGCTTATTGCCACCACGAGGAGCTTGAAGAAGTAGAAGTAACAGCTTAAAGCCATGCAGTATATGCTCAACCACAGATGGAACAAAGTGCTCGACACTGATGAAAGATACGGCGGTGATCACCAGACAAAGAGCTACCCAAAACGCAAGTTGTTGCCCGAATTCCACGACGAGGCTATCGCGCCCATTCCGCCGAAAAACAATACGACCGATCTGCCTGACCGACCACCCCATGGCCGAGACACAGCAGCTAATGACGCCGCACACAAGTCAGCGCACGATCTATGTGAGTACCTAGACAAAAGAGCTGGTATGACCAGGTCGATCTATGGTTCTAGGAAATGCGTTCCTACGCAAGATCACGGCCACCAAACCGGCTATATTGATCGACTACCAGCTCAGAATCAACAGCAAACACTACAGCCGTTGGACACACGCCACGACACATCCAGGTACAGGGGCGCTGCGCACCCCCTGTGCTTCACCGATGAGGTGCTAGACCATGAATTTCCAGATGGGTTTAAACCCGTAAACATCGAGGCATACGACGGAACAACAGACCCTGCAGTATGGATTGAGGACTTTATTCTTCACATCCATATGGCTCACGGAGATGATCTCCACGCCATCAAATACCTGCCCCTCAAGTTGAAAGGACCATCTCGGCACTGGTTGAAAAGCCTCCCCAAAAATTCCATTGGAAGCTGGGAGGAACTCGAGGACGCTTCCAGGGCTAATTTTCAAGGGACATATGTCCGACCTTCGGATGAAGACGATTTAAGTCACATAATTCAACAACCCGGAGAGTCAGCCCGTAAGCTTTGGAATAGGTTTCTCACTAAGAAGAACCAAATCGTCGACTGTCCCGATGCCGAAGCCCTAGCAGCTTTCAAACACAGTGTCCGGGACGAATGGCTTGCTAGACACCTCGGCCAGGAGAAGCCAAGGACAATGGTATCCCTAACAACTCTTATGACCCACTTTTGCGCGGGCGAAGACAGTTGGTTGGCCTGTAGCGGCACCAGCGATCCAGGCACATCCGAAATCAAGGATGGAAATGGAAAACCGCGATGCAATAAAAACAAGCGTTGAAATAATGAACATAGCCCAGACAATACAGCGGTAAACGCCGGATTCAGGGGCTCCAGACCCGGTCAACGGAAAAAGCCATTCAAAGGTAGTAGAGTTGGTCTGTCCAGCCTAAATAAAATTTTAGACAGGTTCTGTCAGATTCATGGCACCCCTGAGAAACCTGCAAATCACACCAACAGAGTATGCTGGGTCTTCAAGCAGGCTGGCAAGCTAAACGCCGAACACAAAGGGAGGGAGCCGCCAAGCGAAGATGAGGACAAACCTCACTAGCCGAACACTGGGGGACAGAAAAAAATTCCACCAGAGGTCAAAACAGTGAACATGATCTATGCCACCCACATATCAAAGAGAAAACGCAAACGCGCACTCCGAGACGTATACGCTGTGGAACCAGTCGCCCCCAAATTCAACCCGTGGTCGGCCTGCCTGATCACTTTCAATCGCAGGGATCATACGACTAGTTTTCGGCATGGAGGATTGGCCGCCTTGGTGCTCGACGCAATAATTTGACGGATACCACCTCACCCGCGTCCTCGTGGACGGCGGCAGTAGTCTTAACCTGATATATTAGGGCATTGTCCGCAAGATGGGGATAGACCCGTCAAGAATCAACCAAAGCAGTACTACCTTTAAAGGAGTAATACCAGGCGTAGAGGCCCACTGCATGGGCTCTTTGACGTTAGAGGTTGTATTCGGTTCTCCCGAAAATTTTCGAAGCGAAGAACTAACCTTCGACATCGCTCCATTCCGAAGCGGCTATCATGCACTACTCGGAAGAACGGCCTTTGCTCGTTTCAATGTAGTACCGCATTATGCTTATCTCAAACTCAAGATGCACGGTCCACGTGGCATCATCACAATCAGCGGAAACATGGAGCGTTCTCTCCGTGCGGAAGATTATGTGGCGGCTCTAGCAGTCGAACCACTGAACGGCCCCTCCAACCCGAGTAACTCATCGGTCTTCAAGACCACGGACACGGCTAGACATGTTCGGCACACACGTATTTATAGCAGTCCAGATAAATCTGAGCTTGATTAATGGCTATGCCCACATATATGGTGCTAGGGGCTGCCCGCATGTAAAAGGTCCATAGTTCGGCTTGACCCTATTTACACTCAATATATTCTCAAGGTTCATTAAGAATAACCGACTTTTCACATGGTCACACCAGATTCTTTCACCTGGATTTTTTTTTTTACATATGACCATCGTGCTAAACCCTTCCAGGATAAGGCACAACAGAGACAAAGGCGCAGACATGCAGCAAGGCCCCGCTCAAAGGTTTCTTTTTAGATTAAGACCCTCCGTAAACCTTTTTTATTGTCTCTTGTTGCCTCACACCCTCCTGGCACTCAAAATAACCAAGAGGGATACCGGCGTTATTGGCAAGCTTATGATTCGCCGGTCTAAAATAGATGTTACACGGGCAGCAACCAATGTGTTTTTGGGATCTATGCCCTCACCACAGTCGCTCTTTCGTCAAGCCGTATTAATGCACATACCTGGAAATTCAGGGCTCATTATTGAGGGCATTACTTAGCTCACTATATGTCGTAAAGTCTGAATACCTTCAGGAATGTTCAGCGTCGCGAGTTTGGCTTTATATGCATCAGCTCCGAATCATGTCTTTGGCCAATGGTTGGGTTTGCCCGGCTCCTGTGTTTTGCTACCTTACGTTCTGCTCTATTGGCTAAGGTGGCACAGGGAGAACTACTATGATTGTGCCATGGTTCATCTGGATGAGCACCTCAGTAGAGAAAGCCGAATACTGACTGTCATGATAAAGCGAGAGACTGGTCAACCACTCGATGACCCAGCAGAATCTTCGTGATTCCCCCGCATTAATGAAGGACCGGTTTCCCGGTCACGTATGTACACGCACCGTATTCTGATAAACATGGACATACCAGGGGCTATATAGTAGCCCCACCGTCAAACTCCTATGGCTAAGTGAAAGCGTTAAAGCTATATAGTCCGATTGCCTCGTCCGCCACGCTACCACCTCCTTAATGGACCAAGACGTTGGATCAAGTGTGATTACGCGCTTTGCCGAACACCCCCGCATTATATGCGAGGGGGCTAAAGCCGACGACTGCAAACTTTCAAGTTATATACATATATACATAAGCGGCCGCACAGGAGGCACTAAATACTTTACAGGCAAAAGTATAAATATAGCCTTTATTATTAAAAGCATTGTTTTTACAATCAAGATACATGTCATTTGAACATGCTATTCTTTGAGCACTGAGCCTCTTTTAAACGGGCACCTTCTAAGACTTCTTAAAAATAGTGCTCGGGCGAGTCCTGGTGCCCGGACGGACCCCTAGTTGCAACATCGGTGGCCTCCATCTTCGCCCAATATGTCTTAACACAGGCAAGGGCCATCCGCGCACCCTCTATGCACGCCGACCTCTTGACAGCATCGATATGCGGCACAACACGAATAAATCATTGCACCAAACCAAAACAACTATCCGGACTTGGTTCCTTCAACCACAGGTGATCCACGACGGCCTTCATAGCTAGCCCGGATAACCTATGGAGCTCGGACCATTCGGTCATTTCCTCATTCAACAGCAGCGGACGCCTTGGAGTGCTGAATTGCGACCAGAACAATTTTTTTGACCACCGAATTTCGTTCGCAATAAAAAGGGCTTCCCAACCGCGATATCACCGGCTTGCCGAAACTCCTCCCGAGCCTCTCTGATCTTAGAGCGAGTTTCCTTTGCTGCTTGTAAGGCCCTCTCTAGGTTAGCCATTTTCATTTGGTTTTCCCTTTCGAGAAGCTCATATCGGCTGGCGGCATTTTGCAGCTCAAGAGCCATGTTGGATATTTTATACTCACTTTGGCGATGAGCAACCTGTTCGGCTTTTAATTCATCAGCTGCCTTCACGGCGGCCGTATTATTGCTCCTGGCTTGCTCCTTGGCCCGGGCAAGCTCTGCCCGAAGGGTCTCCACGGCGGCAGCACCATCTGCAGTCAGAGAATATTATAAGTCCTAGCATCATGCTCTTGTTAATATTTGCTGGCCACCCAAATATACATACCCCGTGCCTCGTCAAGCCGCTTGTTCACAAGCGTGATGTCTGCATCCGCCACGTCAAGTTGCCGCCTTAGTTCGGTAAATTCAACAGTCCGGACAGTTGCCGGAGCTACAGACGCCTGCACACAATATTGGCACAATCATTACCAGAGATTATGATCCTCTGCTTGCCTCGTTCGGATGGCAACCAGAGTCTCAGGGGCTACTATCTATACAAAGTGCACCTTGTGTTTACGCTACAATCAAAAAATATCACTTGGCGTACCTCAAAGCCTCTTAGCAGGCTCGTAAAAGCTTCATCCAACCCGCTTTTCGCAGATGAAATCCTATCAACCTCCGTACCCATTAAGGTACGATGTGCCTCTGAGATAGCCGCTTGCCGCAAAAGACCCGTCAATGTGTCTGGTTGTACATCAGACAGTCCTGGGCCTTCTCCATTGGTATCTCTAGCAGCTGAGAACCCTGGACTTCGGGCGGCCGAAGAGTTACCTTCTGGTCTTTGCGGATCGGGAGAGATCCTCCGGGATGATACCTCAGGGTCGTCCGCCTTATGAGGCGGGGAAGTAGGAGGAGGCGTTTCGCTCTCCATCATCTCCGGAAGAAGATCCCCCAAGGACGAACATTGTTGAGAAGGGCTATGAGCAGGACTGCAAAACATATGTCTCGATTATTATTCTCAGGAAAAGAACGGGGCATGCTTACTAGAGTACCTTTGTTCACTTACGGCTCGGTTAACGGCTGGCGCCCCTGTGAGCGTTGTGCGGCAATGATGCCCTCCGGGGCAGGGCCCCCTGATGAAGGTTTCTTCCATCGTTTGGAGACCTCTTCTTCCAAATCTTCGGGGGCGGTCCTTTTCTTCCCGTGGGAAGAGGGGGTGCTAGATTCTCCTCCCCGTTCATCCTCCGACACGGGGGTGCTAATATCCACGGTTAGGATGCGTAACGTACCTCCAGCATGAAGTCCACTCTTGGCTTCCCCATTCCTCTCCTTGTCCTCCCCCGATGGCACTTGATAAGGTGCGCGAGCAAGCATCCTGGTTAGTACAGGATCCGGCGAATCTTCGGGAAGAGGGGTCGAACACCTGATCCTCTCTGCCTTTCTTATCCAGTCCTGGCCGAGGGTGGTTTTTTAGAGTAATGTTGTGACAAATATAATGATAGTGTGTTCAGTCACGGAATTACTTACCTGGCTATCTGGACGGTTGCAGTCGAGGCCCGCATCCTCTATGGTGACCGGACACTTTATTCGTGATCCGAAGTATAATTGATACATTCCTTCGAGCATCTGGTCGAGGAAGTGCTGAATAGTTCGCGGTCCTTCCGGGTTGAACTCCCACATACGGAGAGGTCGACATTGGCACAACAAGGCCCGGCGAACTAGCATTACTTGAATTACTTTGACAAGGCTGATATCCTTCTTGAGGAGATCCCAAATGCGGCTTTGCAATGTCCGCACGTCATCAATCGATCCCCAGTCCAGCCCCTTGTTGACCCATGATGCAAGCTGTGGCGGAGGGGCAGAGCAGAAGGCTAGGGCAGCCGCCCACTTCCTCCCTCGAGGTGCTGTGATGTAAAACCATTCCCGTTGCCATAAATCAGAAACTTTCGGGAAAGAACCCTTTGGCCATAAAGCATCGACACCTTTGCTTATTATAGCGCCTCCGCACTCCTCATGTCGCCTATCGATCATCTTCGGCTTCACATTGAAGGTCTTGAGCCATAAGCCGAAGTGTGGGGTAATGCGGAGGAAGGCCTCACACACGACGATGAACACTGAGATGTGAAGGAAGGAATCTGGAGCTAGATCATGAAAATCTAGCCCATAATATAATATGATCCCTCTAACAAAGGGATGAAGACCGAATCCTAGGCCTCGGAGGAAGTGGGAGACGAATACGATGCTCTCGTTAGGTTTGGGAGTGGGAATAACCTGCCCTTGAGTAGGAAGCCTGTGAAGGATTTTGGCGGTCAGATACCTAGCCTCCCTAAGCTTCTTGATGTCCTCCTCTGTGACAGAAGAGGCCATCCACCGGCCTTGAAGGTTGGCTCCGTACATGATTGAAGGACCGGGGCGCTTGGACTGAACCTTGGGTGTTGGAACTCGAGGTAGGGTAAGGGAAGGATTAGGCGTGGAAAGAAAAGGACGGGTCTTGACCTCTTTATATAGAGGGAGAATGTCAAGCGTTCTCCGCGCGGCCGTTTGGAACTTGCCTAAACCAAGGAGTCATACTAATGGAGCGGTTGGGTTACCCATGCCCGTATTGATGAGAATCCCGTGATAAGGGGGACACGATCTCTGCTTCGACAAGACGTGCCAATAAAACCGCCTCGCGAGACGTGCAATAGCAGGTTGAGAAAACGGTTTGAATAATGACCGAGCCACGACCTGATGTCACGCTATGAAAAAGCTGTCAGCAGATTAGACTCGTGGAATATTGTACTCTCTACGGTGGTATGTGGAATTTGTTTTGCAGAACCGGACATGATTCTTGTGTTCAAGATCTACTTTGGAGTATTCGGAGAAGGAACCCGCCTTGCAATGCCGAAGACAATCTGCGCACCGGACTTATCGTCATTGAAGCCTAGTTCAGGGGCTACTGAGGGAGTCCGGGATTAGGGGGTCCTCGGACAGCCGAACTATATACTAATGCCGGACTGTTAGACTATGAAGATACAATATTGAAGGCTTCGTCCTGTGTCCGGGTGGGACTCTTCTTTGTGTGGAAGGCAAGCTTGGCAATTCAGATATGTAGACTCCCTTCTCCGTAACTGACTCTGTGTAACCCTAGCCCCCTCCGGAGTCTATATAAACCTGAGGGTTTAGTTCGTAGGACAATAGCAATCAGAATCATAGGCTAGCTTCTAGGGTTAGCCTCTATGATCTCGTGGTAGATCAACTCTTGTAATACTCATATCATCAAGATCAATCAAGCAGGAAATAGGGTATTACCTCCATAGAGAGGGCCCGAACCTGGGTAAACATCGTGTCCCCCGCCTCCTGTTACCATTATCCTTAGACGCACAGTTCGGGACCCCCTACCCGAGATCCGCCGGTTGACACCGACAATGACCCTGGCGGTCGTCGGTGGGCTGGCGGCCTCGGCGGCTGACGACAGGGTGGCCGCCACGACCACCACCTCCCGCCTTCAGGACGTGGTGGCAGAGTGGGTGATGGCCATAGTGGCTGGCAGTGGGCGGCGGCAACGACGACCACCTCCCGCCTTGAGGCCACAACGGCGGAGCGGGCGATGGCCCTGGCTTTCGACGGTGGTGTGGCGGCAACGACGGCCGGCAACAGCTGCCGACGAGCACCGGCGGCGGAACATGTGGTGGGTGTTCTGCACATACCCAACAGGGACGCCACACGCACTACACTACGTCGGGGACTACGCCAACGCCACGGTGTAGCCTCCCAGCTAGAGCTGTCCTCTGATGATGGCGGAGTGGCTGAGCGACGACGATGGACCAGTGCCAGTGGCGATTGTGGGAGAAGCATACGAGATAAGTGATACGTCTCCAATGTATCTATAATTTTTGATTGTTCCATTCTATTATATTACCCGTTTTGGATGTTTATGGGCTTTATTTTTCACATTTATATCATTTTTGGGACTCACCTACTAACCGGAGGCCCAGCCCGTATTGCTGTTTTTTTTGCCTATTTCAGTATTTCGAAGAAAAGGAATATCAAATGGAGTCCAAACGGAATGAAACTTTCGGGAGCATGATTTTTGGAACGAACGTGATCCATAGGACTTGGAGTGCAAGTCAAGAAGCAGCCGAGGCAGCCACGAGATAGGAGGGCACGCCCACCCCTACAGGGCGCGCCCGTTGTCTCGTGGGCCCCTCGGGCGGTCACCGACGTACTTCTTCCTCCTATATAAGCCTACATACCCCGAAAACATCCAGGGAGCCAACGAAAAACTATTTCCACCACCGTAACCTTCTGTATCCACGAGATCTCATCTTGGAGCCTTTGCCGGCGCTCCGCCGGAGGGGGAATCGACCACGGAGGGCTTCTACATCAACACCATAGCCCCTTCGATGAGTTGTGAGTAGTTTACCACATACATTGGGTCCATAGTTATTAGCTAGATGGCTTCTTCTCTCTTTTTGGATCTCAATACCATGTTCTCCTCGATCTTCTTGGAGATCTATTCGATGTAACTCTTTTTGTGGTGTGTTTGTCGAGATCCAATGAATTGTGGGTTTATGATCAAGTTTATCTATGAGAAATATTTGAATCTCCTCTGAAGTCTTTTTATGTGTGATTAAGTTATCTTTGCAAGTCTCTTCAAATTATCAGTTTGGTTTGGCCTACTAGATTGATCTTTCTTGCAATGGGATAAGTGTTTACCTTTGGGTTCAATCTTGCGGTGTCCTTCCCCAGTGACAGCAGGGGCAGCTAGGCACGTATTGTATTGTTGCCATCGAGGATAAAAAGATGGGGTTTATATCATATTGCTTGAGTTTATCCCTCTACATCATGTCATCTTGCTTAATGCGTTACTCTATTCTTTATGAACTTAATACTCTAGATGCAGGCAGGAGTCGGTCGATGTGTGGAGTAATAGTAGTAGATGCAGGCAGGAGTCGGTCTACCTGTCATGGACGTGATGCCTATATACATGATCATGCCTAGATAATCTCATAATTATTCGCTTTTCTATCAATTGCTCGACAGTAATTTGTTCAACCACCGTAATACTTATGCTATCTTGAGAGAAGCCACTAGTGAAACCTATGGCCCTGGGTCTATCTTTTATCATATAAGCTTTCAATCTACTTTTATTTGCATCTTTACTTTTCCAATCTATATTATAAAATACCAAAAATATATTTATCTTATCATATTATCTCTATCAGATCTCACTTTCGCAAGTGGCCGTGAAGGGATTGACAACCCCTTTATTGTGTTGGTTGCGAGTTCTTTTTGTTTGTGTAGGTGCGTGGGACTTTTGAGGAGCCTCCTACTAGATTGATACCTTGGTTCTCAAAAACTGAGGGAAATACTTACGCTACTATTGCTGCATCACCCTTTCCTCTTCAAGGAAAACCAACACAAGCTCAAGACGTAGCAATAAGCTACAGGGAGGGAGGGGGAAATGCGACGCAGGACTCGCCGGCCATGAGGGTTTTTTATAGCAGGCCGGTAAGCATTGGGATTTTGGGGGATTTCACCAAGTCGGGCGGGAAGTTTGCGCGGGAACCTGCAAGGTTGCGCGGGAACGGGCTCACCAACGATTCATTGGCGCCACCGTATGGCCAAAAGAACGCCCCCCGCACGCTACGCAATCTTGCGCAGTAAGCCGTCCGCGGTAGCGGGGTGACAAGACGTGCGAGAGGAGGACGAAGGGCCACTTACACATACAGTTATTAAAAAAACATTTGCGATTTAATTACCTACTATACCCCGGTCCGGGTTTATAAGTATGATTTAACTAATAAAATGCGAATGCATGTCGCCAAAGATTATATAGTTTGATTCGTATTTGAACATATTCTCCAATTATATAATTTTTATAACATGCATTAACATTTTGTTGGTTAAATTTGAGGGCAAAGTATGGCACAGAATATAAAGCGGACTATAGACTAGACAGAGGCGGTAGCACACGGCCGCTCTCTACGCAGTGACGTAACCGTCGGCCAGCTTGTAGGCGACCATTTCATGCGTGTTCAACTACTCTATGTGTGTGGTTGGTTGTGGTTCAAGCGGCCACAATGCTCTTATCGCGTCCCACCGCGCACGCTCTGCTCTCGGGTCCCTCCGGGTGTTCTACCCTTGTCCCTCCATGCGCATTGCCAGTATTTGGGGCCAGCGCACGATCACGCACGTTCGTGTGCATGCGGTTGCACCGGGCGCGTCGCGATGATGCAGTTACCCACTGCAAAAACTTCCATGCGGACGCGCCGAGAATCCAGGTCACTCGACCCCCTTTTATTCCTGCGGCCATTTACCTTCATCCCTCGTCTCACACAACACAATAAGCACACCCGCAAGGACACGTACAGAGAGGACATCCAGCGGTTCCAATGGCGCTCCCAGTGGCCGACGACGACAACGGCAGGCAGTTCACCATGCAGCATGTCATGGACACCCACGTGAGGGGGAAGGCTCTCTTGGTGGTGTACACGAACGATCTGGCATTGGTGGAGAGCTCCATCCAAACTATGGAGCAGTTCCTTGCCGAGGACAAGTACCAAGTTGTCGGCTTTGACCTCAGGTACTGTCATGCCCAATATGCGATACTATCCTAAAGAGACTCGAAGGTCCCACTAAGGATAGAACCACATATTGATACGCTTTTGCAAGGTGGATATCATTACATCAACATTACATAATAGATGGGGATACATACAAAAGGCAAACAATGCCACAAGGGTACAACATCATCTTACATAAGAGTACTATCCGACTACAGATGAAACACAAACAGAAACTCGAACGACATCCACCCTGCTAGCCCAGGCTGCCGACCTGGAACCTATCCCCTGATCGAAGAAGAAGCAGAAGAAGAACTCGAAAACAAGCAAACATCGCTCTCGCGTCATGATCATCGCATAACCTGTACCTGCAACTGTTGTTGTAGTAATCTGTGAGCCAGGAGGACTCAGTAATCCCATTACCATGGGTATCAAGACTAGCAAAGCTTAAAGGGAAAGGAAGGGGTAAACTGGTGAGGTTGCAGCAGTGACTAAGCATATATGGTGGCTAACATACGCAAATAAGAGCGAGAAGAGAGCAAACGGAACGGTCGTGAAGCTAGCAATGATCAAGAGGTGATACCGAACTCCTACTTACGTCAAACATAACCCAAAACCGTGTTCACTTCCCGGACTCCGCCGAAAAGAGACCATCACGGCTACACACGCGATTGATGTGTTTTAGTTCGTATCTGTGTCAAGTTATCTACAATCGGACATTAACAAATTCCCATCTGCCACATAACCGCGGGCACGGCTCTCGAAAGTTTATACCCTGCAAGGGTGTCCCAACTTAGCCCATGATAAGCTCTCGCGATCAACGAAGGATATTCCTTCTCCCAGGAAGACCCGATCAGTCTCGGAATCTCGGTTTACAAGACATTTCGACAATGGTAAAACAAGACCAGCAAAGCCGCCCGATGCACCGACAATCCCGATAGGAGCTGCACATATCTCGTTCTCAGGGCAACACCGGATAAGTCAAGCTATGAGTAAAACCAGACCTCGAGTTTCCCCGAGGGGGCCCGCAGGCTGCTCAGTTCGGACCAACACTTAGAGAAGCACTGGCCGGGGGGGGGGGC
The DNA here is from genome assembly GCF_002162155.2 of Triticum dicoccoides. Classification (NCBI taxonomy): domain Eukaryota; kingdom Viridiplantae; phylum Streptophyta; class Magnoliopsida; order Poales; family Poaceae; genus Triticum; species Triticum dicoccoides. The sequence continues at coordinate 468,133,885 of NC_041383.1, read as the reverse complement.
TAAAATAAAATGGCCCTTGGGTTAATTACTCCCAAGGGAAAAATAGGTGGTGGTGAGGCAAATGGTAAAACCAATGTTGGGCCTTGCTGGAGGAGTTTAATTCAAGGCGAACTGTCAAGGGGGTCCCATAAATCGCCCAACCACGTTAGGGACGCAAAATCCGGGAACATAATACCGATATGACGGAAACTAGGGCGGAAAGGGTGGAACAAAACACCAGGCATAAGGCCGAGCCTTCCACCCTTTACCAAGTATATAGATGCATTAATAATATAAGAAATATTGTGATATCCCAACATAATCCTGTCCACCATGGAGCAATCTTCAACTTCACCTGCAACTAACAATGCTATAAGAGGGGCTGAGCAAAGCGGTAACATAGCCAAACAACGGTTTGCTAGGAAGGGTGAAAATGTTAAGAGGATGACATGGCAATTTGGGAGGCTTGAGGAACAAGTGATAGGTAGCGCAGCATAGCGATAGAATGAAGCAACCAGCATAGCAATGATAGTAGTGAGATGAAAGGTGATGGTCATCTTGCCTGATATCCCGCTAGGAAGAAGAATGAGTCCATGAAGAAGATGAAGCCACGAAGACGAACCAAGCGTAAACGAACGAATCCTCACGATCGCAACGAAACGGGAACTATCGAGAAGAATCACACAACATGGTAAACACACCACACATTTACAAGACATGATGCACAACAAGCATGATGCATGACAAAGCTACATGGAGCTACTCATGGCAAGAGATGATGCATACAAGAAAAACACATCAAAGCAAGGTTAAATGAGGCCGGAAACAACATATAACAAATCCGGTAAGTCCTCATATGCAAATTTAGAAGTTGGTCCAGACCTGAATAAGCCTTATGTTCAAGTTGTTAAACATCAAGTTAAAGAGCATCAAGAGGATCTACACGAAATTCTAGTCAAGTTACATATAAAGTTCATTTACTTCGGAGCTATGCCTAGAAGATATGAGCAAAACAAGTTAAACATGGCATTGATGCAAAATGCATACAAACATCAAGCAAACACTCTCAAAACATGGATGCAACATGATAATATGAAACTACATGCAATTCTAAGCAAGTTTCATATAGAGCACACTCAAAACGGAGCAACGGTTCAACAAGTTTAAAGGACAAGCTGTCCAAAACAGCAACTAGGCATCTTGCAAGCATCAAAACAATATGCTATAGCACCTCAACATAATAACAAAAGGCATTGGCATGAAGTACAGGTAAAGCATGACAAAACATGAACACTGAGCTATCTCCAGAAAACACTATAACATGCTCAAAAGGACATGGCAATATTGCAAATAATAACATCTTACAGACGGCAGAAATAACATCAGGTTGCAATGTTTAGAGCTATCAAACAACATGCTACAGGAACTTATCATGATAAACAAAGGCATGGCATGAATCTACTAATTGCATAGAACAAATGTCCCTTACTGACCATGAGCCAAAAGGGCACAAAAAATATGATGGCACCCATGTAAACATGGCAAGTTATATGACAGATTCAGACATGGCAGGAACAACAATAAGTAGGCATGTTGGTGAGCTTGTACCACTCACCACAGAGCAATACATGGCATGGCAAGGTGACCAACAGTAAGAAGAAATGATTATGAATCTAAACATGGCAAGAGCAAGTTCATAGCATGCTTGGATCACTAACAAAAATCATGGCAACATTGAACTTAATGTTAACAGGCTGACAGCAACATTATTTAGCAAGTTGAGAGCAAGATTACAACAAACTACAGCAAGCTATAATTGCAACAAAGGACATGGATGGATATAGAATGACATGTATAACAAAACATCCTTAGTGAACATCTCCAGATTATGCATAGAATGACTTGTTGCAGAAGGTTTACATAACATCATGATATAACAGATTCAGCCTAGCAAAACAGTAACAGCAAGTACCCTACTTCACGAGCTTGATGCACTCAGTACAAGACTCACAAAAATACATGGATTGCACCACAACAAAGATGACATGTTGTATCTCATAACACATGTAGACATCAAGCTCATAATATGCACACACAAAATGCAATGAAAAAGACAAAACAACAAGTTATACCAGTTTCAGCAGGTTAACATCATATAGCACTCTTGCAACAATGATTTAGGCATCAAGATGAACTCAAACAAGCATGACACAATGGAATGAAATTAAGAGCATCTCATGATGAACATTTCGACATATCATATGCATGAAACGGAGCAGCACACATGAAGTTATAGCACGATGAACAGAGCACCAGAATGCAAGAAACTGGGGACACTCCTTCCTTCGTACAGAACACCGGCGACGGAAGTCAATGGCGACGGGGTGGAGGCGTGGGACTCCGCCGTCGAGGGGAGATGGCGTGGAGGCGCAGATCCGAGAGTGGGGACTCCATTCCCGGCGACAAGGCTGCTTAGGGTGGTCCGGGCGCGGAGATCCATGGCAGCCATGGAGAGGTGGCTCCCTGTAGGAGAGAGAGAGATCGTGAGGGGGAGAAGAACGAAGGGAGAGAGCGACGGGAAGGCGGCGACCTGATGGAGGTGGAGCAGCGCACGTGGACGGCGGCGGGGACGAGGGCGAGGCCGGGCGGCGCGGGGCTGCGGCCGCCGAGGAGCTCCGGCGAAGGCAGCACGAAGTCCGGCAATGCCCGGCATGGTTGGCGGCGTGCTCGGGCCCATATGGGCTTGGGCGGGCCGACGATGGGCTCTACGGGCTCGCGCGGCTGGAGGGGAGCGGCGGGGTGACGTGTCGCCTTCTGGTTGGGCGCGGGAGGCGGCGGCACTGACATGGCGGGTTGCGATTGGCCGGGCAACGTGGCTGTGAGGCGGTGGACATGTCCGGCGTGGGGTTGGACGTGTCCGGTGGCGCGAGAAAGAGGAAGGCTAGGGTTCATCCGCGAATTTCGGAGGGGGAGGTGATTTTATAGGTAGAGGGAGCTAGGAAACTCCAAATAGAGTGCGGTTTTCGCCCACACGATCGTGATCGAATGACCGAGAGCATGGAGGGGGTTTGGATGGGTTTTGGTCCACTTTGAAGGGGTGTTGGGCTGCACACAAAAGAGGCCTTTGCGGATACCCGGTTAACCGTTGGAGCATCAAACGACCTCCAAATGGAACGAAACTTGACAGGCGGTCTACCGGTGGCGTACCAAGGCCGCTTGGCAAATCTCGGTCCATTCCGAGAATGTTTAACACCCGCTAACGAAAAGAGACAAGAAGGGGATGCCGGATGACATAGGAGTACCGGATTGCAAAACGGACAACGGGGAAAATGCTCGGATGCAAGAGACAAACACGTATGCAAAATGAGATGCACATGATGACATGGCAAAATGCAACACACAAGAAAATGACATGGCAATGACGGTGAAGAACTGGAAGACACCTGGCGCATCAGATCCGGGGCGTTATAGGTACACAATGGGTCGTGTCGGGCACGGTCAGAAGGTTGCCGTCACCCAGTTGTGCATGCAACGTGACATTCTCGTCTACCACTACCACCCGGCCACAACGCCTCGCAAGCGTTTCTCCAGGTTTATCAACAGCTCCGACTACAGTTTCGCTGCAGTGGACACCACCAACGATCTAAAGGCGGTCAAGGTTTCGGGCTTGAAATCCCTGAATCTTGTCAACATCTAACGCCACTACAAGGTCTGGGGTAGCGACAAAAACAAACTGAACTCACTGGTTAACCTCGCCTCGGCCATCATCAACCCCTACTACATGAAGATGAAGAATGAGAGCAATAAGGACAAGAACGTCTGGCACAATGTGTGGCATGAGAGACTGGATGAACAACATGTCAAGTACACGGCCATGGATGCGTACACAAGCTACGAGATGTACAGGCGGATCGTTGACACGAGGAACTGTCTTCTTCATAACCCAGATGAGGCATCGAGCAACATAGCAGTGGCGGGAGTGTCACAAGAAGTATATGACTAGACGATCATTTCTCCTACTTTATAATGCATGCAATTTTTTATTGAGGTGTGTGCGAATGATCTGTATAGTCACTTATGTAATTGGATGTTTATTTCAGTTATATATATACATGTTATTCAACTGTAGATAGAGCATATCACACGGCTAATTAGCAGCAATCATATGTGTTATTATTGGTCTTCGCACACATTTCTGATTACGGACCTGTTTGCCACGTATCACACACATCTTGTTCAGTTGAACCGTTTCCATTGTGTTGCCTAATCACACACAGTTCATCCTAGTGAACCGTATGTTGTATATTGCACACGCCTTCATCTGGTTGCCCGTTTCTTTTGTTCCTCCTCATCCCAAATAGTTAATTGAACTGAATCGTATGCCCTGCATCGCACAAGCAACTAAAATCTGAATCGTGTGTGATGCATCCGTCATCGCAAACATTTTGCACATTTTGGACGGTTTTTTACACCACCGTTTGCGATTATGGCATTGCACACAGTTTCGTTGAAGGGTCTCTGATCGTAGTGTCGTGTTTGGACCATCCTGCAGTAGTGTAGTAGGATTCGGCCCCCTTCTTTTCCTTCTCATGGAGGTGGAAAGGGGGAAGGAGAGGGAGTGGGAGAAGGAAAGGCGGGTGTTGATGAGGATACAGACCCAGGGTAGGGTAAAGGCCTGACCTATACGTCCTACCCAAGGTCACTACCCTAGAAGATAAGAAGTCCAAGAGGCAACGAAGAACCCCCAGTCAAAGATGTCGAGTGCAATCCACTTGACCAGTCATATCACTCGGGCGCCCCCCTACCTGTTGTCACTCGACCATATGAGGAATCACTCGACCTACTGAAGGCCAGGAGTCACTCAGCACTGCAATGGTCGGACATTCACTCCGTAGTCTTTAAGGTCATTAATAACACTTATGACTGGCATTATCAGTAACACCCCTACTTTATGTACATTAAGTCCCTTGTAATGGAGGATGGATGGGGTCCTGGTGCACTCTACATAAGCCACCCCCCTCCTCTGAGACAAGGGTTCGCACCCCCTGTAACATCACACACATATAATCCAGTCGACCGCCTCTGGGCACCGAGATGTAGGGCTATTACTTCCTCTGAGAAGGGCCTGAACTCGTAAATCTTGTGTGTACATCTTCACCATAGTTGAGATCTTGCCTCTCCATACCTACCCCCCCTTTCTACTGTCAGTCTTAGAACCATGACAGTTGGCGCCCACCGTGGGGAAGGTGTCTTAGCGACTTGTTGGTGAAGTTGCAATTTTTCCGATCCCCATCATCATGGTTTCCGGCGGTGGATTGGCTGAGGGCCGCGAGATCCGTCTTGACGCGCTCGTTTTCATCGCCGACGACTCCGCTTGGCTTCAGGAAGCTCCCCTTGACGTCGAGGCACTCCCCGTCCGAGGGGCGACGCACTTTCGTGCGTGTGTTTGGAGCGCCCTTCTCCGGCAGCCGTCGACCCAGTATCGGTTGGCTCCGATGGTGTCTTCTCTCCCTGCTTTTTGCCTCCGCAAGTGATCCGGTCAGTCGCAGCTTCAGCGGTGGGTGAAACACACGGTGGCTCGACATTCGGTCACCCATCAAGTCATGGAAATCGAGCCCGACGAAACTTTCCACGGCCTGTTCAATCTGTCAACTAGCTCCATCGAGACCGCATCCGAGTGCGATAGCAGCGACCCTGCGGCTGAAGTCTTGGTGGTCGATGGACCATGTAGTTCGCCTGGTTTCTGCCGTGAAGACAGCGGGGATGGTGGCAGCGATCCGTCGCGCGTCCACGAGGAGTACCATCCCGAACCCCTCTCTTCGCAGCAGAGGGAAGAACTTCGTTGCCGCAATATGGATGCACTCCACACGCCCATCATTGGACAAACCCCCGAGGCTCGGGCCTTGGAAGAGGTGCGCTTGGCTAATTTGGTTGAGCACACTCGACTGGAGACCCTCCAGCACGCTCTCGACGAGCGTGCCCGGGAGCGGATCTCTGAGTCCAGTCGACGGCAGCTTTTCCCGCCTCCACCTAAGGTATACCGCACTCCGATTCAAAATCTCATAGCTGTGGCCTGCATAGCAGAGTCAATTCAACCTTCCCAGTCGGAGGCTGGCAGAGGTTTGATGCAGATCCGGGCGTTACTCTGGGCAGCAGGAGAATAGAACACAGCAGTGTCTCAGTTGCAGAATAGGATTCATAGCAGATCCGTGGTAGCGGATATAGTTCAGTCGGCCCACAGTCCAAGATCGCCCCTGCGGCGTGAAGGCCGTGGGCAGTATGATCACCAACTCGACCGCGACAATTGTCGTCGAGTGCCCACACCTCCTCTGAGGAGTGCATCATATGTGCCTCGGCAGTACGATGATAGACGCCGTCAGAGTGGCGAGCGCAGAGCACCAGTCAACCCAAGAGAGCCAGGCTTAGATGCAAGATCTATCCTCGTTCAAGGTCTAGTCGACCGGAACAGAGCGCATAGAGAAGACCCTGGCAGAGATCGTCCGACTGGCAGCAGAGTTCATGTTTCGGGTCAACAGTGTTTCAGCAGAGCCATCAGGGCTGCAGTGATTTCTCCCAACATCAGGTTGGCGACTGGAGTCAGTAAGTTCACTGGAGAGTCCAAGCCTGAAACTTGGCTTGAGGTTTACCGAGTGGCTATGCAGATTGGTGGCGGGAATGATGAAGTGGCAATGAAGCATCTTCCTCTGATGTTAGAAGGGTCGGCCAGAGCGTGGTTGACTCGGTTAGCCCTAGGAGGTATACACAGTTGGGAGGAGCTTGCTCAAGTGTTCGTCAGAACTTTTGAGGGCACTTGCAAGCAGCCAGCAGGGTTGACAGAGTTGCAGCATTGTTTGCAAAAACCGAGTGAGACTCTAAGGGGTTTCATTCAGAGGTGGACCACTTTTCATCACACCGTGGAAAATGTATCAGAGCATCAAGTAGTGTGTGCCTTCAAGGAAGGCGTTAAATACCGAGAGCTGGACCTGAAGTTCGGTCGGACTGGAGATATGACTCTGACTCAGATGATGGAAATAGCCACCCGGTACGCTAATGGAGAAGAAGTGGATCGACTCCGAAGCGGAAAGGGTAAAACAGTCGGCCAAGATGCCGGTGGGGGTAATTCCAATCGGAAACAGAAACGTAAGGCCGAGCCTGCAGCACCCGGTGAGATTGCGGCAGTGGTTCAAGGAAAGTTTAAAGGAAAACCTAAGGGGCCCTGGACCCTTAAGAAGGTAAAGGATCAAGTAGGAAATGATGTGTTGGATTTACCATGTCACATCCATACGAAGAAGGATGAAGAGGGTAATCTGATTTACCCTAAGCACACCACTCGACAATGTCGACTCCTGATCTAGTAGTTCCGAGAGAAACAGTCCAGTGAGATGGAAAAAGAGTCGGATAAAGACGAGGACGAAGAGGAAGATGACGGTTATCCCAAAGTCAACTCCACCCTAATGATTTTTGCTGATGTTGAGAGCAAGAGTCGGTTGAAAGTTATCAACAGAGAAGTGAATATGGTTGCTCCGGTGACGACAACCACATACCTGAAATGGTCACAAACAGCCATCACATTCGACCAGTCTAATCACCCAGCGCGTATAGCCACTCCTGGGAGGCAAGCGTTGGTGGTCGACCCAGTGGTCGAAGGCACTCGACTGACCAAAGTGCTGATGGATAGTGGTAGCGGCCTGAATATCCTTTATGATGAAACCTTGAAGGGGATGGGCATTCCGATGTGTAAACTTAGCGAGAGCAATATGAGCTTTCATGGTATTATCCCTGGAAAGAAAGCCGAATCACTCGGACAGATCGCCCTTGATGTGGTTTTCGGGGATTCCAAGAATTACCGTAAGGAAAAGTTGACATTTGAAGTAGTGGATTTCCATAGTGCTTATCATGCTATTCTGGGTAGGCCAGCCTATGCGCGTTTTATGGCTCGACCATGTTACGTGTACCTCAAGTTGAAGATGCCCGGTCCCAGAGGAGTGATCACAGTCACTGGTAATCGGCAGAAGGCAGAAGAATGCTTCCAGAAGGGTTTCAAAATTGCCGATGCGCAAATGGCAGCAGTTTAATTTCAATAGTATCAGAAGAATGCAGATCCGAGTGATTTGCTCCGAGCTAAGAAGCCTGCCACGGATTCTGCATTTCATTCGTCTAGAGAGACGAAGCCGATTCATATCCACCCGACCGATCCCAATGCTGCACCGACTCATATCTCAATGACACTCGACAGCAAATAGGAAGAAGCGCTCATTCAGTTCCTCCGTAAGAACTGGAACATCTTTGCATGGAAACCATCTGACATGCCGGGTGTACCCAGAGAATTGGCTGAGCACCATTTGTGTGTCGATCCCAAGGTAAAACCCGTCAAAGAGCATCTTCAGTGGTCCGCCATGCAGAAGAGAAAAGCAATTGGCGAGGAAGTGGCTCGGCTCCTAGCAGCAGAGTTCATCCAAGAGATCTACCACTCCGAGTGGCTTGCCAATGTGGTCATGGTCCCTAAGAAGGACGATTCACTTTGTATGTGCATCGATTTCAAGCATATCAATAGGGCTTGCCCGAAATATCATTTCCCCCTCCCCCGCATCGATCAGATTGTTGACTCGACTACGGGGTGTGAGCGCTTGTCTTTTTTAGATGCATGTTCCGGGTATCATCAGATCCGACTGTATGGTCCCGATGAAATAAAAACAACTTTCATCACCCCATTCGGGTGCTTTTGCTATGTCACCATGTCATTTGGTCTTAAAAATGCCGGAGCCACATTCATGAGGATGATTCAGAAGTGCCTGCTCACTCAAATCAGTCGGAATGTGGAAGCATAGATGGACGACATTGTGGTCAAGTCACGTAAAGGTTCCGACCTGCTGACTGACCTCGCAGAAACCTTTGCCAACCTAAGAAGGTATGATATCAAGCTTAATCGTCAAAGTGCACATTCAGAGTTCCAGGTGCAAAGTTACTCGGTTTCCTCGTTTCTGAACGGGGGATCGACGCAAATCTAGAAAAAGTTGATACCATCCTCCTAATGAAACACCATGTGCTTGTGCATGACGTTCAGAAGCTTACTGATTTTTTGGCCACCTTGAGTCAATTCATTTCTCGTCTTGGTGAAAAGGCCTTACCTCTTTACCGATTGATGAAGAAATCTGATAAATTCGAGTGGACTGATGAAGCTGACGCAGCATTTGCAGAGCTCAAAACCCTGCTTTCCTCCCAGCCGGTGCTTGCTGCACCAATCAGCAAAGAGCCTTTATTGCTTTATATTGCAGCCACTGGACAAGTTGTCAGTACAGTACTCACGGTCAAGCGGGAAGAAGAAGGAAAGGCTTACAAAGTTCAGCGCCCAGTGTATTATCTCTCTGAAGTTTTGACTCCATCCAAGCAGCGATATCCACATTATCAGAAGCTTGTCTATGGAATCTACATGACCATGAAGGAGGTTGCACAGTATTTCTCTGATCACTCCATTACAGTCGTCAGCGACGCACCATTATCTGAAATTCTGAACAATAGAGATGCAACTGGTCGAGTGGCAAAATGGGCGATTGAGCTCCTTCCATTGGATATCAAGTTTGAGTCAAAGAAAGCTATCATGTCCCAAGGAATTGCAGATTTTCTTGCCGAGTGGATTGAGCAGCAACTGCCGACTCAAGTTCACTCGGAGCATTGGACCATGTTCTTCGATGGCTCCAAGATGCTGAATGGTTTCGGTGCTGGGGTAGTATTGGTATCCCCCCGTGGAGACAAGCTTAGCTATGTTCTCCAGATTCATTTTGATTCCTCCAACAATGAATCTGAATATGAAGCACTTTTATACGGGCTACGTATGGCCATTTCACTCGGCGTCCGTCACCTTATGGTCTACGGCGACTCGGATTTGGTGGTTAATCAAGTGATGAAAGAGTGGGATGTCAGGAGCCCGACCATGACTGGTTATTGCAACGCAGTAAGAAAGCTGGAAAAGAAGTTTGAAGGGTTGGAGCTTCACCATATACCCCGACTGAAAAATCAAGCTGCAGATGAATTGGCAAAGATAGGATCTAAGAGAGAGGCCATTCCCAGCAATGTGTTTTTGGAGCATATTCATTCACCTTCAGTTCAGGAAGATCCTTTCGTGGAAGAGCCCCCACAGCCTAAGAGCACCACAGATCTGACTGAAGTCGAAATCCCAGCTGTGGTTGACTTGGTCATGGAAGTTTTGGTCATCACTCCCTACTGGACAGTGCCATACGTTGCATACATTCTTAGGAAAGAGCTTCCAAAGGATGAAGAAGAGGCTCGACAGATCGTCCGACGATCCAAAGCCTTTACTGTGATAAAAGGTCAGTTGTTCAGAGAAAGTGTAACTGGAGTCTGCCAGAAATGCATCACGCCAGAAGAAGGCCGGATGATCCTCAATGATATTCACTCGAGGACCTGTGGTCACCATGCGTCCTCTCGGACCATCATGGCCAAAGAATACTGAGCCGGATTTTACTGGCCACATGCCAACGAGATGGCGAAAGAAATAGTAGACAAATGTGAAGGCTGTCAGTTTTACTGCAACATGTCCCATTAGCCCGCATTAGCTCTGAAGACTATTCCACTTGTCTGGCCTCTCGCTGTCTGGGGATTGGATATGGTTGGACCTTTGAGGACTGGCAGGAGTGGATTTACCCATGTGCTGGTAGCAGTCGACAAGTTTACCAAATGGATCGAAGCCAAGCCCATTAAAAACCTTGAAGCAAGTATAGCTGTAAGTTTCATCAGAGAATCGACATTCAGATATGGTGTCCCGCACAACATCATCATGGATAATGGGTCGAACTTCGACTCTGACGAGTTCAGAGCCTTTTGTGCTTCCCAAGGCACGAGGGTCGATTACGCTTCAGTCGCCCATCCTCAGTCGAATGGGCAGGCTGAAAGAGAAAATGGATTGATTCTCAAAGGACTGAAACCCCGATTGATGCGTGACCTCAAGCATGCAGCAGGTGCGTGGGTCAATGAACTTCCATCAATACTTTGGGGATTGAGGACAACTCCTAATCGGTCGAATGGACGAACTCCATTCTTCTTAGTCTATGGAGCTGAAGCCGTACTCCCGAGTGATTTGCTTCACAATGCACCCCGAGTTGAGATCTTCTCAGAAGAAGTAGAACAGGCTCGGCAAGATGCGGTCGATCTCCTCGAAGAAGAAAGAGAGATGGCCTTGGTTCGGTCAACCATTTATCAACAAGACCTACGACGATTCCACGCCAGATACATAAGGGGTCGGGCATTTCAGGAGGGAGACTTAGTTCTTCGAGTGGACCAGCAGAAACCACACAAGCTCGCTCCTGCTTGGGAAGGCCCCTTCGTTGTCACCAAAGTGCTCCACAACGGAGCATATCGTCTTTTCAACGTCGAGCACAATAAAGATGAGCCACGCGCTTGGAATGTGGCTCCACCCCTTTTACTCTTAAGCATTCGGACTGTTGAGAGTAATAAGAAATACCTTTTAGTTTGATTATCAAAGACATGATTTTACAGTCTTCTGAATGATTGTTGTTCATTTTTTACATGTTCTAAAATCCCCTAGTGGGTGCCTTAGCTGCGAATCCATTTCGCCTAAGTTGAAAGAAAAATCCTACCGAGTGGTGAGCCAGGCTCTCACTCGGGGGCTTAGCTGTGAATCCGTTTCGCCTAAGTTTGAAAAATCCTACCGAGTGGTGAGCCAGCCTCTCACTCGGAGGCTTAGCTGTAGTCCAGTAGTGGCCTAAGTGTTAAAAAATCCTACCGAGTGGTGAGCCAGCCTTTCACTCGGAGGCTTAGCTACAGTTCAGTACTCACCTAAGTGTTAAAAAATCCTACCGAGTGGCGAGCCAGCCTCTCACTCGGGGGCTTACCTGCAGTCCAGTACTCGCCTAAGTGTAAAAAAATCACCGAGTGGTG
>NC_041383.1:468045521-468121764 GCF_002162155.2 Triticum dicoccoides | reverse complement strand
TCCAGTACTCGCCTAAGTTTGAAAAATCCTACCGAGTGACGAGCGATCCTCTCACTCGGGGGCTTAGATGCAGTCTAGTACTCGCCTAAGTGTAAAAGTCCTACCGAGTGACGAGCAATCCTCTCACTCGGGGGCTTAGCTGTAGTCCAGTACTCGCCTAAGTTTGAAAAACCCTACCGAGTGGCGAGCAATCCTCTCACTCGGGGGCTTAGCTGCAGTCCAGTACTCGCCTAAGTTTGAAAAACCCAACCGAATGGTACGGGTCGACCACGACCCCTCCCCCCGGGGCTGCACCGTCAAGAAGAAGGACGAGATTGTGCGCACTGCCAAAGGCTCATCAAACAGCTGACGCCAAGGCGAGTTTCTTTCAGGAACGTCAAGACCATTGCTCAATGCCTCGCTGATGAGCTGATCAATGCTGCCAAAGGCTCATCCAACAGCTAGTGCCAAGGCAGACTGCTTTCAAGAACGTCAAGGCCATTGCTGAGTGCCTCGCTAATGAGCTAATCAATGCTGCTCAACGCTCGTCCAACAGGTCGACTGCGGCCTCTTCCTCAGAAGCTGCATCGAGAGTACAAAAACCAATCCAAGTGAAGAACGAGTTCCGCTCGAAGACAAACGCAACATATTCAAAGATAAGCCAAGTTTAGATAAATCCAAAGGTTCCTAACTGCGGATTAAAGTACTCGGGTGTCAGGCCCGAAGGAGTTTCAACGATTACATAATCACTCGGCATTCCGAGGCAAATGAGCATGAATCATAATGTTTTTTCGATCACTCGACGGGAGAAGGGCTAGCTGGATCGCAGAAGCTGTCAAGGTCAATGCTGTCCGCAATACGAGTGGCAGCCTCAAGGAACGTGTCCATGAAGGACTGGAAGGCGTGCTTCTTAGTATTCACGACCTTGAGGGCCGCCAACTTGTCTTCTCTGGCGTCCTTGCAGTGCACTCGAACCAATGACAGGGCGACATCAGCACCACAACAAGCGGATGACTTCTTCCACTCCTGCACTCAACCAAGAATCTGATTGAGTCAAGTCATCCGTGACTCGAGATCTTGAGAAAGTTCCGCCTGAGGCCAGAGTTCGGTGTCAACCCGGGTCATCGCCGCCTTCAGTCGAGCCAGATAGGCAACGGCGCCGTCCAAGCATGATTCCAACCGCAGCAAGTTCATTGCAACATCATCATTCACAGGATAATTGATGGGGTCGAGACCTGTCTCGACCCGCCCGGTCTTAGCTTCAAAATCCTAGCAAAGTTCTATGCAATAATGAAAAATAGTGAATCGACAATACTACAACATACTTCAATCGACGACAACTAACCAGTCGAGCGGCTGTACCTTCAAGCTTCAGAACCAATTTCGCGGCAAGTTGTCCGAGATAGGACTCTAGCTTGCCTGTCTTGGCTCTGAGGCCTCCGACTTCATTGGTCAGGTTCTCCTTGTCCTTCTTCAGTTGCACAACTTCTCGATTGGCTTCCGAGATGGCAGTCTTCACCTTCGTGTTCTCCTCTTCCAAATTGCCGACTGAAGCCAGCTTCCTGTCCGCAAGCATTGTCTTCTCACGTGCTTCCTTCTGAGTAGCAGCAAGGTCCTGGTCCTTCTTCTCCAAAGCTTTCTTCATTCTCTCTAAAGAAACAACACTCTTCAGACGAGCCTGAAGTTGATGGTTTTCGCTATGCACATCTGCTTGTGTGAAGTCACTCGGTTCAAAGAGACTGAAAGAAAAAATAGTGAAAGACGTGAGCTACTAGGTGGGGAAGAGTCGATTGGTTACCTCCCATGATGGCCGTTTCTTCTTGAGCAGTCTTGAGGTTCTTCTTGGCGAGTTCAAGATCAAGTTCAAGGCTAATATGCTTCTTCTTTAACTCAGAAAGTCGAGCTCCAAGATCGCAAGACTTCTGCAGTCGGCGAGAGAGATATATCAGTCGACAAAAAGAAAAGACAATGACAGTGAAAGTTACTCTAAGACTACTGACGAATCAAATATTCAACAGTGGTCTCGTGGACTACACCCAGTGGGTGCACTTAGCATGCCCCCACTGATCTAGATCAACACTCAGCATGGTCTGCCCAGCGTGAGTCAAAAAACAAGGTAAAAAGAAGATTTTGAGACCTCAGCCGACTGCCAGCAGTCGACCGTGGTCTCGGGGACTACACCCAGTGGGTGCACTCGGCGTGCCCCCACTGGTCCGGACAGAATAACAAGACTCAGCACGAGTCGAGTGGAATGGAAGACTTCCTAAACTCCAAACACAGGCACACCCCAGTGGGTGATCAGATATAAAACATCATTCAAAAGTTCAGTCGGAGTTCATTGACCTTAACATTGGTCTGCAGGGCGGTGTTGGCGTTATAAGCCACCTGACTGGCCTCGTGCATCACCTTCACCTGCTCCATGACAAGGTTCACCTGGCGAAGAGCCTCCCTGGCAGCACTTGGCGAATCATCTGAGGTCTGATATGCAGCAAAGAGTGATGGCTCCAAGGCGGCCGAAGCAGCTATTGGGTCAGATGCGTGGAGTTGCACTGGAGCGGCAGGAGCCGGAGCAGTTGACCCCGACGGACGATCAGTCGTCAGTGGGCTGGCAAATGTGACGTTGTTCCGAACTGGATCTCCGGAACACTCGACCACCGTCTCAAGCACCAGCGTCGACTGAGGGACTTGAACTTCAATCCTTCTCCTGCTTGAGCCCCCGCCTCTCCTCCTCCTCTCCTGTAGAGGCACTTCTTATTCTTCATCATCAGGAAGCACGATGACTTCTCGCAGAACTACAGAGAGAGAAAAACATCAGAAATTCAGCTGACTAACAACTCAATCGACTAAATGAAGCCTGGTCGAACGGACTTACCATCTTGGGAGGTGGCCGCATCGTTGGTCTCCTCGTCTCCTGGAGCTTTATCAATATCCATGTCAGTTTCAGCAGAGGTTGGGCTAGAAAGATACATGATCCATATGGTCAGAACAAAAGCTTCAGTCGGGCTAGATAAATGCAAGAAAGATACTCACCCTGAAGCGACGGGGACGTCCATCTTGATCCTCGGCAAAGTCTTCCGAGCCTTTGGAGGAGCAACCTTGGGATGCTTGGCTACCTTCTCTGTCAGCTCCGCAGTCGACGTGCGAGTGCGTTTTTGTGTGTGGGTACTTGGGGCCACATTCTTTCCACGCCCGCTCGCCGGGTCATGGTGTTGCTTGGATCATTGTTCAGAGCGCGGCGGCGAGTTGACCGCTTCCTCGTCGGCTGACTCCTCGCTCTCCTCCTCCTCGTCTTCATCCAAAGATTCCCATTAACCGCTCTCCTACGCGCTGGCCTCTCCCTCCTGGTCCTGCTCTAGAACTTGTTCACCGTTGGGCATCGAATACATGTCAGTAAAAACCTACAAGGCAAGAATTCTAGTAAAAGTCAGTCGAGCTCAAGTACAGTCGGAATGTGTATGCAAAGACAGTCGGAATAGACAACATACCTTGTCGGGCTGATTGTCGTCACTGAAGGGGATGACTCTCCTGGCTCCTCTGGGTTGTCCTGGTTTCCTGTAATGCTCTTCAACCACATAGCCACGGCTTGGCTGGCACTTCCTCTGGATGAACACGAGCAGTGTGGTCGGACCCAGAATACAACCACATGGGATGGTCATGGGCCTGAAGAGGCTGGATGCATCGACTGAGGAATACTTCTAGCAGGTCCATGCTAGTGACACCCTCATTAATCAGTTGGACCACTTTCTCAACCAGCATCTTCGTCTCCACGTTCTCAGCAGCAGTCACTTTCAGTGAGGAAGGAGTCTGGACACGGTCAAAACTGAAGTGGGGAAGGCCGGTCGACTGACCTGGAGTTGGGAGATCCTGGCAGTAGAACCAGGTCGACTGCCAGCCCGTAACCGATTCAGCGAGAGTCATGGAAGGAAAAGAACTCCTCTGCCTCTTTTGGATACGCAAACCCCCACACATCTGGATGACATGGGTCTTCGAGTCACTCGTTTTTGCTTTCTTCGCCGACTGGGAACAGATGGTGAAAATATGTTTGGAAAGGCCCCAGTGCGGTCGACATCCCAAAAAGTTTTCACACATCGACACGAACACGGCAAGGTACATGATGATATTGGGAGAAAAATGGTGGAGTTGGGCACTGAAGAATTTCAGGAAGCCCCGGAAGCAGGGGTGCGGAGGAAGCAAAAAACCCTGGTCGATGTGGGTGGCGAGCAGTACACACTCACCCGGTCGAGGCTGCGGCTCCGTCTCCCCCTCAGGCAGCCTTGCTGCACCCTTGGCGATCAGCCCGGACTCCACCAGCTCATCCAGATCTTCTTGCCAGAGCAAAGACCGGATCCAATCACCCTGGATCTAGCCTGGCGGCAGCCCCGAGCGCGATGATGACCTGCGGTTCTGCTTCTTGCCTTTTGCTGCCCCCGTCGCCTTCTTCGCATGCTCCAGTGCCGCCATCTTGTCCTTCACCATGGCGGCAGAGCGGCAGTGTCGAGAGAAGAGGAGCTAGATGCAGTGAAGAAGTAGAGGAAGAAAAAAGAGAAACAGACGCACACAGTGCAGACGCCTTGGCTCCGTCGCCTTATAAAGGGCCACTTCCGAGTGGCTGATGTGTGGGGCTAGGCGATCCTATCAAATCCCGCAACAGTCACGCGCAACGTACATGGCGTGGAAATCGAGGCACTACTGTTTATCCGCCCCGCTTACTTTGGCATGCCCCATCCCACGCGCTTCCCTGAAATTTCGTATCCCGTTAAATCCAGGATACACTGCTATCAATCGCGCCAAAGATTCTGCACACCAAGACAGCACTCGGCAGATGACACTACAAGTTCAGTCGTTAACTTTCTGAATGGATCAAGGCAACTGAATCGATGTTGAAGTACCAGCGTAAACCTTCCATCCTGCATAAAACACTCGCGAGGTGCAAAGCTCAGAATAAGTTCAACTTCAACCTACTTTCCACTCGAACCTTAACCCAGTGTGCGTGAAAAATGACACTCGATGTGGTATTCGGCACCCCGGAGAATTACAGGTCCGAAGAAATCACATTACAAGTGGCTCCTTTCAGCAGCGGATACCACGCCCTTTTAGGGCGGGACGCATTCACGAGCTTTCAAGCTATACCCCATTATGGGTACATGAAGCTTAAAATGCTCAGACCCAATGGAATCATCACTCTAGCTAGTGATCCGGACATCGCACTCCGCGCCGAAAATAAAACTGCAACACTAGCCCTGGAAGCATTATCCGAAGCCCTAGCGGCCGAAGAACTAACAATGCTGCGCGCCACAGTGGACAGGGACGACGTGATACTCGACAAACAACCCAAGTCCACCTCGTTTAAACCCGTAGACGCGATAGTCAAATTCTAGGTCCATCCAACGAACCCCACAAAGACAGCTTCCATCGGGACACAGTTGAGCCCCACAATGTACGCCACACTATGAGACTTCCTACGTGAGAATTGGGACATTTTCCCCTGGCATCCTTCAGACATGCCGGGCATCCCACGCAGGCTGGCCGAACACAGCCTCAATATACTGAAAGGATACAAGCCCGTCAAATAGACTCTTAGGTGCTTCTCAGAGCCTAAACGGCAAGCCATGGGAGAAGAGCTAGCCAAGCTACTTGAGGCCGGATTCATCAGAGATATCAAGCATCCTGATTGGCTGGCAAATCTGGTAATGGTACCAAAGAAGGACAAATCCTAGCGCCTATGCGTCGATTTCAAAGACCTCAACAAGGCTTGCCCCAAGGATCCCTCCCCCCTCCCTCGCATCGACCAAATCATCGATGCCACCACAGGACACGACTCACTATGTTTCCTCGACGCATATTCCGGGTACCATCAAATAAAGATGGCAGAGTCTGACCAAGCCTCAACGGCCTTCATAACGCCATATGGTCCCTTCTGCTTCAACACTATGTCGTTCGGGCTTAAAAATGCCGGCGCAACCTATCAACGCATGATTCAAACATGCCTAGAGAAGCAAATCGGCAAAACAGTGGAGGCATATGTGGACGACGTGGTCATAAAAACAAGACACGTCGAAACCTTAATAGATGACTTGAGACTTACGTTTGACAACCTCCAAACATACGACATCAAGCTAAACCCGGAAAAATGTGTTTTTGGCGTACCCTTCGGGAAGTTGCTTGGCTTCATCGTTTCCAATAGAGGAATCAAAGAAAATCTGGCAAAAATTCAAGCTCTGTCATAGTTGGGTATCCCAATAGACCTCAAGCATATCCAGAAACTAGCTGGATGTGTGGCTGCCTTAAACCGCTTTATCTCCTGATTAGGAGAAAAGGCACTACCTCTTTACCACCTTCTTCAACGCACCAAACACTTCGTGTGGACGGATGCAGCCGCGGTCGGACTGGATGAAATAAAGACCCTATTGGCCAGTAATCCACTCCTGACAGCGCCAAATATTGGCGAACCTATGCTACTGTACATAGCTGCAACACATCAAGTTGTAAGCGCAGTGCTCATCGTCGAACGAGAAGCAGACGGATACAAATTCCCGCTCCAAAAGCCAGTATATACGTGTCCACTGTCCTCACCCCATGCAAATCCCGATACCCACACTACCAAAAGATAGCATACACGGTCTTCATGGCATCCTGGAAGCTACGACACTACTTCCAGGAGTGTTCGGTTACAGTGGCCTCCGAAGTACCACTCAATGACATAATAAACAACCGCGACGCTATGGGACGGATTGCTAAATGGGCCACCAAGCTCCTTCCGTTCGACATAACATACAAACGCGGCGGGCCATTAAGTCGCAAGTATTGGCTGACTTTGTCGCCGAATGGACAGAAGCCGAACTCCCTAAAGAGTACGGCGCGTACTCTAATTGGATCATGCACTTCGATGGCTCTAAAATGCTGGCCGGATTGGGAGCAGGTGTAGTCCTGACTTCCCCCACCGGAGACACGGTCCAATACATACTCCAAATATTATACACAGACTCCAACAACGCAGCCGAATACGAGGCTGTGTTGCATGGTCTTCGGATGGCAGTCTCTATGGGCATTCAACACCTGGAGGTGCGCGGGGACTCAAACCTCGCAATATCACAAATAAACAGAGATTTTGATGCCAAGGATTCGAAAATGGCGGCCTACCACAACGCCGTCCTCAAAATGTCAGCTCGGTTCGAGGGGCTCGAATTCCACCATGTGGCTCGAGAAAACAATCAAGCGGCGGATATCCTCACCCGCATCGGCGCTAAACGCGGCCCTATCCCACCTAACATATTCCTAGAGAGGCTGTTCAAGCCATCCGTGGTATGGGAAGGGGAGTCTGGCAGCACTAGCCCGGATCCGAATACAACCCTAGATTTCGAACCATCTGATGTAATCGGGGGCTCCGCCACCGAAATAACACCTTCGGCCCACGAAATCATGACTGTAATCGCCTCGTGGACCGAGCCTTTCTTGGCCTACCTAAATAGGCAGGAGCTCTCCGAGGACCAAAATGAAGCACATTGTATTGCGCGGTGTTCCAAGGCCTACAAAGTCCATGAGGGAGAACTCTATAAGAAAAGTGCAACCGGAGTGCTCCAAAGATGCATCTCCGAAGAGGAAGGGCGGCAGCTCCTTGCTGAAATCCATGCCGGACTCGGTGGGCACCACGATGCGGCTCGGGCACTTGTCAACAAGGCCTTCCATATAGGTTTTTATTGGCCGACAGCCCGAGCAGATGCACAGGACCTTGTCCAACACTGCGTCGGTTGCCAGCTCTTTGCCAATCAGAGCCATACGGCCCCTACCGCTCTCCAAACAATCCCCATTACTTGGCCCTTCGCGGTCTGGGGGCTGGATATGGTCAGACCCCTTAAAGGCGGAAGCCATAAGAAAAAATACTTATTGGTCATGGTGGACAAGTTCACCAAATGGATAGAAGCCAAACCAATTAAAATGGCCGAATCCGGACCAGTGATAGACTTCATATCAGGGGTTGTACACCTTTTCAGCGTCCCCCATGATGACATGATATGAGATGCATGACATGAACGATATGCAAAACGAAAGATAAAACCCAATCACGGAGGGAATATCATAACAAATAGCCGAAAATGGCAAGAGTTGGAGTTACAAATATGGAAAGATACATCCGGGGTGATACAACACTCCACCACTACAAGAGGATCTCGTCCCGAGATCTAGGACTGAAAGAACTCCGGATATTCGGAATGGAGGTGGTCCTCGCGCTCCCAGGTGGCTTCTCGGTCCGAATGGTGTGACAACTTCACTTTCAGGAATTTGATTGACTTGTTGCGAGTCTTGCGCTCGGTTTCTTCAAGAATAGCAACGGGGTGCTCATGATAAGAGAGATCTTCTTGGAGGTCAATTTCTTCGAAGTTGATAGTGCGCTCAGGAGTCTTGAAGCACTTGCGAAGCTGTGACACGTGAAACAAATCATGCACATTCGCAAAGTTGGGTGGAAGCTCAAGTTGATAGGCGAGATCGCCTCTTTTGCCAATGATCTTGAAGGGACCCACGTATCTAGGGGCAAGCTTCCCTTTGATACCGAAGCGACGAGTGCCTTTCATTGGAGAGACATGGAGGTAGACATGGTCTCCAATTTCAAAAGCCACATCACGGTGCTTGTCATCATAATAGCTCTTCTGGCGCGATTGCGCGGCTTTGAGATTCTCACGAATGACTTTGCACATTTCTTCGGCTTTTGTGATCAAGTCGTTGCCAAGAAGTTGGCGTTCACCTGTCTCGGACCAATTGAGAGGAGTATGACACTTTCTGCCATAGAGAATTTCGAACGGGGCCTTGCCCGAACTCGCTTGGAAGCTGTTGTTGTAGGAGAACTCGGCATATGGAAGACAATCTTCCCACTTCATACCGAAGGAAATGACACAAGCCCTGAGCATATCTTCAAGGATTTGATTGACTTGCTTGACTTGGCCACTTGTTTGAGGATGGAAAGCTGTGCTGAAGCGAATGTTGGTGCCCATGGCCTTCTGAAAGGAGTCCCAGAACTTAGAAGTGAAGATGCTTCCACGATATGAAGAAATCAATTGTGGAATGCCATGCAAGGATACAATCCTGGAACTGTATAGCTCTGCCAACTGAGCTGCTGTGATAGATTCTTTGATAGGAAGGAAATGAGCCACTTTTGTAAGCTTATCAATGACAACGAAGATAGCATCATTTCCACGCTTGGACTTAGGAAATCCAATCACAAAGCCCATCTCGATATGGTCAAACTTCCATTCCGGAATAGCAAGAGGTTGGAGGAGACCAGCTGGTCGTTGGTGTTCTGCTTTCACCCTTCGACAGACATCACATTCATTCATGAATTGAGAAATTTCTCGCTTCATTCGAGTCCACCAATACGATTGCTTGAGGTCATGGTACATCTTCATACTTCCAGGATGAATGGATAGAAGGGAATTGTGTGCCTCATTCATAATGACTTTTCTCAGACCGCCTTTAGGAACCACAATTCGGTCCTCGAAGAAAAGAGTATCTTTGTCATCAATGTGGAAGCACTTGTATTTGGAAATGCCCTTGTCGATACCATGTTTCACCTTTTTCACCATGGTATCCAGGAGTTGTGCCTCACGAATCTGGTCTTCCAAAGTTGGAGTGACTAGGAGGTTGGCAAGAAAACCTTGAGGAACAACTTGAAGATTCAGTTTGCGGAAAGCTTCACAAAGGTCCGATTGGAATGGCTTGATAATTAAGCTGTTGCAATAAGCCTTTCTGCTCAGAGCATCTGCAATCACATTTGCGTTGCCAAGAGTATATTCAATACTTGGTTGTACTCTTGAATCATTTCGACCCATCGAGTTTGCCTGAGGTTGAGGTTGGGTTGAGTGAAGATATAGTTGAGGCTCTTGTGATCGGTGAAAATGTCCACTTTACTTCCCAACAAGAGATGTATCCATGTTATCAATGCATGGACAACTGCCACCAACTCAAGATCATGAGTGGGGTAGTTCTTTTCGTTGGGCTTCAACTGACGAGAAGTATAGGCCACAACTTTCTTCTCTTGCATTAACACAGCACCGAGACATGCAAGGAGGCATCACAGAAAACTATGAATGGCTTGGATTCATCAGGAGGAGTTAAGACAGGAGCTGAGACAAGCTTCTCTTTGAGGGTGTTGAAAGCAACGTCACACTCAGGGGTCCAGACATACTTGGCATGCTTCTGGAGGAGGTTGGAAAGAGGTTTTGCAATCTTAGAGAAGTTCTCAATGAATCTTCGGCAATAGCTTGCAAGACCAAGAAAACTGCGGAGCTACTTGACATTCTGAGGAGGTTCCCAATTCACAATTGCAGACACCTTCTCGGGATTAACAGCAATGCCCTTGGCGGAGATGATGTGACCAAGATAAAGAACTTCATCAAGCCAGAACTCACATTTGGAAAACTTGGCATAGAATTGATACTCTCTGAGCTTGTCGAGCACCAATCGCAAATATTTGGCATGATCCTTCTTATTCTTGGAGAAGACCAAAATATCATCGAGATACACCAGAACAAATTCATTGGTGTAGGGGTTGAAGATGAAGTTCATCATTCGAGAGAATGTTGGAGGAGCATTGACAAGGCCGAAAGACATGACAGTATATTCATAAGAACCATAGCTTGTTCTGAATGCTGTCTTGGGAATATCTTGTTCACGAATGCGAATCTGATGATAACCCATACGAAGGTCAAGCTTGGAGAATACTTTAGCACCTTTGAGTTGCTCGAATAGCTCATTGATGTTGGGAAGTGGATACTTTTTCTTGATTGTCTTCTTGTTCAATGGATGGTAATCGACGCACAGTCGGTCCGTGCCATCCTTCTTCTGGACAAAAAGAACTCCACAAACCCATGGAGATGAACTCGGTCTGATCAAACCCAGACGCTCTTGTTCATTGAGTTGTTTCTTCAATTCCTTCAGCTCTTTAGGTCCCAGCTTGTATGGACGCTTGCAACGGGTTCAGTGCTAGGCTCAAGATCGATAACGAACTGGACTGGCCATTGCGGAGGCATACCCGGAAGCTCTTCTGGAAAGACATCTTGGTACTCACAAACGACTGGAATCTGAGAGATTACATCTAGCTCGCCCTTCTCATTGAGAGAAAACAACCGAATGGTTTCGTCATGAGCGGCATAGATGATAACATCCTCAGAAGAGTGTGTCAATTGAATTTCTCTGGCAGCACAATCAAGTTGAGCTTTGTGCTTAGAAAGCCAGTCCATCCCGAGAATTAGATCAATATCAGAATCACCAAGGACCATTGGAGAAGACAGAAATCTATAGTCGCCCATCTTGATAGAAACATCCAGAGCCATCATTTTAGTATTCATGAACAAACCCGGAGAGGAAACTGCTATCGGCTTAGGCAGATCAACAATATGCAAATCGTGCATGGATGCAAAAGGCTTTGATATGAATGAAATAAATGCAGCCATATCAAATAAAACTTTTGCAGGAATATCATTAACTGGAAGATTACCCATTATGACATCAGTAGATTCCTCCGCTTGCGCTGCATTCATCTTTTTCACCTTTGCAGACCTGGGACTATGCTTGACCACTAGATTGCTTGAAGATCTCATAGGAGGAGGAGGCGGAAGGCGCCTTTGGTTGAAGCACTTGTTCGCGTAGTAACCTTTCTGCTGGTACTTGTTGCAAGTCACCTCTAAGAGCGGACGATGATAAGGAGCATTTGACCTTGGAGCTTGAGAATTTGACTTGTTCTGATAGCCTGGGTTGGGTGGGTGGGAAGATCCATGATACGTCCATTTTGCATCATGTTTTTATGTCAATATTTATTGCATTATGGGCTATTATTTCACGTTATGTCACAATACTTATGGCTATTCTCACTTATTTTACAAGGTTTACATGAAGAGGGAGAATGCCGACAGCTGGAATTCTGGGCTGGAAAAGGAGCAAATATTGAAGGACTATTCTGCGCAACTCCAAAAGTCCTGAAACTCCATGGAATATCTTAGAATAAATAAAGAAAAATCGTCGCCAAAGATGAAGGCCAGGGGGCCCACACCCTGCTCACGAGGGTGGGGGGCGCGCCCCCTGGGCGTGCCACCCTACCTCGTGGGCCCCCTGGTGGCTCTCCGACGCCCATTTTTTCCCATATGAAGTCTTTCGATGAAAAAAATAAGAAGCAACCTTTCAGGACGAGACTCCGCCGCCACGAGGCGGAACCTTGGCGGAACCAATCTAGGGCTCCGGCAAAGCTGTTCTGCCGGGGACACTTCCCTCCGAGAGGGGGAAATGATCACCATCGTCATCACCAACGCTCCTCTCATCGGGAGAGGGCAATCACCATCAACATCTTCACCAGCACCATCTCATCTCCAAACCCTAGTTCATCTCTTGTATCCAATTCTTGTCTCCAAGTCCGGGATTGGTGCTAGTAGGTTGCTAGTAGTGTTGATTACTCCTTGTAGTTGATGCTAGTTGGTTTATTTGGTGGAAGATAACATGTTCATATCCTTTATGCACAATATTACCCCTCTGATTATGAACATGAATATGCTTTGTGAGTAGTTACGTTTGTTCCTGAGGACAAGGGAGAAGTCTTGCTATTAGTAGTCATGTGAATTTGGTATTCGTTCGATATTTTGATAAGATGTATGTTGTCTAACCTCTAGTGGTGTTATGTGAACGTCGACTACATAACACTTCACCATTATTTGGGCCTAGAGGAAGGCATTGGGAAGTAATAAGTAGATGATGGGTTGCTAGAGTGACAGAAGCTTAAACCCTAGTTTATGCGTTGCTTCGTAAGGGGCTGATTTGGATCCATATGTTTCATGCTATGGTTAGGTTCACCTTAATACTTTTGTTGTAGTTGCGGATGCTTGCAATAGAGGATAATCATAAGTGGGATGCTTGTCCAAGTAAGGGAAGTACCCAAGCACCGGTCCACCCACATATCAAATTATCAAAGTACCGAACGCGAATCATATGAGCGTGATGAAAACTAGCTTGACGATATTCCCATGTGTCCTCGGGAGTGCTTTTCCTATTATAAGAGTTTGTCCAAGCTTGTCCTTTGCTACAAAAAAGGATTGGGCCACCTTGCTGCACTTTATTTACTTTTGTTACTTGTTGCTCGTTACAATTTATCCTATCACAAAACTATCTGTTACCATTTATTTCAGTACTTGCAGAGAATACCTTGCTGAAAACCGCTTATCATTTCCTTCTGCTCCTCGTTGGGTTCGACACTCTTACTTATCAAAAGGACTACGATAGATCCCCTATACTTGTGGGTCGTCAAGACTCTTTTCTGGCCTCCTTGCCGGGGAGTGAAGCGCCTTTGGTAGGTGGAATTTGGTAAGGAAAAATTTATTTAGTGTGCTGAAATTTTCTGTCACTTGTTACCATGGAAAGTAATTGTTTAAGGGGCTTGTTCGGGGTATCTTCAGCCCGTCCAGTTGAGCCAAGAGTTTCTCATCAACCTACTGAACCTACTGAATCTATTGAAAATGAAACTGCTTTTCAGATTCCTTCGGTATGATGGAAAAACTGCTAGGTAACACTTTCACAGGAGATGGAACAAAGCATCCTGACGAACATCTACGCTTTGTGGATGATATTTGTTGACTATTTAAGCTTGCAGGTATACCCGATGATGCCGTTAAAAGGAAGGCTTTCCCTTTATCTTTGGAGGGAGACGCATTGACATGGTATAGGCTATGTGATGATACGAGATCATGGAACTATAAAAGATTGAAACTGGAATTTCATCAAAAGTATTACGCTATGCATCTTGTTCATCGTGATCGCAATTATATATATATATATATATATATATATATATATATATGTATATATATATATATATATAATTTTTGGCCTCGCGAAGGAGAAAGCACCGCTCAATCTTGGGGGAGGCTTAAATCAATGTTATATTCATGCCCCAATCATGAGCTCTCAAAATTGACAATTCTCCAGAATTTTTATGCTCGGCTTTCTGCTAATAATCGCACCATGCTCGATACTTCTTGTGCTGGCTCTTTTATGATGAAGTCTATTGAATTTGAATGGAATTTATTAGATAGAATTAAACGCAACTCTGAAGATTGGGACCTCGACGAAGGTAAGGAGTCAGGTATGACACCTACGTTTGATTGTGTTAAATCTTTTATGGATACCGATATTTTCCGTAAGTTTAGCACTAAATATGGACTTGACTCTGAGATAGTAGCTTCTTTCTGTGAATATTTTGCTACTTATGTTGATCTCCCCAAGGAGAAGTGGTTTAAATATCATCCTCCCATAGAAGTAAAAGTAGCTGCACCTATTAAAGTTGAAGAAAATATTGTCACTTATAATGATCCTATTGTTCCTACTTCTTATGTTGAGAAACCCCCTTTCCCTGTTAGAATGAAGGATCATGCTAAAGCTTCAACTGTTGTTCGTAAAAGCAATATTTGGACTTATACACCTCCTGAGCAAGTCAAAGTAGAACCCAATATTGCTATTGTTAAAGATCTCTTGTCTGATAATATTGATGGGCATGTTATTCAATTCACTGGTGAAACTGCTAGAATTGCTAAACCTTGTGATAGAGATAAACATAGACATGTGGTAGGCGTGCCTGTTATTTCTGTTAAAATAGGAGATCATTGTTATCATGGCTTATGTGATATGGATGCTAGTGCTAGTGTTATACCCATTGAATTATACAAAGAAATTATGCATGATATTACACCTGCTGAGTTAGAAGATATTGATGTTACAATTAAACTTGCCAATAGAGATACTATATCTCCAATGGGAATTCTTAGAGATGTTTAAGTCGTGTGTGGGAAAACCAAATATCCCGCTGATTTTCTTGTTCTTGGTTCTCCACAAGATAGCTTTTGTCCCATTATATTTGGTAGACCCTTCTTGCGTACTGTTAATGCTAAGCTAGACTGCAAAAAGAATGTTGTTACTGTTGGCTTGGATGATATGGTCCATGAGTTTAATTTCTCTAAGTTTAGTAAACAACATTGTGAGGAAGAATTGCCTAGTAAGGATGAAATTATTGGTCTTGCTTCTATTGCTGCACCTCCTAGTGATCCTCTAGAACACTATTTGCTAGACCATGAAAATGATATGTTCACAAATGAAAGACGGGAAATAGATGAAGTATTCTTTAAACAGGAACCTATTCTGCAACACAATTTGCCTGTTGAAATCCTAGGGGATCCCCTCCACCCAAGGGTGATCCCATGTTTGAGCTTAAACCGTTGCCTGATAATCTTTAATATGCTTATCTTGATGAAAAGAAAATATATCTTGTTATTATTAGCGCTAACCTTTCAGAGCATGAAGAAGAAAGATTATTGAAGACTCTGAAGAAACACCGTGCCGCTATTGGATATACTCTGGATGATCTTAAGGGCATCAGTCCCACTCTATGTCAACATAAAATAAACTTGGAAGCCGATGCCAAACCAGTTTGTGATCCTCAACGACGTTTGAATCCTAAAATGAAAGAAGTGGTAAGAAAAGAAATACTCAAGCTTCTGGAGGCAGGTATAATTTATCCTATTGCTGATAGTCAGTGGGTAAGTCATGTCCATTGTGTCCCCAAAAAGGGAGGTATTACTGTTGTCCCTAATGATAAAGATGAATTGATTCTGCAAAGAATTATCACGGGTTATAGGATGGTAATTGATTTTCGCAAATTAAATAAGGCTACTAAGAAAGATCATTACCCCTTACCTTTTATTGATCAAATGTTAGAAAGACTATGCAAACATACACATTATTGCTTTCTATATGGTTATTCTGGTTTTTCTCAAATACCTGTGTCGGCTAAAGATCAATCAAATACTACTTTTACATGCCCTTTTGGTACTTATGCTTATAGACGTATGCCTTTTGGCTTATGTAATGCACCTGCTACCTTTCAAACATGCATGATGGCTATATTCTCTGACTTTTGTGAGAAAATTTGCGAGGTTTTCAGAGATGATTGCTTGAGCAATCTCGCTCGAGTGTTGCAGAGATGTGAAGAAACTAATCTTTTCTTGAATTGGGAAAAGTGCCACTTTATGGTTAATGAAGGTATTGTCTTGGGGCACAAAGTTTCTAAAAGAGGTATTGAAGATGATAAATCCAAGGTTGATGCTATTGAAAAGATGCCATGTCCCAAGGACATCAAAGGTATAAGAAGTTTTCTTGGTCACGCCGGATTTTATAGGAGGTTCATCAAAGACTTCTCAAAAATCTCTTGGCCTCTGACTAATTTATTACAAAAAGATATACCATTTGTCTTTGATGATGATTGTGTAGAAGCATTTGAAATACTTAAGAAAGCATTAGTCGCTGCACCTGTTGTTCAGCCACCTGATTGGAATTTACCCTTTGAAATTATGTGTGATGCTAGTGATTATGCTGTAGGTGCTGTTCTAGGGAAAAGAGTTGATAAGAAATTGAATGTTATCCATTATGCTACTAAGACTCTAGACAATTCTCAAAGAAATTATGCTACTACCGAAAAGGAACTTTTAGCGGTTGTATTTGCTTGTGATAAATTCAGGCCCTATATTGTTGATTCTAGAGTAACTATCCATACAGATCATGCTGCTATTAAATATCTTATGGAAAAGAAAGATGCAAAACCTAGACTCATTAGATGGGTTCTCTTGCTTCAAGAATTTGATTTACATATTGTTGATAGAAAGGGAGCTGAGAACCCCGTTGCAGAAAACTTGTCTAGGCTAGAGAATGTTCTTGATGACCCACTACCTATTGATGATAGTTTTCCTGATGAGCAATTAAATGTCATAAGTACTTCTCGTAGCACTCAGTGGTATGCTGATTATGCTAATTATATTGTTGGTAAATTTATACCGCCTAGCTTCACATACCAGCAAAAGAAAAAGTTTTTCTATGACTTGCGACACTACTTTTGGGATGACCCACATTTTTATAAAGAAGGAGTAGACGATGTTATTAGACGTTGTGTACCTGAGCATGAACAGGAACAGATCCTACGCAAGTTTCACTCTGAAGCTTATGGAGGGCACCATGCTGGGGATAGAACTGCACATAAGGTATTGCAATCCGGTTTTTATTGGCCTACTCTCTTCAAGGATGCCCGTAAGTTTGTTTTATCTTGCGATGAATGTCAAAGAATTGGCAATATTAGTAGACGTCAAGAAATGCCTATGAATTATTCACTTGTTATTGAGCCATTTGATGTTTGGGGATTTGATTATATGGGACCTTTTCCTGCCTCTAATGGTTACACTCATATTCTAGTTGCTGTTGATTACGTTACTAAGTGGGTAGAAGCTATTCCAACTAGTAGTGCTGATCATAACACTTCTATTAAAATGTTTAAGGAAGTTAATTTTCCAAGGTTTGGAGTCCCTAGATACTTAATGACCGATGGTGGTTCACATTTTATTCATGGTGCTTTCCGTAAGATGCTTGCTAAATACGACGTTAATCATAGGATTACATCTCCTTATCACCCGCAGTCTAGTGGTCAGGTAGAATTGAGCAATAGAGAGCTCAAATTAATTTTACAAAAGACTGTCAATAGGTCTAGGAAGAATTGGTCCAAAAAACTTGATGAAGCATTATGGGCCTATAGAACTGCATATAAAAATCCTATGGGTATGTCTCCGTATAAAATGGTTTATGGAAAGGCATGTCATTTACCTCTCGAACTAGAACATAAGGCATATTGGGCTACTAAGGAGCTCAACTATGATTTCAAACTTGCCGGTGAGAAGAGGTTATTTGATATTAGCTCACTTGATGAATGGAGAGCCCAAGCTTATGAGAATGCCAAGTTGTTTAAGGAAAAAGCTAAAAGGTGGCATGACAAAAGGATACAAAAGCGTGAGTCTAATGTAGGTGATTATGTATTGCTATACAACTCTCCTTTAAGATTTTTTGCAGGAAAACTTCTCTCCAAATGGGAAGGTCCTTACGTTATCGAGGAGGTCTATCGTTCTGGTGCCATAAAAATCAACAACTTCATAGGCACAAATCCGAAGGTGGTAAACGGTCAAAGGATCAAACACTATATTTTAGGTAATCCTATAAATGTTGAAACTAATATTATTGAAATAGTAACCCCGGAGGAATACATAAAGGACACTTTCGAGAACGTTCTAGACTCCGAAAAGGAATAGGTATGTGGTACGGTAAGTAAACCGACTCCAAAACAATTTTTAAGGCAATATTTCTCTGTTTTGGAATATTTAGAAAAATAGAAAAATAAGTAGCAGTCCGGGGAGGACACGAGGCCTCCACGAGGGTGGAGGGCGCGCCCTACCCCCCTGGGCGCGCCCCCTACCTCGTGAGCACCTCGTGTGCCCTCCGGACTCCGTTTCCTTGCACGATACATATTTTGGTCGGTAAAAATTCATTACATATACTCTCGGAGGTTTTGACTACCGTATCACGCAAATGCCCCCTGTTCTTGTTTCGAGCTGTTTTTCTGACAGGTCTAGATCATCATGACGACTCCAAGTGCTTCCAAGGACAAGTTTTTCGAGAAGGTCATCAACCCTTACCTCGCGGAGGTGCTGCGACACCCTCAAACCATCGAGATGCGTGATGGGTTGCTGCACATCCGCGATGTTGAGGGACCAAAGGGAACCGGAAGCGTGGAGTTGAGGCTCGAAGCAATGGAGCAACAAGTTTTTAAGTGCCAGGGGATAGTGGAGCGTGGAATCAACGCTACCCACAAGATGGTTGCGGAGTTCACTAACAATTATGAGCCGGATGCCAAGAAGACCGAGGAAGCCATGTATAAGCTACATGAGAAGATCCAGCACCTCCAAGCCCAAATCTATGACCTGCAAAACTAAAACTGTGAGTATGAATATAGATTCAAAAGGATGAGTTTGGCTGCAGATTTGAGGATTCCGGAGACTCGATTATCCTTCTATGATGGTGAGCCTATGCCTTGGAATATGGATGACAAGCTTGCATCATCAACAACACCTCCACCACCAACAACAAAGAAGGAGACATAATCACATGGGTATGGGCACTCCCCTTGGCAACTGCCAAGCTTGGGGGAGGTGCCCTGGTATCGTATCACCATCACAACTCCTATCTTTACCGTTTTTCTTAGTTCGATCTTATTAGTAGTATCTTGATTTATTAGAATAAAGTCATGGCATGATCTAGTTTTGAATTTTGCTTTATGATCCTTCTTTGTAATCGAGTCCGTGAGCTATATAATAAAGATTAGTGTTGAGTCAAGGGCTTGAGTATTTTGCCATGATCTTGGGTGATTAGAAGAAAAAGAATAAAAAGATTCAAGAGTTCATATTGATCTTATTGAAAGTAACGACTTCACATAGAAAGAGTATGATGATTTAAAGTTGTTGGGAGTTGGCAAATATAGCTTTGGTCATCGTTGCAATTAATAGGAAGTAATAAGGAAAGAGAGGTATCAGAAATAGATATATTATCATTGACATCTTTTATGATTGGGAGCACTCATTAAAATATGACATGCTAAAGAGTTGATGTTGGACAAGGAAGACAACATAATGAGTTATGTTTTCTTACATCTGAGATAAAGTATGTTGTCATGGTTCCTCTACCGTGTTGAGCTTGCCTTTCCCCCTCATGCTACCCAATTCCCAGCACTAAGTAGAAATACGACTTGTGCTTCCAAATACCCTTAAACCAGTTTTTCCATGAGAGTCCACCATATCTACCTATGGATTGAGTAAGATCCTTCAAGTAAGTTGTCATCGGTGCAAGCAATAAAAAATTGCTCTCTAAATATGCATGACTTATTAGTGCAGAGAAATAAGCTTTGTACGAACTTGTTGTGGATGCAATAAAAGCGACGGACTGCATAATAAAGGTTCACATGCAAGGGGCAATATAAAGTGACGTTCTTTTGCATTAAGATTTTGTGCATCAACCCTAAACACGCATGACAACCTCTGCTTCCCTCTGCGAAGGGCCTATCTTTTATTATTATCCTCTACTTTATGCAAGAGTCACGGTGATCTTCACCTTCCTTTTTCATTTTATCCTTTGGCAAGCTCAGCATGTTGGAAAGAACATGATATATATATCTAATTGGATGTGGGGGAGCGTGAATTATTATTGTTGACATTAACCTTGAGGTAAAAGGTTGTGGGGCAAAAACTATAAGCCCCTATCTTTCTCTGTGTCCGATTAAAACTCCATAACCACAAAGTATCGCGTGAGTGCTAGCAATTATGAAGGACTAAGTGATAGTTGAGTATGTGGACTTGCTTTTTAGCTCTGACATAGACTCTTTCCGATGTTATGATAAATTGCAATTGCTTCAATGGCTGAGATTATAATTGTTGGTGCCCAATAAAGTTTCTGATTCATATTTTGGCTTTGTGAAAAAATCATCACTAGAACATAAGTAATCATATGACAAAATTTTATATATGTTGCTGTTATGAAGCAATCATGATGCCTTCATGTCTGTATATTATTTTTACCGACGCCTCTACCTCTAAACATGAGGACATATTTATTGTTATCGGCTTTTCGCTTGAGGACAAGCGAGGTCTAAGCTTGGGGGAGTTGATACGTCCATTTTGCATCATGCTTTTATGTCAATATCTATTACATTATGGGCTGTTATTTCACGTTAGGTCACAATACTTATGGCTATTCTCTCTTATTTTACAAGGTTTACATGAAGAGGGAGAATGCCGGCAGCTGGAATTCTGGGCTGGAAAAGGAGCAAATATTGAAGGACTATTCTGCGCAACTCCAAAAGTCCTGAAACTCCACGGAATATCTTAGAATAAATAAAGAAAAATCGTCGCCAAAGATGAAGGCCAGGGGGCCCACACCCTGCTCACGAGGGTGGGGGGCGCCCCCCTGGGCGCGCCCCCCTACCTCGTGGGCCCCCTGGTGGCTCTCCGATGCCCATTTTCTCCCATATGAAGTCTTTCCATGAGAAAAAAACTAAGAAGCAACCTTTCGAGACGAGACTCCGCCGCCACGAGGCGGAACCAATCTAGGGCTCCGGCAGAGCTGTTCTGCCGGGGACACTTCCCTCCGGGAGGGGGAAATCATCACCATCGTCATCACCAACGCTCCTCTCATTGGGAGAGGGCAATCTCCATCAACATCTTCACCAGCTCCATCTCATCTCCAAATCCTAGTTCATCTCTTGTATCCAATTCTTGTCTCCAAGTCCGGGATTGGTGCTAGTAGGTTGCTAGTAGTGTTGATTACTCCTTGTAGTTGATGCTAGTTGGTTTATTTGGTGGAAGATAACATGTTCAGATCCTTTATGCACAATATTACCCTTCTGATTATGAACATGAATATGCTTTGTGAGTAGTTACGTTTGTTCCTGAGGACAAGGGAGAAGTCTTGCTATTAGTAGTCATGTGAATTTGGTATTCGTTCGATATTTTGATAAGATGTATGTTGTCTAATCTCTAGTGGTGTTATGTGAATGTCGACTACATAACACTTCACCATTATTTGGGCCTAGAGGAAGGCATTGGGAAGTAATAAGTAGATGATGGGTTGCTAGAGTGACAGAAGCTTAAACCCTAGTTTATGTGTTGCTTCGTAAGGGGCTGATTTGGATCCATATGTTTCATGCTATGGTTAGGTTTACCTTAATACTTTTGTTGTAGTTGCGGATGCTTGCAATAGAGGTTAATCATAAGTGGGATGCTTGTCCAAGTAAGGGCAGTACCCAAGCACCGGTCCACCCACATATCAAATTATCAAAGTACCAAACCCGAATCATATGAGCGTGATGAAAACTAGCTTGACGATATTCCCATGTGTCCTCAGGAGCGCTTTTCCTATTATAAGAGTTTGTCCAGGCTTGTCCTTTGCTACAAAAAAGGATTGGGCCACCCTGCTGCACTTTATTTACTTTTGTTACTTGTTGCTCGTTACAATTTATCCTATCACAAAACTATCTGTTACCACTTATTTCAGTACTTGCAGAGAATACCTTGCTAAAAACCGCTTATCATTTCCTTCTGCTCCTCGTTGGGTTCGACACTCTTACTTATCGAAAGGACTATGATAGATCCCCTATACTTGTGGGTCATCAATCCACGACCACCTGAGTTCTTCTACTGGTAAGGCTGACGAAACAGAGGAGGAGGAAGGTAGAACTTCTGCCGCTTAGCTGCCACTTGTGAGGAAGAAGAAGACTGAGCTGCATCCCCGATTCTCTTCTTAGAAGCCTCGCACTTGAGCTGAGCACCTTCTTGCTTGAGGGCCATGTTGTAGAATTGATCGAACTGAGTAGGCTCAACAAGAACGAGAGCTAACTGCAGATCCTCTCTGAGGCCACCTCTGAATTGATAAATCATAATCTTCTCATCAGGAACGTCTTGTTTAGCAAAGCGAGCAAGTTTCTGATACTGCTTATTGTATTCGTACACAGACATGCTGCCTTGCTTGAGATTGCGGAACTCCTCACGCTTGCTCTCAACAACACTGGTAGGAATGTGGTGAGCTTTAAAGTCCCGACAGAAGTCAGTCCAAGTAATCACTCTACCTCCTTTGGAATCTTTGTATTGCTGGAACCAATCAGCTGCTTGGTCCTTGAGCTGAAAAGAAGCGAACTTGACGTAGTCCTCAGGCCTGACATTGCTACGTTCAAAATGCTTGTTGATATCCACGAGCCAATCTTCGGCGTCTGTGGCCTCGGCACAGTAGCTGAAAGACTTCGGCTGATTTGCAAGGAACTGGTTGACTGTAGGGAACTAAGGCTGATGATTGAACTGCCCTTGACCTTGATTCCCTTGGTTGCCTTGGCATTGGTTGCGCTCCTGCATGAGCTGAATCATCATCTGAGCGTTGGCGTTTGTGGCTGCCATCAAAGCTTTCCATGCCTCCGGAGGCGGAGGTGGAGGTGGAGGGTTCGCCTGACTCCCATCATTGCATTTCGGATTCTGACGCGTTGGTGGAGCCATCCTGAAGAGGGTGACATCCGTTAGCATCTTGATAGACAGATAGACAAGTTGAATCAACGGATAGAAATTGCAACATATAGTCTTCACAATAAACATTCGAACAAGGATGAACGAATGAATTCCAAAGCTAACATCACGTCCATTAAGGTGAGAAGCCACTTGATAAGGGGTTGCTGAATGAAATAACAAGGTACATATGGAACAAATAAGTGGTAAGGATTACCCAATCACAAACCAAATATCTGCGGGAAGAAATGCTAAGAGCTACTTAAATCCCACCTATAAACTCCCGAAACTTTCTGGTTATGCAATCAGGTGTCGGGGATATAGGGGAAGCAATATATCTCACCCAAACTAACAATCCCTACATCCAGCTTTATCCATCCGTCAACACATAACCAAGAAACCTTCGGAAATCGTGTACCTCAACCTTCAAAAAGCATCCGTTATACGAGTTATGGCAATACTCCCGAACTCCCCAGTACTGGGTGACGTCGAGGTTATCTCACCAACAACTGCATAAAAGAGATTTTTGATGTCGGCAAAACTCAGGTATTCCAGAACTGCAATGATAAAATTGTGATGACAACACCTCGGAGCTCAACTCCCCGGGACACTGCCACAACCCCTAAATGTCAGGAGGCACCAAGAACAATGTTCTTGTCACAAGACCATCGGAACGATCCCAAGATACCCGCGTGATCCTAATTTTTTTTTAGTGAAATTTGAGGAGAGGAAAGTCAAAACATCTATGTCAGGAGACCTCACTAGAGCGACGAAGGGACTGAGGAGTAAAAAGAATCCTACTCCCCGACATATATAATCCTAAGACTCAAAATATTTTTGATCTAGACTGAACAATGCCAGCGATTCGGTCAAGCAGGGGGCTCCTAAGTAGGGGATGGCTCTGATTACCAACTTGTAATGCCCACGATGCGGCTATATCTCTCACGTGTCGAGGCACGACTTAGAGGCATAACCGCATTGTACGTTTTGTCGCAAGAAGGGTCATCTTCACACAATCCCATGTAATGAACAAGAATTGGATAAAGAGAGTTGGCTTACAATCGCCACTTCACACAATCCATAAATAAATTCATACATCATTCAAAATACACTCGTAGACTGACTATGGTCAAAACCAAAAGAAAAGAAGATAACCCCAAATGCTAGATCCCCGATCGTCCCAACTGGGCTCCACTACTTATCATAAGGAAACGAAACTTAGTAACGACCAAGGTCCTCATCAAACTCCCACTTGAGATCGATTGCGCCACTTGCACTGGTATCTTCGGCACCTGCATCTGTTTTGGTAGAATATGTGAGTCACAAGGACTCAGCAATCTCACACCCGCGAGATCAAGATTATTTAAGCTCCTGGGTAGGAAAGGGGTAATATGGTAGAGCTGCATCAAGTACTAAGCATATATGGTGGCTAACATACGCAAGTGAGAGCGAGAAGAGAAGCAACGCATCGGTCGAGAAGCTAGAAGTGATCAAGAAGTGATCCTGATACTTCTTACGTTCATACATAACCCAAACCGTGTTCACTTCCCGGACTCCGCTGAGAAGAGACCATCACGGCTACACACGCGGTTGATGCATTTTAATTAAGTCAAGTGTCAAGTTCTCTACAACCAGACATTAACAAATTCCCATCTGCCTCATAACCGCGAGCACGACTTTCGAAAAATAATACCCTGTAGGGGTGTCCCAACTTAGCCCATCACAAGCTCTCACGGTCAACGAAGGATATTCCTTCTCCCAGGAAGACCCGATCAGTCTCGGAATCCCGGTTTACAAGACATTTCGACAATGGTAAAACAAGACCAGCAAAGCCGCCCGATGTGCCGACAAATCCCGATAGGAGTCGCACATATCTCGTTATCGGGGCACACCGGATGGTCAAGACATCGGGTTGGCATAGACCCTGGTTGCCCAGGGGGCGCCGGACATCGCCCAGGTTGGGCCAGCACTCGAAGGAGCACTGGCCCGGGGTTAAAACAAAGATGACACTCGGGCTCGCGATAAACCCAAGGGAAAAAGGCTTAGGTGGCAAATGGTAAAACCAAGGTTGGGCCTTGCTGGAGGAGTTTTATTCAAAGCGAACTGTCAAGAGGGTCCCATAAATCACCCAACCGCGTAAGGAATGCAAAATCAAGGAACATAACACCGGTATGACAGAAACTAGGGCGGCAAGAGTGAAACAAAACACCAGGCATAAGGCTGAGCCTTCCACCCTTTACCAAGTATATAGATGCATTAATTAAATAAGAGATATTGTGATATCCCAAAATATCCATGTTCTAACAAGGAACAAACTTCATCTTCACCTGCAACTAGCAACACTATAAGAGGGGTTGAGCAAAAGCGGTGACATAGCCAAACAACGGTTTGCTAGGACAGGATGGTTAGAGGCTTGACATGGCAATATGGGAAGCATGATAAACAAATGGTAGGTAGTGCCAGCATAGCGATAGAGCGAACAACTAGCAAAGCAAAGATACAAGTGATATCGAGGGTGTGGTCATCTTGCCTGCAAAGTTCTCAGAGTTGTTGAAAGCTTGGTCCTTGTTAGCATACTCAACAGGTTCCTCGTTCACGTACTCGTCTCCCGGCTCTACCCAAAGCAAGAACACAAGCCATGGAGCCACAATCAATCACGGTGCAATACACAAGCAACATGATGCAATACATGGCATGATATGCGAGATGTGATATGCAATTCGTATGCGTGTTCCAGGAGGAAAAAGGATGAATAAGGCATCAACTTAGCAAACCAAGTATGCCGCTAGAAATATGAGATGATTTCGGTTGAAATCGATATAAAGATCACCAGAATCTGATGCACGGTTTGCAAATGACAAGCGAAACAAGGATGACACAATTCTGCGATTAACAGTGCGATGCCATCTAGAATGCAACAAGGAAATAAGCTACTGCACTCCAACATAATAACAAAGCATATGGAAGTCATGTACTCAAGATGATTGACAAAAGATGAACACTAAGCTACGGCTAAAACACAACAGAGCAGGTTCAAACAAGCATGGCAAAAGTGCAAAAGATAACAGCTTCACAGACTTGGTGAAAATACTAACATGGCAGAAACAGCATCAGAAAGCAATGTTTAGGGCTAGCAAACATCATGCTACAGGAACATATCATAGAAACTAAAGGCATTTCACCATACTACTAAATGCATAGAACAAAAGTCCCTTATTGACCATGAGCCCAAAAGGACAAGAAGATATGATGGCACCCATGTAAACATAGCAAGTTTCGTTAACAGTTTCAGACAGTAGAAAACAGAGCATGGCATTAACAGAATTATGAAGGCATCTTTGCGAGCTTGATTCACTCACCACAAGTCATTGCATAATAAGATAAGCATAGCACCATCAAGAATACATGTTTATGAAACTAAACATGGCAAGAACAAGCTCATATCATGCAAGGATCAACTACAACAACCTTGGCAAAATTGAATAACATGTAAACAATCTGCCAGGAAACATTTTTATAGCAAAAGTAGAGCAAGAAAATAACATGCTAGAGAACTCCATAATTTTAAGAAGGGGTATGGATGGATATATCATAACCATATGTTCAAAACGTCCTTACTGAAGTATCTTAAAATAAGCATGTATCACTCTGTAACATCAAGTTTACATGGCATCAAAATAACAGCAGAACAGGAACTGAAATCAGCAACATCACGAAGCCTAGTTTGCATGCTAGTTCTAGTCACCACATTGATCACAAAAATACATGGTATACACCCCTATAAAGATGGCATGGCATAGCCCAAAACACCTGTAGAGCTCATGCCCATAAGATGCACACAATAAATGTAGCGAAAATGACAAATGAACATAATCTGTTAAGAATCAGAAACTAACATTTTATAGCACTCTTGCATCAGAGATTTGGGCATCAAGATGACTTTAAATAAACATGGCCCAATGGAACAAAATGAAGATCACATCCTGATGAACATTTCGCTATATCATATGCATGAAACGCATCTACGGATGAGGAGATATGATGTGATGAACAAGGCATAAAATTACTGCAGAAAAAAGGACAGACGAAATCGGGGTCAACCTAGGGCTGGATCTAGATCTGGATCCGGGGGCGCGGTTCCTGAGGTTCGCCGGAGAACGGGCGGTGGCGGCCAGAGAAGGCGCCGGCGAGGACGGGGCGAGGCCGGCGGGGACGGGGCCGTCCGGATCCGGCCGGGGCGCGGCGGCCGGAGCGGACCGCGACGGAGGACGACGACGAGGCGCGACTGGGGCGGCGGCCGGCGGAGTAGCGGAGAAGCGGAGGAGCTCCGTGGCGGGGCGCGCGGCGAGGGAGGACTCGCGGGCCGCGAGGGCCGGCCACGGGCTTCGGCGGGCCCGCGTGTTGGCGGCGGAGCAGGGCCACGTGGCGCGGCCTGGTTGGCCGGGCGCGGCGGCGGGATTCATCCGGCCCAGACAGACACGTCCGGCGGCGTGGAGGGGAATTTTGTCTAGGGTTTGCCCGAAAATCCGGAGGGGAAGGTGTTTTTATAGGTACAGGGAGCTAGGGGACTCCAAATGGAGTGTGGTTTTCGCCCACACGATCGTGATCGAACGGCCGAGAGGATGGAGGTGACTTAGATGGGTTATTGGGCTGTTTTGGAGGGTGTTGGGCTGCAACACTCAAAAGGCCTTTGCGGTTAGCCGGTTAACTCGTGGAGCATCAAACAACCTCCAAATGGAACGAAACTTGACAAGTGGTCTACCGGTGGTGTACCAAGGCCACTTGGCAAACCTCGGTCCATTCCGAGAACGTTTAACACCCGCTCACGAAAAGAGACAAGAGGGGTGCGCCGGGTGCATGTGGGAGTGTCAGGTTGCAAAACCGACAATGGGGAAAATTCTCGGATGCATGAGACGAACACGTATGCAAATGAGATGCACCTGATGACATGATATGAGATGCATGACATGAACAAAATGCAAAACGAAAGACAAAACCCAACCACGGAGAGAATATCATAACACATAGCCGAAAATGGCAAGAGTTGGAGTTACAAATAAGGAAAGATAGACCCGGGGTGTTACAGAGCACATCTTCATCCTATTTTATATCATTGTTTCAGTACACATAGAGGTATTGGTCTGGTCGCTTCTATTATGATACATCAAATATGTAAGTGAAACCCTTGAGGCGAATGTCTTATATGAATTCGTTATTGCCTGACTACTTAATATTGGTGTCTAAATAATCTTGCCATTTTATATTTGTTATTTTGGTTTGCAAGTTAAGCTTTTAACTGCTGATGACTTTTTCTATTCTAATAACAACATAGGAGGTGGATTTTGTACTATTGTAATTGAGAAAATGCCTGTAATGCAATCTCAAGAATGAAACTAAAGAATGTGCATCATGATGTTTTTGTTTAAGATTAATTTTATAATTTTATATGCCATCTTCTTTTCGCTTCAGGTTTAGAAATGTCCGTCTGCTACATAATGCATGTGTTCATTCTAAAAATTCCAGTGTTATTACTATCTTATTATTATTTGTTAGTAATAATTCACAACACGTCATTGGTAAAAGTGTGCTGGAAAGAACAGCTAATCAATATTGTTGTGCTTTGATGTTTTTTTGGTATGTTCACATGCTTTTTTAATAGTTTTCATTGCATGAGCTTCTTTGTCTTTGTGGAGCTAGCAAAAATCTGTTTGTGATCAATCAAAGACAATGAAAACATTTACTCTAGATTTTTATTAGTGTGGATCCTATAAAATACTATGATTGGTCTGGTTGCTTCTATTATGATACATCAAATATGTAAGTGAAACCCTTGAGGCGAATGTCCTATATGAATTCGTTATTGCATGACTACTTAATATTGGTGTCTAAATAATCTTGCCATTTTATATTTGTTATTTTGGTTTGCAAGTTAACCTTTTAACTGCTAATGACTTTTTCTATTCTAATAACAACATGGGAGGTGGATTTTGTACTATTGTAATTGAGAAAATGCCTGTAATGCAATCTCAAGAATGAAACTAAAGAATGTGCATCATGATGTTTTTCTTTAAGATTAATTTTATAATTTTATATGCCATCTTCTTTTCGCTTTAGGTTTAGAAATGTCCGTCTGCTACATAATGCATGTGTTCAGTCTAAAAATTCCAGTTTTATTACTATCTTATTTATTATTTGTTAGTAATAATTCACAACACGTCATTGGTAAAAGTGTACTGGAAAGAACAACTAATCAATATTGTTGTGCTTTGATGTTTTTCTGGTCTGTTCACATGCTTTTTTAATAGTTTTCATTGCATGAGCTTCTTTGTCTTTGTGGAGCTAGCAAAAATCTGTTTGTGATCAATCAAAGACAATGAAAACATTTACTCTAGATTTTTATTAGTGTGGATCCTATAAAATACTATGATTGGAAGTCGAATGGCCAATCTCATTTTCTTAGTACTGGTAGTTCTATCTAGAGTGCTTTTTCCTTATATGTACTGAATTAATAAAATAGCACTTTTTAGGAGATGGTGCAGGGGTGCGAACTAATCATAGTTTTACTAAATCATTGTATACTATCAGTTATGCTTTTCTTTCGTACATAATACTATTATTTTGGGGCATGACATAATGTTTCTCTCTCTTTCTCTTGGCATGAATGCCTGAGTTTTAGTAGAAGCCTTCAGGTTTGCAACTTAAGATTGCAGGTGTTTGATTTTTGGAGGGCAATATCCATCTAACACTTAAGGTAAAATGTTCTTGAACTGATGCCGCGTGGATAAGAGAACTTATTATGCTACGTGAGAACTTCATTTGGCCACTAATATGTAGCATTATTATAGTTGAATATAGAGAAGAAATTGTTAATATATTCTTTGCCTTTGAATAAATAACTACCATATTAGTTGGCCGCTCTATCTATACACATAAGTATAGTTCTTACCATACACAACATCATACGTGTATTTCCCATATAAATGTTTGTTGAACCAATCAAGCTAGATCTTGGATTTGATGTTTCCTCTGTACTGTGATATCTTCTTGCTGTTACAAATGCATCAATGCATAATTAAATCTCCACGCCTTGACAACTTTTAGTATAGTCATGGTATATGGAAGCAATAGGAATTTGAGAGCAACTGGTGAAATATCACTTAATAACACCTCACATAACTTTCTTTTTATTGCCGAATGTATTTTGTTCTAGATTACATCTATCGACAGAAACGATGTTCAGAGATTCAAGTTTTCTGAAGGCCTAGCAGAACAGATAAGTACCAGGTACCATGCTGCAGTGCTATAGTTTTATCGATCAAATTTTGATTATATGATTACTAATTTAGTAATTTTCGATCCCAACAACTGATAGTGAAGTACTCCCTCTGTAAACAAATATAAGAGTGTTTAGATAACTAAAGTAGTGATCTAAACGCTCTTATATTAGTTTACGGAGGGAGTAGCAGTGATGTGTGGATACTTAATACCGTTACACCGAAACTATAAGAAATCCTACGAGCATGAGAGCCTTGAACATTTGTTGCCAAGAGCTTACTCTTTCAGCATGGTACTATATCTGTATAGTCTTACAAGCAACAACTATTGACCCCCGATATCTGTATTCTCAGTATACAAATAATTATCGTTGTTGCGACTGATTCTGTATTCTCAGTATACAAGTGATTATCATTGTTGCTACTAAAAATTTGGCATTCAAAATGACTTTTAGAATTGAATCTGTAATATTATGCACCTAATTTTAATCTTTCACTCTCAATATGTATTTGTAACAGTGTTGTACTCTTTGGAAGAACATCTTTCCCTCAGATATTGTACTTCATTAGCAAGAATCCATGATTAGAATGATTGGATTTGTAAATTATCTATATATTTCTTAATTCATCCATGAGAGATGAAAAAAAGAAATAATAATAGTTTCAAATATTTATATTCTTTGTTTTGCAAGTAAATATTTATATTCTATAATAAAAATAGGTTCAAATGTTTATATTCTTTGAAATACTATAATCTATAATGATGTGTTTTTTCTCTACTTTTCAGATCACAAATCACTACGTAGATTGGCAGGAAAAGACTCCTCATTTACTCCCCATGTTGATTTTGTTAGGAATACATAACACATCAATTTGATTTGTGCTAAGAATTGGCAAGAGCGGCAACTTATACCTATTATAGGAAATGGTGCTATAAGTCTCATGTCACCTGAATGCACATTATTTTGAAAAATCCTTATAAATGTAAAAACAGACAAGAAATTGTCATGTCGACCAGAGATGTAGCT
Organism: Triticum dicoccoides; assembly: GCF_002162155.2. Classification (NCBI taxonomy): domain Eukaryota; kingdom Viridiplantae; phylum Streptophyta; class Magnoliopsida; order Poales; family Poaceae; genus Triticum; species Triticum dicoccoides. The sequence continues at coordinate 468,090,549 of NC_041383.1, read as the reverse complement.
TCTGAGATGTATAACCGTGGGTATATCCAGACATGTCATCTGATTCAACTTGAAGTAGCATGGTTTGCTTCTTTAACACCTATCTATTCAGTGTGCTTTGTGGAATGGTCCTATAATCAAAGTTGTATCTTAATGAAAAAAGTAGTCTTCAAAAGGGAGAAGAAGCAATTTCGTTCTCGGCTACAACAACACTTATGATAACATTACAGAGTAGCATGCACAACTTTTCCTTTTCGTTTTGATAAAAATAACAGACCATGACTGATATCTCACACAATTCACATTCGTTTATTCATATGCATGTCCCACTCCAGCCGTTGCTTTTCTTTCTATTACTTTGAAAGTAGTTGCTTTAGCAACGGAACTCTCGATATTTCTTTTTATTTCTCATCATACAAATGGCATCTTCTTCTAGAAATCCTAGCTATTATTAGCAAGACACCTAAAATAAGAATCTAATAGTATAACAATAAAAGATTGAGAAGCAATGTAATATGCATACAAATCGAAAGATCCGGCACAAACAATGATAGAGCCCATGAACACATGTGAAGTGTCTAATCATTAACCAACTTAAAGTCTTTAACTCTGTTTTTCATATGGATTACCATGAAAAATTATAACATGCATTCTCAGTATGAAGTTACATGTAAAGCGCATCACCAGTAATTGAATCAAATAGGATCATGTGATAATCAATTGGTAATGCTTCTAAAATTTTAGTGTTGTGTGACAATAAACTAGCCCGTGCGATGCACGGGTTGGCGACTAGTATGCATAATGTGGGGGGTGCAGCCACTTCAATATCGGGGGAAGCCCATTTGGCACTTCAACGGGGAAGATGATGCCACCCGCTGTGGTCGTAAAGGTCCGGACTCCGCCACTGCTCTGGCGAGAATACTGTCCGATTTGTATAAAGGAGAAGAAGAAGAATCCCTTCATATTAAACAGCGGGATGGATTTTCCATGTACAACCCCCAAGCTGGGTAGGTCGTCACTCTTTCCCCCACTCTATTCATTCTAGCGCCCTTCAACACAATCATTTACCCTGATATTTCTGAGCAGGAACTGAGGAGGGTCGTGGAAGGATTCAACAGCCCCTCCCCGCAGCCAGATGACCCCAGAAGGGCCTTTGATCCAGGACTTGAAGAAGATCCAGATATATCTGTGGAGCTTGTTAACGGGACATTTTATCAGACCAGCCGCGATGGCGCCTCGATGGCTATTATCACCGACTATCCCGGACTACTACATGCATCGTGTGTAAGCAGAGCTGAAACCTTATCCTCTAAAGAGGACTCCTTTCTTATACCATGCCTTATGCATAAGATATCGTGTTTCTATAGAGACGACCATCGGGACGTGGTGCCGAGCCCCTGGGGCCTCGTCGGCAAAGGGCGTCCGGGTCAGGAAGGCTTAAGAGGAAGGCGGTTAGGGCCGAAACGCTGTTACAGAGGTATGGTAAAAACCTGCTCTATGATTATCGTGTTTGAAATGTAACAGCATCCTTCGTGTTCTCGCAGAAAGAGGAGTCGCCGGACTATATCCGGAGATCCTGCCGGTCACGCCTCTACCAGCCGGATTCCAGAACCAACTTCGAGAGAGGAGGCCGATGCGGGGCCGATGCCGAATTATCCTCCGACAGAGGATGCAGATATGCTCTCCGCCACAAATTCTGAAGTAGAGAGTGCCATCAATCACCGGCGCCGACGGGCCATACTTCGCAATAACATCTTTTCCGAAGAGGCATTTAATGCTTTCAATTCGAGAGACGCATACATCCGAGTTGCTCAAGGCGGGCTCGCCCGAGCGACGAACAAGTATGCAAAAGATATACGGGTAAGGAAATTTGATAAGCATGTATAGCAGTAGCCCCTGAGACTTGAAACGGTTGGAACAACTGATTTAAGGATCATTTTATGCACATGTCCTTGTAGAGAAGAATACCCATTTGTCTCAAGAGCTGGAGGAGTGCAAGACCCAGTTGAGGGCTGCGGTTGCCAAACTAGAGGAATCCGAGAAGGCCTCACCTGGTAACATTCATCTTAATAATGAAATTTTAAAAATATACCAGTTAGTAATTGGCTTGATTTATAAGTCTAACAGAAAATTCTACAGACAATCCCGGGGAGAATCCGGAGATCGTAAGAGATAGCGAGTCACATCTCCAAAGACAGCTAAAAGCTGGCGAGCGTGTGCTTATGCAGGTTAGGCAGGAGAAAAATAATCTCCAAGATGCCAACGTCCGTCTGGGCGTCGAATTAGCAGATGTTCAAGCTCAGCTGGCGGACTCCGTAAACGAGAACATGAGGCTTCATCGCGGCATTTATGGTAAGTGCCTAAACGAACTGCTGTATGGTTCAGCGAGCAAGCATTTTTTTAAAAGAGCTTGTATATGTAGGTATGTTGACGGGCCATCCTGAAGAGGAGATGCCCGGGTCCGCAGGCGATTTACTGCAAGATCTCTCATAGCTGCACGAACGAGTTCAGCAGGTGATGCGGGGTATTGCCCAGGCCTTGTGGCCTTCCACTTCCCTGCCAAGAGGCCTAGGGGAGCTCGTGGATATGCTCCAAGGATCACGGCGGAGCTTCCGGTTGTGGAAGGTATCAGCCTACCGACAAGGTGCAAGGAAAGCCTGGGCCATGGTGAAGACGCGCTACACCAAGCTTGACCCGAACCATATGGCCGAAGTCGGACCGGCAGGGCCAGATGGGAAAGAGATTCCCGTGAGTCTGGTGTATGACCAGGTAGCGCTAGCCGCAAAATATTCCCAACAGGATTGCAAGCTAGATAGCCTGTTGGATGGTATAAAGGAAGAATATAGCCAGTCTAAGTGACTATGTAATTCAATGGACATATGTAGTCCTTAGCCGGATTAAAAATCTTTTGTCATGGCGGACCTTTTCGCTTCAGCCCCCGGATTCGACTGTCCGGGGTGTATCCGAATACCCGCTCAATTATGCAAAACCGGGGTATGCATGGAAACCAGGCGTGCGGGTCATAAGTGCTTGCACAGACAAGTGTCCAACTAGTTATGTTATATTACATGGGTAGTAAGAAACATCTTCCAGGGAGAATAGTTCCGTTAGGGGTTCCTTTCCCTAGGTATGCATGCATCGATGTGCATGTCCAAACTGCGAACAAAAACGCAGGATACATAACATCTGGGGACTCACGTTGTAATAAACGAAAGAAACATCTTTTGTTCACCGACCAAATTTTCCCTTAAGAACGCTAACTTTCGGCTTCACTCAGTCTGAGGTACACATCCGGCTGAACCGGCAGTAACAATCGCAGAGGTGCTCCCCTTATGCCCTAGCCAAATTAACGGGAACGTAGGGCATAAACACAAGAGCCAGGCAACCCAGCATGGCCACATCTTAAGTCATTTCGATGCATATAATGGTGAAGAAAAGGCGCATATGGAAAAAGAACGCATATGCGATAGGCAGAAAGCCATAAAAGTAGTTATATTTAGCTTCCGTATAGGAAGCCCCCAGGTATGGTGAACACACACATAGTGCGGCCGGAGTGATCCGAACGCCCGCACTGTATTGAATACTTTGTGTGAGGGAGGAAAAAGGGTGAGAAAGGAAAAAGAATGGGGGAACATAATTAAAAGAGCATGGGTAAGGAGACGAACACTGAGTTTGGCACTAGGCGTAGAATCTCCGGAGTCTGGCCGCGTTCCATGGGTTCGGCTCGAGTCTGTTATCGGATGCATTACGCAGGCGGTACGCTCCTCCAGTGAGAACTTTATCAATAATGAAGGGACCCTCCCACTTAGGTTTGAGATTGTCCTTCTTCTTCTCCGGTAGGCGTAGAACGAGTTCGCCAATATTGTAAGTTTTGGCCCGCACTTCTCTGCTTTGATACCTTCGAGCCTGCTGCTGATAGAATGGGAAATGGGCTTTTGCGACGTCGCGCTCCTCCTCCAGGGAATCTAAGTTGTCCTGTCGGTCTAATTCGGCTTCCTTCTCTTCGTACAGGCGCACGCGAGGTGAGTCGTGGATTATGTCGCAGGGTAGTACAGCTTCTGCACCGTACACCATAAAAAATGGTGTGTGTCCGGTGGTGCGATTCGGCATGGTCCGCAGCCCCCAGAGTACGGAGTCGAGCTCCTCGACCCAGTGCGTGTCCGATTCTGTCAAGGACCGCACTAGTTTTGGTTTGATGGCGCTCATGATGAGAACGTTTGCATGTTCGACCTGGCCGTTTGTTTGGGGATGGTAGACGGAGGCGTAATCGAGCTTAATGCCCATGTTGCCGCACCAAGTTTTCACTTCATCGGCTGTGAAGTTTGAGCCATTGTCAGTGATGATACTGTGTGCATCTCATTTGCATACGTGTTCGTCTCATGCATCCGAGCATTTTCCCCGTTGTCCGTTTTGCAATCTGACACTCCCACATGCACCCGGCGCACCCCTCTTGTCTCTTTTCGTGAGCGGGTGTTAAACGTTCTCGGAATGGACCGAGGTTTGCCAAGTGGCCTTGGTACACCACTGGTAGACCACATGTCAAGTTTCGTTCCATTTGGAGGTCGTTTGATGCTCCAACGGTTAACCGGGTAACTGCAAAGGCCTTTTGAGTGTTGCAGCCCAACACCCTCCAAAACAGCACAATAACCCATCTAAGTCACCTCCATCCTCTCGGTCGTTCGATAACAATCGTGTGGGCGAAAACCGCACTCCATTTGGAGTCCCTAGCTCCCTCTACCTATAAAAACAACTTCCCCTCCGGATTTTCGGGCAAATCCTAGACAAAATTCCCCTCCGCGCCGCCGGACGTGTCCGTTCGGGCCGGACGAATCCCGCCGCCGCACCTGGCCAACCAGGCCGCGCCATGTGGCCCTACTCCGCCATCTACACGACGCCGACCCGCGGGCCCGCTGAAGCCCGTGGTCGGCCCCCGCGGCACGGGAGTCCTCCCTCGCCGCGCGCCCCGCCGCGGAGCTCCTCCGCTCCTCCGCTACTCTGTCGGCCGCCGCCCCGGCCGCCTGCCGCCGCCGGTCGCTGCCCCGGCCGCCCGCCGCCGCCCCGGCCGCCCGCCGCCGCCGGTCGCCGCCCTCCACCGTGGTCCGCTCCGGCCGCCGCGCCCTGGCCGGATCCGGCCGGCCCCGTCCCCGCCGACCTCGCCCCATCCTCGCCAGCGCCTTCTCCGGCCGTGACCGCCCGTTCTTCGGCGAACCTCGGGAACCGCGCCCCCGGATCCAGATCCAGATCCAGCCCTAGGTTGACCCCAATTTCCTCCAAGTCCTTTTTTCTGCAGTAATTTTATGCCCTGTTCATCGCATCATATCTCCTCATTCGTAGATCCGTTTCATGCATATGATATATCGAAATGTTCATCAGGATGTGCTATTCATTTTGTTCCATTGGGCCATGGTTATTTGATCTCATCTTGATGCCCAAATCTCTGATGCAAGAGTGCTATAAAATGTTAGTTTTTGATTCTTAACAGATTATGGGCATTTATCATTTTCGCTACATTTATTGTGTGCATATTATGGGCATGAGCTCTACAGGTGTTTTGGGCTATGCCATGCCATCTTTACAAGGTTGTATACCATGTATTTTTGTGATCACTGTGGTGATTAGAACAAGCATGCAAACTAGGCTTCGTGATGTTGCTGATTTCAGTTCCTGTTCTTCTGTTATTTTAATGCCATGTAAACTTGATGCTACAGAGTGATCCATGATTATTTTGAGATACTTAAGTAAGGATGTTCTGAACATATGGTTATGCTATATCCATCCATGCCCATGCTTGCAATTATGGAGTGCTCTAGCATGTCACTTTCTTGCTCTACGTTTGCTATAAAATGTTTCCTGGCAGATTGTTTACATGTTATTCAATTTTGCCAAGGTTGTTGTAGTTGATCCTTGCATGCTATGAGCTCGTTTTTGCCATGTTTAGTTTCATAAACATGTCTTATTGCTGGTGATATGCTTATCTTGTTATGCAATGACTTGTGGTGAGTGAATCGAGCTCGCAAAGATGCCTTCATAAATCTGTTAATGCCATGCTCTGTTTTCTGCAAAGTCTGAAACTGTTAACGAAACTTGCTATGTTTACATGGGTGCCATCATATCTTCTGGTCCTTTTTGCCTCATGGTCAGTAAGGGACTTTTATTTTATTCATTTAGTAGTATGGTGCCATGCCTTTAGTTTCTATGATACGTTCCTGTAGCATGAAGTTTTCTAGCCCTAAACATTGCTTCCTGATGTTGTTTCTGCCATGTTAGTATTTTCACCAAGTCTGTGATGCTGTTATCTTTTGCACTTTTGTCATGCTTATTTAAACCTGCTATGTTGTGTTTTAGCCGTAGCTCGGTGTTCATCTTTTGTCAAGCATCTTGAGTACATCAGTGCCATATGCTTTTTTGTTATGTTTGAGTTCAGTAGCTTAGTTCCTTGTTGCATTCTAGATGACATCGCGCTGTTAATCGCAGAATTGGGCCATCCTTGTTTTGCTTGTCATTTGAAAACCTTGCATCCAATTCCGGTTATCTTTATATCGATTTGAACCGAAATCATCTAATCTTTCCAGCGTCATACTTGGTTTGCCAAGTTGATGCCTTGTTCATCCTTTTTCCTCCCGGAGCACGCATACGCATTGCATATCACATCTTGCATATCATGCCATGTATTGCATCATGTTGCTTGTGCATTGCATCGTGATTGATTGTGGTTCCATGGCTTGTGTTCTTGCTTTGGGTACAGCCGGGAGACGAGTACGTGAACGAGGAACCTGTTGAGTACGCTAATGAGGACCAAGCTTTTGACAACTCTGAGAACTTTGCAGGCAAGATGACCATACCCTCGATATCACTTATATCTTTGCTTTGCTAGTTGTTCGCTCTATTGCTATGCTAGCACTACCTACCATTTGTTTATCATGCCTACCATATTGCCATGTCAAGCCTCTAACCATCATGTCCTAGCAAACCGTTGTTTGTCTATGGCACCGCTTTTGCTCAGCCCCTCTTATAGCGTTGCTAGTTGCAGGTGAAGATGAAGTTTGTTCCTTGTTGGAACATGGATATTTTGGGATATCACAATATCTATTATTTAATTAATGCATCTATATACTTGGTAAAGGGTGGAAGGCTCGGCCTTATGCCTGGCATTTTGTTTCACTCTTGCCGCCCTAGTTTCTGTCATACTAGTGTTATGTTCCTTGATTTTTCGTTCCTTACGCGGTTGGGTGATTTATGGGACCCCCTTGATAGTTTGCTTTGAATAAAACTCCTCCAGCAAGGCCCAACCTTGGTTTTACCATTTGCCACCTAAGCCTTTTTCCCTTGGGTTTATCACGAGCCCGAGGGTCATCTTTATTTTAACCCCGAGCCAGTGCTCCTTTGAGTGCTTGCCCAACCTGGGCGATGTCGGGCTCCCCCTGGGCAACCAGGGTCTATGCCAACCCGACGTCTTGCCCATCCGGTGTGCCCTGAGAACGAGATAGGTGCGACTCCTATCGGGATTTGTCGGCACATCGGGCGGCTTTGCTGGTCTTGTTTTACCATTATCGAAATGTCTTGTAAACCGGGATTCCGAGACTGGTCGGGTCTTCCTGGGAGAAGGAATATCCTTCGTTGACCGTGAGAGCTTGTGATGGGCTAAGTTGGGACACCCCTGCAGGGTATTATCTTTCGAAAGTCGTGCCCACGGTTGTGAGGCAGATGGGAATTTGTTAATGTCCGGTTGTAGAGAACTTGACACTTGACTTAATTAAAATGCATCAACCGCGTGTGTAGTCGTAATGGTCTCTTCTCGGCGGAGTCCGGGAAGTGAACACGGTTTGGGTTATGTATGAACGTAAGTAGTATCAGGATCACTTCTTGATCACTTCTAGCTTCTTGACCGATGCGTTGCTTCTCTTCTCGCTCTCACTAGCGTATGTTAGCCACCATATATGCTTAGTACTTGCTGCAGCTCTACCATATTACCCCTTACCTACCCAGGAGCTTAAATAGTCTTGATCTCGCGGGTGTGAGATTGCTGAGTCAACGTGACTCACATATTCTACCAAAACAGATGCAGGTGCCGAGGATACCAGTGCAAGTGGCACAATCGAGCTCAAGTGGGAGTTTGATGAGGACCTTGGTCGTTACTACGTTTCGTTTCCTGATGATCAGTAGTGGAGCCCAGTTGGGACGATCGGGGATCTAGCATTTGGGGTTATCTTATTTTCTTTTGGTTTTGACTGTAGTCGGTCTATGAGTGTATTTCGAATGATGTATGAATTTATTTATGGATTGTGTGAAGTGGCGATTGTAAGCCAACTCTCTTTATCCCATTCTTGTTCATTACATGGGATTGTGTGAAGATGACCCTTCTTGCGACAAAACCTATAATGCGGTTATGCCTCTAAGTCGTGCCTCGACATGTGAGGGATATAGCCGCATCGTGGGCATTACATGCTCCCATCCATGTTCTACAGGGAAATGCAAAGCAACAGTTTCCGTGTTTGTATAAAACGCTAGTCTAGCATCTTGGCTTCTTGCATCAGGCTTGTTTGCTACTATATGGATACAAAACTAAAAGATTCATTTAGAAACACAGGAGGATATTAATCCACTATTCTATAAGCAAACGGCAAAAAAATACAAACCGGGGAAGGGATCTATCTAGTCGTCAATGACGCCTTCGGATAGATCTGCAATGCAAGATCATATGCAATTCCTTTGGACAGATGTGCAGTGCAAGATCAATATTGTAACAACATCATTAGTATGTTGAATTGTATGTATGAAGTTGCTTTCGGGGAGTGATGCCGGCTGGGAACAATGACATCACGATAAGCGGGAAGTTTTTTAGGGGATGGAAATTAAGACTGCAATGGCAGGCAGATGATTGTGCTCTGTAGGCTCAGTTCATCAAGGGCTGAAAGTAGCTAATTTATAAGGAGCCTGCGATCAAATTTCCTTTTCCTGTTTTTTGTTGTCGAGACATATATAGAGGGAGAGATGACTATCATTTTTTCCCCAATAGGGCAAAATAGGATAAACCAAGGGGACGATGCCTCAAGGAAAATAGGAGAGACCGAGGAGAGCACGACTCGTCACAAGTGGCATATGAGCGCATCGCATGCTTCATCCAACTGCTATAGGTAAGTTATATATTAACTTCCTAAGTAAAATCGTGTAGGTTGGGTCATTTTTCCACTTTAAGAGTTTTCTAAATCATTTGGTTAACATATTTCAATTACATAGATTAATTTGATAGTTTGAACGACGTGGATAAATGAGGAAGCGCTAACTAAAGAAGTCTCTAATTAGAATAGTAAAAATTACAAAGCATTTCAATGAGTAGGATAGAATGTTAAAATATCCAGTAGATGATTAGTGATTTTCAAAAATTCAACACACTGTCATCTTCAAATTTCCCTCTCTAACGACCCCCTTGGAAGAACTATCCTATATAACATTGCATCCTAGCATGCGAATTCGCTGTCGTAACAGCAACTAAGCACTAAAAGGGCTAGCCAGAGCACTAAACTTAACATCCTAAGAATGATGAAGATACTTACACATAGTTTCTCTCAAGCTGCAAAAATATTACACAAAATAGTATGCATCGACCATAGTTGCAAAAATATTACACATAACAGTGACCATGGTTAGCAGCAAAAAAACTTAAGTGGAGTGCAGTACTTGCATAGTTGCATATAGAGTACAGTTAGGGCAATAACAAATGATATAAACCATATGTGTGATACAGAACGAAATGGAGTGTACCTTTAAAGGTTTGCGAAAAATTAGTATGCTTGTACAGCTCGTACTTGAAGCTAACTGTGTATGGCCAACAGTTTTAAAATCTGACTACCAGCTGATATAACAACAACTAAAGTGCACAGTTTAGTAGTTTAACACATGAAAGAATATTTAAACTCCGAGCATCATACCTAAGTGATGAATTGAACAGATGGAGAATACAATAGGGATCCTGGCGCTAGCAGTCCGTTGCAGCCCCGACCGCCTTATCCGTCATTGCATCAACCATTGTGAGATTGATTCAGTAAATTGGCCTAAAAAGATTTATGTTGGCATGCTGCATAGTCACAACCCAAAATATGTTGTTATTAAAGACCAAAAAAGAAAGGGATTGAGGAGATTCTGGATTGAACCGTGAGTTTGTGACCCTTTTTTAATCAGTTGATAGAAATCTGAACTTCAAGATGACATTGAAGTAAGACGGAGAAGGATTAGCAAGAGGCAATTGGATTGTGTGGACCTTTTATCAGAGCGATTACAACGTGAGGTACACTTGGGGCCTCACGACCACGGCCTCCAGCATGAGGCGCTCGTCAAGTGCAGGCAGCACAGCATGACAACGGACGGCAGGGGCGGCGGGAACGCGCAGTGCTTGAGCGCACCACCCAGAGCATCATGAAGGAATTGGCGGCGACGGCATCATCGTATGACGGCAGTGGCAGCGGTGGCCGCAGCGGCGGATGGCGGCAACAACAGCAGCGGGGGATGGCAACAGCAACAGCAGATGGCAGATGGCAGCGGTAGCGGCGAATCGCGGTAGCAGCGGCAGTGGCGGATGGCGGCCGCAACGATGGATGGCAGCGGCGGCATATAGGTCGAGGAAGCCAAGGAGAACCAGTTTTGGAGCGAGGCTTTTGATGCAGACGTTCAGGCTGTAATGGGCTGATGGGTCCGTTGACCGCGCAACATCTTCGGGTAATCTGGTGCGGTTTTAAAGGGGTTTCTCAGTACGTAATAATGAGAAATTATGGACTACTCCTATATTCTTTTGACAATGGTCATATAACGTGGTCTGCATTGATATTGTTTGTTCAAACAATAATTAGATATAGATTGATTATCTAGTACCCTAAATAAGATAGTTTTTTTATGGGTTGATCTACACCGTAATAACTCGGTCCCATCAGATTAACGGCTCTAATTTTCTAATTAACGTGGTAATTTGTTGGGAGTCTGTAATTAGTATAGGTATAGATAGATAGATAGATAGATAGATTGCTATAACCTCGAATATTGTCAGCCCTGATTTGGCCAGTGTCTTTATCCTGCTCATCAGGAAGTGGACTTCTCTGGTATCTTCCTCTTGGGGGCCCCGAGGGCGCCAACTTCGACGTGTCTTCGGCGAAGCGTTATTGAACTCAGGGAGGCCCGTCCGGATTGGATCCGGAAGGGGAACGTCATCAACATAAAACCACTCCGAGGGCCAGTTTTCAGATGCCTTCTTGGGAGTACCGGACAGGTATCCGGTCTTGGCAACGCGCCATATTTTGGCTCCACCCACTTGACATATGGATTCCCCCTGGTTGTGAGGGACGAGGCAGAACAACTTCTTCCATAACCCGAAGTGAGCCTCGCAGCCCAGGAATAATTCACAAAGGGTGACGTATCCTGCGATGTGCAGCATGGAGGCAGGGGTGAAGTTGTGCAACTGGAGGCCGTAGAACTCCAGGAGACCGCGAAGGAATGGGTGGATTGGAAACCCGACGCCTCTTAGCAGATACGGGACAAGGCATATTCTCTCCCCCTGGGATGGATTAGGAGATCTGTCCGCTTGCTCCCCGCCATTATAGGTGGCTAGTCCGGCTCGGACGGGACCATGAACGCCGGTGGAAGAAACCCTTGGTTCTGCAACTCTACTAAACGACTATGGGGAACAGAACATTCTTCCCAATCACCTGGCCTAGAGCTAAGGGAGCGAGAACAGGAGCCGCGGCGGCCGGCCATGTTGGGATGATTTTTTCCGGATGCGCTCTGTTGATGCTTGCTCAAGGGAAGAAGGTGAGATTTGGGTCTGAGGATCCCCGTCTCTTCAAATAGACGGTTTGTCTGCAGGGCCGGGGTGGCAAATGTAAAAATGCTCCAGCCCCTCGTATTCGTTCGACACATGGAGATGGCCATTAATGAAGCACAGAAGCCGAGGAGTACAACATTGATGGGAAGCCGGACACTATTTGTTACTACAGGTACTTCGGAGTATTCGGAGATGGAACCCGCCTTGCAATGCCTAAAACAATCTATGCCCCGGACTCATCGTCATTGAAGCCTGGTTCAGGGGCTACTGAGGGAGTCCTGGATTAGAGGGTATCCGGACAGCCAGACTATATACTTTGGCCGGACTGTTGGACCGTGAAGATACAAGACTCAAGACTTCGTCCCGTGTCTGGATGGGACTCTCCTTTGCATGGAAGACAAGCTTGGCGATCTGGATATTAGATCTCCTTCTTTGTAACCGACTCTGTGTAAACCCTAGCCCCCTCCGGTGTCTATATAAACCGGAGGGTTTGATCCGTATAGGGACAATCATAATCATCATAGGCTAGCTTCTAGGGTTTAGCCTCTACGATCTCGTGGTAGATCAACTCTTGTAATACTCATATCATCAAGATCAATCAAGCAGGAAGTAGGGTTTTACCTCCATTGAGAGGGCCCGAACCTGGGTAAAACATCGTGTCCCTTGCCTCCTGTTACCATTAGCCTTAGACGCACAGATCGGGACCCCCTACCCGAGATCCGCCAGTTTTGACACCGACACCCTTCCCTAAACCAATTCGGCCACCTCCCTTGTTGGGGGCGCACTAGCCCCTTGTGAGCTGGTTGGCCTCCCTCATATCGCCCATATCTTCCACCGTGGGGTTCCGGTAACCCCTCCGGTACTCTTGTATGTACCCGATACACTCTGGAACCCTTCCGGTGTCCGAATACTACCTTCCAATATATCAATCTTTACCTCTCAACCATTTTGAGACTCCTAGTCATGTCCGTGATCTCATCTGGGACTCTAAACAAACTTCAGTCACCAAAACACACAACTCATAATACAAATCGTCATTGAATGTTAAGCGTGCGGACTGTACGGGTTCGAGAACTATGTAGACATGACCGAGACACATCTCTGGTCAATAACCAATAGCGGAACCTGGATGCTCATATTGGTTCCTACATATTCTACGAAGATCTTTATCGGTCAAACTGCAATAATAATATAAGTTATTCCCTTTGTCATCGGTATGTTACTTGCCCGATATTCGATCGTCGGTATCCTCATACCTAGTTCAATCTCGTTACCGGCAAGTCTCTTTACTAGTTCCATAATGCATCATCCCGTAACTAACTCATTAGTCACATTGCTTGCAAGTCTTATAATTATGTGCATTACCGAGAGGGCCCAGAGATACCTCTCCGATACTCAGAGTGACAAATCCTAATCTTGATCTATGCCAACCCAACAAACACCTTCGGAGACACCTGTAGAGCATCTTTATAAAAATGCAGTTATGTTGTGACGTTTGATAGCACACAAGGTGTTCCTCCGGTATTTGGAGTTGCGCAATCTCATAGTCAGAGGAATATGTATAAGTCATGAAGAAAGCAATAGCAATAAAACTTAACGATCATTATGCTAAGCTAACAGATGGGTCTTGTCCATCACATCATTCTCCTAATGATGTGATCCCTCTCATCAAATGACAACACATGTCTATGGTCAGGAAACCTAACCATCTTTGATGAATGAGTTAATCAAGTAGAGGCATACTAGGGACACTCGGTTTTAACTATGTATTCACACATGTACTAAGTTTCCGGACAGTACAATTCTAGCATGAATAATAGATATTTATCATGATATAAGGAAATATAAATAACAACTTTATTATTGCCTCTAGGGCATATTTCCTTCACGATCGTTAGCACCACCAACGGGAACAACAAGCCACCGAGATGCACCAGCCTCATCGAACCTTGGTCATGATGGGTCATGTCGTGGAATTGTCACGTCAAATGTCCTCGTGAAAGGACTTAGTTATGGAGCCATCGCAACTAGGAAGCTTGAAGGGGTTAATCGGGACAAAGGACACGAGAGGGATTATACTAGTTCGGCCCCTTACGGTGAAGGTAAGGCCTATGTATAGTTGGGTTGGTATTGATGTTTCGATGACCAGGGAGCGAGATACGCTATGCCCGGTTCTCGATGAGTTGTTTCTTGCCCTAAGACGCCAGTAGGTCGTCCCCTTATATACACGGGTTGACGCCCTGTGGCCTACAGAGTCCCGGCCGGCTTATAACAGTGTCCGGCTCGGTGACTAGTTAAAACTACCTTATGATACAAGTCATACCATTATGGCGGTTTACTACAACGGGCCTTAAGTCGCCTGTGGGCTTTAAGCCCTCTATGAACCGCCATCTTCATGCTTTGGTCTTGGGCCTTCTCTCTGGTAGTCTTCTTCACGTAATCCGGCCCATCCTGGGCGGCTTACTCAAATAGTTATATCCCCAACATTAGGCCCCAGATTGATTTGAACCTGTTCATGTCAATCTTAAAATACCTCATGGAACTATCCTTAGTCCTTTGTCTTGCATGAAGATTTTAACCCGTCGTGACATCATCATCTGGATCCGGTTTAAGTCTTCATGACGTCATCTTCACTAAAACTTATTATTACTCCGTCATATTTTCCAATGGATCTTTTCCTTTACTGACCATCCCGAGAATCGAGGCGTCGGGGCCGCTGGACAATGATGTTTTGGTCTCCTCGTTTCTCGCGCCATCTCGGTCAGTCTTCCTTTATAAATAGAGCGACCTAGGTCTTTCACTCCTCCTCCTCTCAGTCGTCCTCTTCCTCTTCTTCCTCTCAAGATCTGTCGCCGCCGCCGTCGAACCCCTTGTCTTCATCGACTCGGGCCGCTGCATCAACCTGACTCTGACTAGAGATCAACGGTGAACCTCCACAGCTCGTCCGCCTCCGTGAGTTCTTCTCCTTCCCTTTCTCAGATCTGCATTGAGACTTTGTCGAGTTCGTCGGTGTTCATCACCGCCCGACGCAAACCCTCACTAGTTCTTACCCCCAATGCCCTGTTCAGATCGTAAAAATTACGTAGAATTGTTGCGGTACTTGTTTGTGTTAATCTTGCATAGAAATAGATCTCATTTCCCTTGTTTAGAAACCCTCTTTGAGTGTATGAACTTCTTTGCCCTGTTTTTAGGTCTAGAAAATTTTCCTTTCAGAGCAATATTTTGATCCTGATGAATAACTGTCATCTGTGAAACTTGTTTTTATCGCCCGGTTAACTTCTTTTGGTAAATGCCCTTAAACACAACTGCCAAGGTGTCCGGCTTAAATAAATGACACAGAACCTTAATTGCTCCTCACGACCTGAAATTTTTTGAACTGCGCTTGATACCTGCAGCGGCTTAAATATTGTTGCACAGTCATCCTTATATCATTAGGCCCCTCATTAAGCCGCCACCTTGAATAATTGAGGATTTTTCTCCCGGGTTAAAATTGAACCGGATCTTCTTGTTTTCCATAGGCTAATTGTTATCATGGCTCCTAAGGCTACTAAAGCTCCTGTGACCTGCAACTGGGTTAAGTCCAATGTCACAGAGAGTATCTTGGTTGACTTCGTGAAATCCGGCCATCTGCCCAAGAAGGAAATCATGTCCTATCGTGCTCCTAATCCGTCGGAGGAGAAACCTCTACCCAAAATAGGGGAAGTAATCATATTCACCAGTCACATGACCCGGGGCTTTGCTCCGCCCGGTTCAAAATTCTTCAGGGATGTGTTGCATTTCTTTGATCTCAGACCTCAAGACATCGGACCCAACTCTGTGTCAAATATCTGCAACTTCCAAGTCTTCTGCGAGGTGTATCTTGGAGAAGAACCTAATATTCCATTATTCAAAGAACTGTTCTACTTAAACTGGCAGAATGAACGTGCCAATGGGCCCAGTCTTGAACTTGGTGGTATCTCAATTCAACGGCGAAGAGACTGTCTTTTCCCTTATGCTGAACTACCGAGTCATCCAAAGGAGTGGAACCAGACGTGGTTCTACTGCCAGGATACTTCTCCGGCTGAGGAAAACCCTTTGCCCGGCTTCCGCGCCCTGTGCCTTGAGTCCAACCACCCGCTGCCGGATAAGTTAACTGTTGTTGAACGTCTGCCACTTGCTCCTACCATTAGAAGAATCAAAGCTCTTCTGGGAAATGGCCTAGACGGCATCGTCTTAGTCCGAGTCTGGGTTACCTGGCGAATACTTCCATTAAGCCACCGACCCGGTTTAATGTGCACTTATTCCAGTGAAAAGGATGACCCAATGCGTCATAGCTCCGAAGACTTGCCAGAAGACGCAGTAGAGGCGACGACCCAATCATTGTTGAAAGAAGGCACGGTGATAAGTAATGCCTTTGGCTTACTCCCCTTTTGTCAAAAAACCCGGCTCCTGCTGTAAGTCACCAACCTCTGATGAATATTTTATATTATACCTTGCCTTTACTTATAACCTCCTATCACTTTTCACAGGCTGATGATCACTTTTGGAAGGCCAAATATAACCATGAAGCAGCAAAACAAGCCAGAGCAGCCAAAAGAGCTGAAAGGAAAGCCGCCACCGCAGGAACTTCAAGGAAGAAGAAACCTAGCGCCTCAGATTTATTCAAATTAGACGACACTTCCGATGAAGAAGAGGTAATCCTTTAACTCTCCTGACTTCTTTGTCATTACTTTGTTGACACTCTATCTCTCCAGGAAGACACAGGGAACAGTCAAGCAGCCAATGAAGAGGTAACTATAATCTCCTCCGACTCAGAACCTTTGCCAAAGCAAAAGATCCGAAGGGTGACCCATAAAGTAAGATTTTCACATGCTCTTGCTTATCAAGATCCTCAATTTCTTTTGAAGCAACGACAGCTTGAGAACCGGAGGCAGACCCGGAACAACAAGGATGCGGAACTCTCCTCCGGCTTACCTGACATAACCAGGAAACGTCGGACTGAGGTTATCTCCGATTTACGTTCCATCTTACCTTTAGCGGGCTTAATTCGTCATCCTCTTAATTCGTCTGACTCCAATTATCAGGATACCTCTCCTTCTTCCGGTGAATCCATGCAGTCAAACATGCCGACTTTCAAAACTGCTCACGGGTAATGTAACCTTATGTACCTTGAACTTTTATTTTACTCATGCTTGCGTATTCATCCTTTTGCCTTTGTTCACAACATGCAAGTGAAACCCAGCAAGAGGAAGAAGAAGAATAAGCCGTCCCAAGATCCGATTGTGACTGAACCGGTGATTAATGCATCTGCTCCAGACAACTCTATCCATCAGCCACCGCCTGATCCAGCTTCTGATATTCCAGTGCCAACCTTTAATCCGTCTGCTGAGGATACTATTGCCACAAACAAACCGGAAGTTGAGATTGTGAGGTCTCAGTTTATTGAACCAAGGCGGCCTACTATTCTTGCCAAGTGTTCCGCCAAGGAAGAACTTGCCGAACACCGGAAAGCCAAGAAGGACATTACTGATTATACTCACTTAAGCATTGGTGATATAGTCTTAGGCTATCTGAATCAAGTGCATAATAGCCGTGACCTAGAAATTGACATGGTAAAACAAATACAGCACAAATCTGAGGTATAACTTGTACTTTTTACCTGAGTATTACATATTGTACCAGCCCCCAAGTCTATCGCTTATGAATAAATATGCTATAGACTTAGAAATCTGCTTTACTTATTAATTAAACCGGTTCAAAGAGAATATATTTAACCCAGTTATAACATGATAGTTGTAAATTTGCAATATATATTAGTCCCCAGGTGTCAAGTATCTTTACTTGTAAAGTGCTTGAGACTTAATATGTGTGACCCGGTAGGATAGGTTTAAAATTCTTCAGCATACATTAGCCCCCTAGTGCCAAGTATCTTTACTTGTAAGGTGCTTGGGACTTGAATGTTACCTTACTATAACCCGTACCATAACCTGGTGTCAATGCAGGCTGCCATAAGTCAGTTTGAATCGGAGGTCGCTGTCCTGAAGAGCCGTCTAAAAACTCAAGAACTTGAGACGCAGAAGGCTAACTCCAAATTTGAATTCAGCGTCTCTGAAAATGAGAAGCTGAAGAAGAATTTTGAGTCGGAGAAGAAAACTTGGGTTGATGAGAAGGCTTCCCTGGTGACTCGGGCCGAAACAGTAGAAGCATCCCTTGCAGAAGCAACAACCGAGCTTGTCCGACTTAAAACAGCAGATATCTCAAATGGTCTTGGCTATCTTCGGTAAGTTATCGTGCAAAACTTCCAACCTTGTAACCTTACAATGACTATGGTAATAATTACTTTCGGCTGACTATTATACTTGTGCACATACAGGCCCCAGGAGTATCAACCTAAAGCAAAACATGTTGATCAAGCTTAAAGCAGTTTACACCTTAGTGGAACAGCTATACTCCAGGTCACAGCGTGCCTTGGCCATTGTAGCTTTATCAACTCCACATCCCAGCCTTCTGCAAGACGTATTGAAGAGCCTCGCTTTTCTTCCTCAGCGGATCCAAGACTTAAGGCGGGCGTCCTCAAGAGCCGGAGCCGTAGCCGCATTGAGCCAGGCTAAAGCATGGCTCCCAGAACTAGACCCGGCCGACCTTGCCCTTGGATACCCAAGTCTGAAGGAGGATGGCACTGCATTTGATGATCATGACTTCACCGCTTGCGTCAAAGCCATACGTCCCGTGGCAACCCTTATTGGAAATGATACTGACCTTAGCAAGTATGCCCCGGCTTACGACAGTGAGAACCGAAGAATTCCAAACACTCCATATGATCAAATCAGCTTGATCCCTCCGATTCGTAAGCATACTTTTGCCCCTGAAGTGGATCCAACTGGTTTAATAGATGATGAAGCTGAGTTTGAAGCCTTGAGTGGCATTGATTGGACCTCATCAACTTTCGAGGACAAAACAGCCGACGGAGAAGCGGAGAAGGATAACCCGGAGGCTTCAAGCCCGCCGAAGGAGTAAATCGCCAGATGCTTTGCAAAAAACAATGCTTCATTTATTCAGACTCGGGGAGTCCTGTAATAGGGTAGAAAAACCTCTCAACTTTGTCATGCCTTCGCGCATGTTTATGGCGCTTAATACTTTCATAAGCCGCCATTGCTATATACTTCTAGCTTATGTTAACCGTTTGCCTCCCTGATGTTAAATTTGCTTGTCTTATCCTACACATAAAACAAACAAAACTCCCTTGGCGGTTTATCACACCGGGTGTCACATAAGGTATTTGTAACCCGGAAACGAACCAAAGGCACCCTACATAGGCTAGTTTACAACTATATTGTTGCTAAGCATAAACATAATAGCATGCCTGCAATCCCTTGATAACCTTTCCTGCTTATTTGATGCTCACCTGATACTTAATCAACCTGGTGTGACCAATATTAAACCGGAAAGACAAAAAACATCTCATAATGTTTTCCAAAGTCTCAAGATAGTCAAAATAATTTACAGGCTTCTGATTCGAATGCGATCAGTAAACCGTTCCAAAGGGGTTAAGCTAAGATTCGGATACGATCATATAGCCCCCAGTGGCTTGGCGATGCCGATCAAGTGGGTATCGACAGCTATGTTCTCTTTGGTTCGAATACGACCTATGTTTGAACAGGAAGCCCCCAAGTGACCATAAGATTTGTTTAATGACGCTGATTTGTATACGATCCATGTCAGACCCAAAGGGGTTACGCTATGATTCAAATATGATCAAGAAGCCCCCAAGTGGGTTTGGCAGTATGCCGATCAAGCGGGTTTCGACAGCTATGTTCTCTTTGGTTCGGATACGACCTATGTTTGAAGAGGAAGCCCCCAAGTGATCATGACTAGATTCAGATATGATCATAAGCCGGTCCAAAGGGAAAGCCGGATTCAGATATGATCCGCTCCCTATTGGTTGTTTCCACCATCTGACAAAAAGATATGAACTTTTGAGGGCGAAAAAAGGACAGAGGTCCTGCTTTATTACTTTATATAATATATACATTGTCAAAAATATATATATCTCTCTCAAGAGCCGGTGGCTTAAATATAGCAAGGCCGAAGATGGGTTATACCCCATGGCCGGCAGGGCGAAACATGCTGGATATCACTTAGCAAAGCTGCCTTTACTCCATAAACCATGAAGAAGGGTGTATAACCCGCCGGATCGAGGCCACTTACCCTTATGTTTCTGATTGTTACCCTGTGTATTAATGTTGGCCACAAGCTCCGGGTTGTCGTCCGCCTTATGCTTTTTGCCTCTTTGATTCACCGGGTTATGCGGTTGGTCCTTTCTACTGTCGTTTTGTTTTCCCTTCCCTGTCTTTTCATCGTCAGACTCGGGATCTTTGGTACTATCAGAATCGGCATATTTGACCAGAGCCGCCATTAATGTACCCATATCCTTGCAGCCACGTTTAAGGCGCCCCAGTTTCTGCCTCAGTGGCTTGAAGCTGCAATTCCTTTCCAATATAAGGACTGCAGAGCCGGCATCCATCTTATCAGATGAATGAATTATCTCCTTGACCCGGCGTACCCAATGGGTGGTAGATTCACCTTCCCCCTGCTTACAATTCATCAAGTCCACGATCGTCATAGACTGCTTACAGGTGTCTTTGAAGTTCCGGATGAAACGGGCTTTTAGCTATTCCCATGAACCAATGGAATCGGGTGGTAAGCCTTTAAACCAAGACCGGGCCGTTCCATCTAACATCATGGTAAAATATTTAGCCATTGCCGCGTCACTAACCTCCAACAGTTCCATGGCCATCTCCTAACTCTCGATCCAGGCTCCAGGTTGTAGATCGGCCGTGTAATCCGACACCTTTCGAGGTCCCTTGAAGTCCTTGGGAAGGCGCACGTTACGCAAAGCCGGTATCAAACAAGGAACACCACCGGTTCTGGTGGCTACTCCCATCTCAGTGGAAGTCATTGGATACTCTGTAACATTCTGACGTGCCGCCTGTTGAGCCGCCAGCTGAGCCGCCAGCTGAGCCGCCCGCTCGTTCTCCTGACGTACTCGGTCCTACACCGGGTTATAGCCACCATGTTGGTCGCGGCACTGGGCGTTGCTTGACAAAGCTTCAGACTCCATGTGCCTGCTGTAACTCGGACTCCGGTTCTGATGAGGCGGTGCTAACCAAGGTGGAGGAGTTGAATGAATCCTATCCCGGCTGTAAGAATAGGTCTCTTGCTGAGCCAGGGCTGTCTGGACAAGTTCCCTGATTCTCCGGGTCTCCATTGCTGTTAGATCATCACCATCCACTGGGAGAGCCGCCAGACGCGCTGATGCTGCGATTAAGTTCTCCATGGGGTTGGAAAAGTGACCCGGCGGTATCGGCACATAACATGGCGGCGCCATGCTCACATGAGGAGGCGGCATCTCTCGATGCTGAGCTGGTCCTCCTGCTCCGGATGTCATAAGCTGATTGGCATCTGGCGGGTTACTTGGGCCGGCTCCGGGTGTAGAGAACAGAACCCAAGGGTCGTAATTCGGAGGAAACCGGGATTGGGTCTTCTGGTGTCTCCTCCTCATTACCTCATTGGACGCGTTTAAGCTCATCGTAAGCTGGTAAGCCTCCGACTGCAACGCTGTGCCCGGGCGTCGAGAGCCGCCCGCTCCGTAGCTAGTTTAGTATCCTCAGCTGCCAAGGCCTCCTTGGCCTGAGCTATCTCCTCCCGTACCCGTGCCACCTCCGCGTCATGCTCATCTTTGTTCACAGGGATAATCGTGGCGGTTAACCGGGTCATAAGTTTGTCCATGAGGTCTATCAGCACTTGAACCGGCGGGCGCATAGGGCCTCCTGCCCCGGCCGCTCCTATCCCGGACGTAACTGCAGTAGCGGCTGTAGAGTTTTGACCGGGTTGAGTCCCAGCCATGAAGACTCCTGCCCAATTCGGCGACTCACAGGGGTCCGGAATACTGAAGCCATCGGAACAGCCTCCGAGCACACCATCGTGAACTTGATACAGAGAATCTGTTGAACCGGCGGACGAATCACCGTCTGAGTGGATGGCCGTCTCGCCACCATCTTCAGGACTTTCGGAATGCTCTTCTCCGTGGACACAGCCCACAAAGACACGCTTCATGCCGGGTTGAGCCCGGGCGGTTTTCGCACGCTGAGCCGTCTCGACGAGGTCGGTGCAGTTGTCCGGCTCAGGCCCCGGCTCGCCAATCCGGCCGATGAAGACGTGGATCCCTTCGAAGGGGACCCGGTACCCGTACTCAATTGAGCCGGCGTCGGGGCCCCAGCCTTCATCGTCGATGTAGATCTTGCCGCGACGACACTTGGTCATCCGACCCACTACGTATCCCTTGAGCCCTTCGAAGTTGTCCTTCAAGAACTCAAATCCACCGTCCGCTGGCCCCATGGTGGGTGTTAACTGTCGTGGAATTGTCATGTCAGATGTCCTCGTGAAAGGACTTAGTTGTGGAGCCATCGCAACTAGGAAGCTTGAAGGGGTTAATCGGGACAAAGGACACGAGAGGGTTTATACTAGTTCGGCCCCTTACGGTGAAGGTAAGGCCTACGTCTAGTTGGGTTGGTATTGATGTTTCGATGACCAGGGAGCGAGATATGCTATGCCCGGTTCTCGATGAGTCGTTTCTTGCCCTAAGCCGGTAGCAGGTCGTCCCCTTATATACACGGGTTGACGCCCTGTGGCCTACAGAGTCCCGGCCGGCTTATAACAGTGTCTGGCTCGGTGACTAGTTAAAACTACCTTATGATACAAGTCATAACATTATGGCGGTTTACTACAACGGGCCTTAAGTCGCCTGTGGGCTTTAAGCCCTCTATGAACCGCCATCTTCATGCTTTGGTCTTGGGCCTTCTCTCTGGTAGTCTTCTTCACGTAACCCGGCCCATCCTGGGCGGCTTACTCAAATAGTTATATCCCCAACAGGTCCCGATAACGCCCATGCGTGTGGGCATTAAGGGGTCTGGCCACACGTTTCATGTGGTATCTAAAGAACCAGTTCACATGTCTGTGTGTGGGCAAACACAAGTAGTGCCCATACGCCCGGTCTTTTGCCTCGCGGTCCCTCCCACATGCCTACGCATGGGCAAAATAGATAACGCCCACGCGCCCGTACTCACGTTCCCGCACGCTCTGCATGACAGTCACCACGTGTCCCTGCAGTTGCCATGGTTCGGACCCTCTTTCATTTTCATTTAACTGCAGTTGCCATGTTGCTAAACTACAGTTGCCATGTCTAACAACTACACTTGCCATGGTTGCTCAACTGTAATTGCCATCTCAGGTCAAGTGCCAGATGCCATTTTTGGACAATTGCAGATGTTGCCATGTATGGTCTGGTCTACTACAGTTACCATGATTTGAAAACTTGAGGAGTTGCCACCTACTAACACTAGGCAGTTGCCATGTAGCACTACAAAAAAGGCATGGCAAAAAAACATGTTCGGGTAAAGAGAGAGTTTCCATCTGCTTACAAGCATGCTAGGGCAGTTGCCATGTACCCTGCAAAAACATATGGCAACTCGGGTAAACAGAGAGTTGCCATATGCTTACAAGAATGCTAGGGCAGTTGCCATGTACCCTGCAAAACACATGGCAACTGACAGCTTTGGTGTGGGAGAGGAGACATGCGTGTGGGCGAACTGATAAACGCCTACACACCAGCCCCTCTGCATGCGTGAAAACTGGCGTGTGGGCGAACTGCTAAACGCCCACACACCAACCCCTCCACGTGGTGAAACGGACGTGTGGGCGACTGGATGAATGCACACACACCAGCCAAGTCCTACGTGGCATAAAAAATCTGGCAAAACATGTCAAGATTCGTGCAAACACAAAAGGACGTTGATCCATGCGTGTGGGCGAGATGCAAACACCCACACATGTGGGCGTTAGTATTTTCATTCATGATACCACTTGTTAGAATAAATCTGAGGCATACTTCGATCATCCGAGGACTAAGCAATCATCACACGAGCACGACACCGAGATTTGTTAACGAGGTTTACCAATATGGCTACATCCCCGGGGCCTGACTATGGGCACTCCTTCCCATGACACCGCCACAATACCGCACTCGGTCACCCTGGACGCCCCAGCACATACCGCCAGCACATGTCGTCGGCTTCCCATGCGTTCCTGTGCTATTATGTTGGCATAGGTTACATCACGTGTCTACCCTCGCTATATGTGAGGGGCCTAGGATACTAGTGTCCTACTAGGATACGACTCCATATCCTATCTAAACACAATACAACTACAAGTCCAACTTTAACCTACCTTGTACACAATATTTGACACAACTCTAACAGATGCATTTTAGATGACCTTGTATCTCTGAATAGTTGTGCAGGAGTGTTGTTTCTCATGGCAAACTAGTCCTTTTTACTAGTTACAACTAGACGGGGTAATAAGCCGCAAGAGGTTAATTGGTTAATTATGATTCCTGTTGGTTGTAGCAGATGGCTTAGTGAACTCTGAATTTAGCAAGACTGAGGATGTTAACCACCAGTACATACATGGCTTGTCACTTCTAGTTGTCTGAATGTTATCTCATGAATCACAGTTTTCTCTGCATAAGTACATATTTTGTCCTCTTCATAACGAAACAATACAACACCTATTATAGAATGCCCTCTCGCAAAGTTACTTTGCAAACCATTCATGCAACCTTTAACCACTAGTAGAAAACAGGGCTTTCTTTGAGCCCTGGGTAAGGGCATTAATCCCGATTCACTCATGAACCGGGACCAACGGGTGCATCAATCCCGGTTCGTTAGGCCAGGACACCGACCGGGCCTCGGGGGCCATTGGTCCCGGTTCGACTAACCCCTTTGGTCCCGGTTCCAGACACGAACCGGGACCAATGAGCCTCGCTCCTGGCCCAGCACCTTTAGTACCGGTTTGTGGCTGGAATCGGGACCAAAGTTCAGTCTTCTGTCTTAGTTCTAGCCACCAACCTGGACTAAAGAGATCCCTATATATACCCCCGCCCCTGCCTACGAATAGAGCCACTGCTCTGTTTTTTTGGCCGGCTGTGGGAGAGGTGTGTGTTGGTCTAGCTCACCTCCTATGCACATGAGGTGTTTGATGAAATGCTCGAGCCACACTTAAGCTTTCTTCTCTCCAAGCTCCTTGTCCAACCTCCATTTTCCTCAAGATTTGTCTAGGTTTGGTGGTTCGTCCTGTCTTGTCCCCATCCTCACTGCCATCAATCGCCCGCGCCGATCTCGTCGCCCGTACCACCATGGCGATCCTCTTGTTCTTATCTTCTTTCTAAAAGGAAAAAAAATTCTTACTTGTATGAATTAGATAGATACTTGTATATATTTCTTACTTTTATTATTGTTTGTTATTATATAGTGCGATGGTTTTGGTATCCGCCCCCATCGGCCCTCGTCCTGTCTATGATTCAGATGTGGTATATATTATATTTTATAACTATTTCTTTCATTTAGTGTTTATGACAATTATGCCAACCAATGTGACATAGATGTCATTATCAAGGAGGTATGTGAACGGGAAATTCCAACCGCCCCTCTTGTCGAGAGGTTAAATTTAGTTGAAAAGGCAAACAATTACTTGTAGAAAAACTTGAAAAGAATTGAGGAGGAGAAGATGAAATTGGAGTTGCATGTTGCGGATGTCGTCGATGATCACAAGATCAAGATGGATGCAAGGCACTTGAAGATTAGAAAGATTAGAAAATATGCCATTCATACTGAGACTTGGTATCATTATGCTGTTGGATCAATTGTTACCTTAGTTGTGATTATGATCGCATTTGTTGTTGCATTGAAATGTTGTACATAGTTTCAATGTAAGGTTTAGTTAGATGCACTAGAGATCTATATATTGTTCAACGAGAACTATGTATGAGCTTTATGTATTTATTTTTTAGTAATAACATTTGATCACTACCGTACTTTGGTTTTAATGTGATGATGAACTTCTATTAATTTGGTCACTTATTTATTCATGATGTTCTGTAATGGTTTTTGACACACTTAACTATATATAATGCACATAGATGAACCGACAATGGATGTAAGGTGACAGACGCACCTCTGAGTACATTAAGGGCGTGCATAATTTTCTCGAAGTGGTTGAGGCAAACAAGCAGAATGGTTTTATGTGTTGTCCATGCCCTATCTGTGGGAATACAGTCTTACTCTAACTCGAAAACCCTTCACATCCACCTGCTTGAGAAGGGTTTCATGCCACACTATAATGTTTGGAGCAAGCATGGAGAAAGAGGGGTTATGATGGAAGACAATGAAGAAGAAGATGATCATGAAAACTATCCACCCCCTGAATACGATGATGCTGCAACGGGGGAAGTTGAAGATCAAGAGAAACCAGACGATGTGCCCGATGATGATTTTTGCCAGGTCATTGTTGACGCAAAGAGACAATGCCAAAGTGAAAGGGAGAAGTTGAAGTTCGATCGCATGTTAGAGGATCACAAAAAACGGTTGTACCCAAATTGCGAAGATGGCAACACAAAGCTCGGTACCACACTAGAATTGCTGCAATGGAAGGCAGACAATGGTGTATCTGACAACCGATTTGAGAAGCTACTGAAAATATTGAAGAAGAAGCTTCCAAAGGATAATGAATTGCCCGACAGTACGTACAGAGCAAAGAAGGTTCGATGCCCTCTAGGATTGGAGGTGCAGAAGATACATGCATGCCCTAATGACTGCATCCTCTACCGCGGTGCGTACGAGGATTTGAACGCATGCCCGCTATGCGGTGCATTGCGGTATAAGATCAGACGAGATGACCCTAGTGATGTTGAGGGCGAGCGCCCCAGGAAGAGGTTTCCTGTGAAGGTGATGTGGTATGCTCCAAAAATACCACGGTTGAAATGTCTGTTCAAAAACAAAGAGCATGCCAAGTTGATGCAATGGCACAAATAGGACCGTAAGAAAGACGGGAAGTTGAGAGCACCCGCTGACGGGTCGCAGTGGAGAAAAATCAAGAGAACATGGGGGGACTTCGCAGGTGACGCAAGGAATGTATGGTTTGGTTTAAGCGCGGATGGCATTAATCCTTTTGGGGAGTAGAGCAGCAATCATAGCACCTGGCCCGTGACTCTATGTATGTATAACCTTCCTCCTTGGTTGTGCATGAAGCAGAAGTTCATTATGATGCCAATGCTCATCCAAGGCCCTAAGCAACCCGGCAACGACATTGATGTGTACCTAAGGCCATTAGTTGAAGAACTTTTACAGCTGTGGAATGGAAAAGGTGTACGCGTGTGGGATGAGCATGACCAGGAGGAATTTGACCTACATGCGTTGCCGTTTGTAACCATCAATGATTGGCCTGCTCTCAGTAACCTTTCAGGACAGACAAACAAGGGATGGCACGCATGCATGCACTGTTTAGATGACACCAAAAGTATATATTTGCACAAATACAGGAAGAATGTGTACCTAGGACATCGTCGATTTCTTCCGACCAACCATCAATGTCGAAAGAAAGGCAAGCATTTCAAAGGTGAGGAGATCACTGGAAGAAGCCCGCCGTCCGTACTGGTAGTCACATACTTGATACGGTCAATGATTTACAAGTAAACTTCGGAAAGGGTCCTGGTGGACTATCTGTTCCGAATGACGCCGAGGGACGTGCACCCATGTGGAAGAAGAAATCTATATTTTGGGACCTACCCTATTGGAAAGACCTAGAGGTTCGCTCTGCAATCGACATGATGCACGTGACAAAGAATCTTTGCGTGAACCTGCTAGGCTTCTTGGGCGTGTATGGGAAGACAAAAGATACACCGAAGGCACAGGAGGACCAGCAACGTGTGCATGAAAAGAGATGGCATGCATCCAAAGCAGTATGAAGGGACTGCCAGCTACGCTCTTACCAAAGAAGAGAAGGAAATCTTCTTTGAATGCCTGCTCAGTATGAAGGTCCCGTCTGGCTTCTCCTCGAATACAAAGGGAATAATAAATATGCCAGGGAAAAAAAATTAGAACCTAAAGTCTCATGACTGCCATGTGATTACGCAACTGCTTTCGGTTGCATTGAGGGGGCTTCTACCGAAAAACGTTCAATTAGCCATTGTGGATCTATGTGCATTCCTCGATGCAATCTTTCAGAAGGTAATCGATCCAAAAATCCTACCAAGGTTAAGGAGTGATTTGGTGCAATGTCTTGTCAGTTTTGAGCTGGTGTTCCCACCATCCTTCTTCAATATCATGATGCACGTCCTAGTTCATCTAGTTGACGAGATTGCCATTCTGGGCCCTGATTTCTACACAATATGTTCCCCTTTGAGAGGTTCATGGGAGTCTTAAAGAAATATGTTTGTAACCGTGTTAGGCCAGAAGGAAGCATCTCCACATGCCATCAAACAGAGGAGGTCATTGGGTTTTGTGTTGACTTCATTCCTGGCCTTAAGAAGACTGGTCTCCCTCAATCGCGGTATGAGGAGAGACTGACTGGAAAAGGCACGCTAGGAGCGGACTCAATAAAATGTAGGGACGGGCATTCTTGGTCTCAAGCACACTACACAGTTCTACAGAATTCTACCTTGGTGACCCCGTATGTCAATGAACACAAGAATATTATGTGCTCCAAACACCCGGAGTAGTGTGACAACTAGAGTACATGTGAACACATCAGGACTTTCGGCAGTTGGTTGCAAACACATCTCATGGGTGACAACACTGTTGCAGATAAGATGTACTCATTGGCCAGGGGACCATCTTCGACTGTATTGACTTACAAAGGGTAGGAGATAAATGGGAATACATTTTACACGATCGCCCAAGATCAAAAGAGCACCAACCAAAACAGTGGTGTCCGCTTTGATGCAGCAACCAACAAGGGAAAGGATACATATTATGGTTACATAGTGGACATATGGGAACTTGACTATGGACATGATTTTAAGGTCCCTTTGTTTTGGTGCAAATGGGTTGATCTGTCAGGAGGCAGGGTATAGGTAGACCTGCAATACAGAATGACAACAGTGGATCTCAACAATCTTGGGTACACAGAACCATCCGTCCTAGCCAATGATGTGGCGCATGTTTTCTATGTGAAGGACATGTCTACCAAACCGAGAAAAAGATAAGATAAGGAAGCGAATACATCATACGGTGAGCCAAAGCTCCACATAGTTCTTTCAGGGAAAGAGGCATCATGGGAGTGGAGGGCAAGACAGACATGTTCGAAGATTATGTAAAGTTTCATGAAATTCCTCCCTTCAAGGTCAAGGCTAACCCAAGCACCCTGTTAAACGATGAAGATTATCCATGGTTATGGCGCAATAAGCAAGGGACACGCGCGAAGAAAAAGTGAAGACTTTCTCTCCACAACTATTCTGATGATGCCTTTGATCTGGAATATCACTGCAGTTACATGTCAAGAAATGAAATGCCTTTTGTAACAGATGTGTTTTCGTCTGAAACCCTGATACTTTGAAAGAGATTGTCCATTTGTACACGAAGTGCATCCGATTTTTGCCGTAACCCTCTTAACTTTTTAGCACATGCTATGTGGGTGAAATGATGATACCATGCCCAACTTTCAACCTTTTCAGAGTTCATTTGTAGTGCTTTTCAATATCAGGGTCATTTAGCTCAAAAAAATTAGTATATGCATGAAAAATACCAAATAAAGTCAGAAAGGGTTGAAATTTTATGATGTGGCTTTTAATGGTGCATTTTGAACACAAAAAAAATCTAGGGTTCAAATAAGTTCAAAAAATGAAATCCCGATGAGTTTTCGTCCAAAACCCTGATACTTCAAAAGAGAATGTCCATTTTGTACACGAAGTGCATCCAGTTTTTGCCATAACCCTCTCAACTTTTTAGCACGTGCTATGTGGGTGAAATGATGATACCATGCCAACTTTCAACCTTTTTAGAGTTCATTTGTAGTGCTTTTCAATTTCAGGGCCATTTAGCTCAAAAAATCAGTAAATGCATGAAAAATACCAAATGAAGTCAGAAAAGGTTGAAAATTTATAATGTGGCTTTGAATGGTGCATTTTGAACACACAAAAAGTCTGGAGTTCAAATAAGTTCAGAAAAATAAAATCCCTTTGTAACAGATTAGTTTTCGTCCGAAACCCTGATACTTCGAAAGAGATTGTCCATTTTGTACACGAAGTGCATCCAGTTTTTGCCGTAACCCTATCAACTTTTTAGAACATGCCATGTGGGTGAAATGATTATATATACCATGCCAACTTTCAAATATTTCAGGGTTCATTTGTAGTGCTTTTCAATTTCAGGGTCATTTAGCTCAAAGAATGAACTAGAAAACTTTTATAAAGCTCTAATAGGAAAAAAGAATGAACTAAAAAGAATTAATTCAAATATCTGTTATGTCAACTAAAACAAAACTATAATATTCTTCAATAGCAAAAATAATCAACTAAAAAGCTTTTATAAACCTCTAGTATTTTTGAAACTAAAATTATATAAAATTTATGCAACAAAAATGATCAAAGTATTTTTTGTTCAAAACATTAATAGCAAAAAGAATTTTCATAAAGTATTTTTTGTTAGAAGCTTTAATAGGAAACTAAAATAACAAAATATATTTTTGATTAAAACACCCATTAAAAATAACCTAAAAATTACCAAATTTAATATAATGATAAAACACACTAATATTAAATAGCAGGAAAAAGTATCACTCAAAAATCTATTTTTAAAGTGAAGTTATTCACAAACTAGTGATTCACACAAATTTCAAAGAATTCAAATTTAAACTATTCAAATTTTAAAACTAATGGCACTAACAGAAAGTTCATAATTTTTGTGACCTAAAGCAAAAAGAATCACTCAAAAACTCTAAGTATTTAGCTGTAAGTAGAAACAAAAGAAAATAAATAAAGAAAAAAATACTGGAAAAAATGCCGCCTACTGGGCCACCTCGGCCTGCATACGACTAGAAACTCAACCAGCTAGTTGGGCCAAGATGCAGGCATGTAGCAGGCCGAGTAGGCCCACAGGCAGAGAGACGCGTTTAGTCCCGTATGCCTGCATAAGAGAGGAGCGCGAAAGGGGTGGCGCAGTAGCACTTATAAATCACTATCAATGCCTCTCAGCTAGCGAGGTGGGACTAAACATCCACCCGCCCAACACCGTGCCAGCCGCAACCCTTTCGTCCCGGTTGGTGGCGCCAACCGGGACCAGTACCAACCTTTCGTCCCAGTTGGTGGCACCAACCGAGACGAATGCCCCCCTTTAGTCCCGGTTCGTGCCACCAACCGGGACCAAAGGTCTCTGCTTCCCGCCCTTTGGGCTGATGAAAACTGACCTTTGGTCATGGTTGGTGTTATGAACCGGGACTAAAGGGGGGCATTGGTCCCCGTTCGTGCCGCCAACCAGGATTAAAGGCTTTGCTATATAAGCGAACACTTAGTGTTTTCCAATCTCAGTTCTTCTTTCCCCCGACGCCACGTCGAACACCACGATAACGTCAGGCTGCCGGACGGCGCCCTCGCCCTCACCGATGCCCTCGTCGATGCCCTGCCATCCCCGATCCCGCTGACAGTCGCCGGTGCCGGACCTCCCCGCGCGCCTTCCTTCCCGTTGTCGCGTGCGCCCTCGAGCCCGTTCCTTGTCGTCGCTGGCCTTCTGCTCCATCGTCATGCCCCCAGTGAGCTCCCCCTTTCCCATTGTCGTGCCCCCGCCCCTTCTTCCACTGCTCCATGGTCGCTGCTGCTACCATGGTCGCCGTTGCTGCCACTACCACTACTCCATGACCACCGTGTGCTTCTTGCTTTGTTTTTTTAGTTACATAATGAGATGAGATGAATAGATAGATGGATTTTAGTTGCATAATGAGATGAGATGAGATGTATGTGCTCTATTTTTTTAGATGAGATGAGATGTCATGTGGAAATGTGCTATGTTTTTTAGATGAATAGAAAGATGGATGAAATGTAATATGCATGATGTTTTAAATTTTGAAATGTGCTCTATTTTTTTAGATGTGATAGATAGATGTTTCGTGGAGATGAGATGAGATAGAAGAGAATTTTTTTAGATGTGATAGGTAATATTTTTTGAATATTTTTTGTTCATAGAATATTTACCAACTTAAATAAGTTAATGTGAATTTGTGTGAATTTTTTGTGGAGATGAGATGTATGAGATGTTTTGTGTAGATGAGATGAGATGTTGTCATGTGGAATTTTTGTTTGTTCATAGAAAACTCCGGTAACTTCGACATGAGGGGGGATGTCGATCAACCCCCTCTAGCCCGACCAACTCTCGAGTCCACCCAAACCGGGACTGAAAAATCATTGTTGTGGCCACCTCAAACCCTAGAAGAGTTATCGAGGCCACCCAAATTTACCAAGTTAAATGAGTTAAATGAGTTAAAAGAGCGTTTTCGAGGCCACCCCAACCCTAGAAGAGTTGTCGAGGCCACCCAAATTTACCAAGTTAAAAGAGCATTGTCGAGGCCATGCCAAACCCTAGAAGCATTGTCAAGGCCACCCAAATTAACCAAGTTAAATGAGCGTTGTCGAGGCCACCCAAATTTACCAAGTTAAAAGTTACTAATTTACTCCCGGTCCGCTCGCCCGACCAACTCTCGCAGCCACCCAAACCCTAGAAGAAAGAGCGTTGTCAATCTACCCCCTCCCTGCATAGCGATTATTCTCTGCAAAGTGTCCTCTCATGAAAGTATAACCCCGATAACTTCGACATGAGGGGGAACATCGGAGATGCATGAGAGAGGCGATCCACAACTAATCCATTGCTCATATATGCATATGATTCCTTGTTGTGATTAGCTAGGTCTGTGTTTGCCACTAATCCATCTCATGTTTGTATATTGCCATGTTGTAATATTTGTAGAAACTATGGAAAGAGGCTTAGAACAAGAACAATTGTTGGGGGATATAATCCTTGCCGGAGGTGATCCCTTGTCGTTTCTCAACAACACCGATGGTCAGGAAGGAGAGGATGATGACTTCGGTAATCCAACAATGGAGGAGGAAGGAGATCATGACGGCTCGAGTGACCGAATGGCGGAGGAAGGAGATCATGATGACGGCTCCGGTGATCGAACGGAGGAGGCAGCTGTTGCAAAGTCCGGCTAGGTATATATATTAATTAAGCCTATGTTGACTTGATGCATTAATTGTTTTCGTATGTACATATTAACGCTTCTTTCTTCTTTCAGCCCTCCGGATAGAGCCAAACTTCCGTAAGGAGACGAGGCCCGAAGAAAAGGTTGCGCCACGATGAAAGGTTGATGATGACAGAAATCACGAAAGATGGCCAATCGATTGCTCCCAAGCGGACTAAGGACACATTTGTACATCAGTGCAGAGTTGTTGTTAGGAACAACATCCCGATCATCATCGTGCAATGGAATAAGAGTAAGGACGACCCTGAAGTACCTTATGTCTAGGATAGGCAGAAAGATGATCTTTTGACCTCGCTGATGACAAATTTCAGCCTATGATATTGACCGAACCTCGATGGTGAGATCCGATCCGTTATTGCGGCCCGACCTTTCACGACACTCCACCACTAGCAGTAGTAACCTCTCGCACGTGCACGCGATGTACACGAAGTAGAGGGTTTGAACCTTACGGCTCAGCACGAGAAAACCAATTTCGACGATGGTACTCACGCACAAAACAATTTCCACGAAGAGAAATCACAACACAGAGGTTTTCTAAAGCTTCCTCCAAAACTTAGGGATTTTTAGACAGCTTCCCCCAAAACTCGATATGGGTATTTACCCTAAAAACACATTGTGTCTATCATAAAAATATAAACTCCCTTTTACAAAAGACTTGATTGACTTTATATAATAGTCACACGTCCTAACTTGCTTGGAAAGCAAGCACATGGTACGTAATTAAAAAGAAGATAACACCTAGGACTTAGCTAAACCGACTTGATCTAGTATTTAGGGAAACAAAAACAACTAGTAGTATTTTCTTTTGTGCACGCATAGCTGGCTTCAGTTTTGGTGCTGGTGGACCCCATCCAATTTCCTTCAAGCATAGTAGACTCCAAACATCCCACGCCCTTGTACTTGCCTGATATTCCTTGCGTGGCCTTAATAAAAATAGAAACTTAATCTGCACCTTCTGCTCTTTAAACCAAAACAGAGTCCGCATATCAAGTTGCCTCTGGTAATAAACAGTCGTGGCAAGGAAACGCAGAAGACCAGCCTCCTTGACGCCTCCTCCTAAACATGGTTTACCATAAGGATTAAAATATCCTTTTGTTTGGTTTCGTGTTGATGCATGCACGTCCAAACCAGAAGAAGCTAATATCTCAAACTGAACAAGTCTCTCTTCTTTGCCTATGCACATCATGTGCAACACATCAGCATGCATGCACTTAGTATTTTCTAGTGGCTTCTCATCATTGTAACTTAGCTGCTCCGACGTATATACAATGTATTTTTGCACATCATTGGCTTTAGGCGAAACAACAATATAGTTGGCGTTTAAATTATAGGCGGTCGTATCAGCCTACCGCCAGAGGAGGAGTCGAATAACCCAATTATAGAGCAAAAGGTCAAGGCGTATGCTCTTAAGGAGATGGAAGAACTATTCAGGAACTGGAAGAAAGATTTGAACACAAAGTTTGTCGACAAAAAGAAGACTCCAGAATTCATCGGTCAATATGAGAAGATAAGAGATCACTGGCCTGCATTTGTGGCCTACAAGAAATCGGAGAAGGGTCAGAAAAGGTCACCAACAAATAAGCAAAATGCTGCAAAGAAGCTGTATCACCATCACACGGGGTCATGTGGCTAGTACAAAGCCCAGTCATTGTGGGACAAAGCTGAGCAAGACCTACTTGCTAAAGGGGTCCAACAAATGACATTGTGCTGGCCAGATCGTTCAACCACTTGGTTCTTCGGGGTTGGGGGAACTTTGGACCCAGAAATAGGGGAGTATCGTTGGACGGACGAGCAACTTGAAATACCCATCAAGAAGCTTCAGAAAGCAATCAAGGCAACGCAGGAAGGGACGTTCATTCCCGACAGAGAGAAGGACAAGCTGACACAGGCCCTTGGGAATCCTGAGCACCCTAGACGAACACGAGACACACCAGGCTCCGTTCCGTGGGTGCATGGGTTTCCCGACAGCGGTGGTTACATAAGCCGAGAGATAAAGAGGAAGCAACCTAAATGCAGAGGATCAATGCAAGATTAGCAAAGCTAGAGGAACTTGAGAGCCAGCGAGCTACCGGCCAACCATTTCAGTGGCACAAAGATCCTTACTTCGACACTGCCCCATAAGCTACCCCACCATCTCAGCAGAGAAGCAGCGTGGCTTCCACGGAGCTCGTTCAGCCTGATTTCATGGCTCCTCGCTACCCCATGGATAGTATCACAGAGGCTGAACATTGCGAGATAATGGCAAAATGCCAGAACCTAACCTTGAAGGTGGCAGTCGGCTCTATTGCACCTCCTCAAGCTAAGGGAACTTTTCATTGTCGTTCGATTCCACATGGCTATGCTGTTGTGACGGTGGATGAAATAATGGAGGGATTTGAGGAGCTGGAGCTTGACTACCCTATAGGTGAAGGGGAGATTCGTCTGGAAAATGCTTTAAGGAGTACCTGTCTATGGACAAAGGAGTACATCAAGCTTCCGAACTGGACGCATCCTCTTACTCCTCCTCTGGCGAGTCAGGGCACTCCGCCTCCTCCTCCGCCGCATCAAGGCACTCTGCCTCCTCTTCTGCCTCGTCAGGGCACTCCGCCTCCTCCTCCGCCTCCTCCTCCGCCTCCTCCGGCGCGTTAGGGCAGTACTCCGCCTCCTCTGGCATGTCAGCGAACTCCGTCGCGTCAGCAACGGTGGAAGAGAGACTCCACCGCTCTGGCGGCTAGCAATATAAGCAAAGGCAAGAAGAAATTTAGATACGGTCAAAGCCTCAAGGGTCCGGAAAAGCTACCATATGAGAGGACCGACGAGGAAAATGCGGACATCAATGCTGCCGAAGTGAGGGCCCACTTTTAACTGAAACCTCCACCTCTGAAGGAAATGGCAGATCCGGTGAAAGCGAAGTGCACTCTGGATGCCTGAAGCGACCACCACCGCCTCCACCGGATTCCAACTATGTCCACTATATTAAAAAGACATATGATGAAGCGGGGCGGTCGAGAAGTACTTCCAGTGATGCAAGATTAACACAACGAAGAAGTGGGAAAACAATTCGCCAGCTCGGCGAATAGGTGAAGCAATCATGCCCCCCGCTCAAGGTGTCTAGCAATATCGTCGCTAACAATCCGGGGCTAGTTCCCGGTACCAATCTTGGTGATTACCTGGGCGATGATGTACAGTTTGAAGTGTTAGAGGTAGTAGAGATCTTCAGATACGAGTACGAGAAGCCTCTTGTCAGACCTGATCATCCTCCTCTAATAACGATGATGTGAAGGTTGCATGAATGGTACATGGATACCTGTAGGAGTTCTGGGAAGGATATTTTGATGGTGAGAATTAAAAAGGAGCACGACTTCATTGGAGTCGACCTAATGCCTGTTGAATTTGTGGAGTTATTTCAGTTATTCAATCAAGATGTCCTCGACAAACAACTCATGACTTGCTACTGTATGTAAGTATTACTTCTATAATTAAGTCTCTATAGCTCAGCTCTTTCATTGCAAAAAAGGAAAAATCTATGACACTGGGTTCATTAACCCAAATATCGTAAATGAATGGTCGGTTAAAAACAGAGTCAACAATACTGAGGACAACTTGCTACAATCGTTACTTCAAAATCAAAACAAAGGGAAAAATACTCTTTCCTTACAACTTCAAGTGAGTGTTACTGTCTTATGCATATTCGGTTTCGCTTACTCGAGGTTATAGTAATGTAATTGATGAGTTATGCGTGCGCAGGTTCCACTTTATTCCTCTAGAGATTAAGCTTACCGGGGAGTAGTAATTGTCTTAGACTCAAGACGTAAAGATCCCCAGGAGTATGCGGATATGACTGCAATGCTCTAGAAGTAAGTTCAATCGATCATTATCACACCATATCGGCAACTTTTGCTCATTTCTTGATATCAAGTAATCATTTTCTTTGCCTGGTAAGGTTTGGAAATAGTTCACCGGAATGTTTCCGGGTCTACAAAGGGAGCTGCGATTTACACACCTGAAAGTAAGTAGTACTAGCTAGTTCCTCGCATCTCTCATTGATTCTAGTTTCATCAATACCATTTATCATGCTTGATTATCAATTTGATTGAACTCTATTTCTCATAAAGTGCTTGTGGCAAGAAGGCATGAATAATTTATGTGGATACTACGTTTACGAGTTCATCTACAAGTCGACCTCTCAGCGGGGCTACTCTGACAAACAATATGAAGTATGTAAACAATATTCATAATTTTATTTTATTACCATCAATTGTGTTGAGTTTCATTCATATATATGTATTGACCCCCTTCTTTAAATTAGATGTGGCAGATGCAGGATGAACTCCTACCACATGATCGCATACGAGCAATTTAAGAGGAATTGGCGGGATTCTTTCTTGACCACGTCATACGTAAAGACGGAGAATACCATGTGGAAATTGAAATGGATTTTAGATGTTAAGGATTGTAAGAGATGTTATATTGTATATATGTAGTAGCGTCGGATAGATATACGAAAACTTGTTGTTCGACCAATCTCGAAGAAAGAGAGGTCACTTCTCTCTGTATATGTTCATGACGATCTTGTGTAACTATAATGGTTCCTTCATTTGATTACTAGCTAGTGTGTCGAGTTCTCTCTATATGTATAGTAGCTAGCATCGATCAAGCACGGAGAAAGAGAGGACACTTCTCTCTATTAGCTAGCTAACACAATATAAAACCCCTAAATTAACCCTCCAAAACCCCTAAACCCCACCCCCTTTCAAAAAAAGAAACAAAAACCCCAGCGCCTGCGAGCTGCTGACGTGTGGCTGGCTTTTGGTCCCGGTTGGTGTTACCAACTGGGACTAAAGATCCTCCTGCCTGGGCACCCCGCAGCAGCCACGTGGACCCCTTCCGTCCCGGTTCCTAAGCAAACCTGGATTAAAGGTTTTGGGCTTTATTCCCGTTTATTTTGTCCCGGTTCCAGAACCGAAACTAGTACCTTGTTTTCTACTAGTGAGCATTACTCCTCCAGTTAGCATAGATGCGTTGTTTGGGACGTGGCTAACTGGAGTGCAACCTGCTATTGTGTCACGTATTCGGATTGCAATATGCGCACTACTTTAGGCTATATGGAACTGTAGGAACAATATGATTTTTAATAGAGAAAATATTTTAAACTTCTTGCATGTTATTTTCAGAGCTACGGCATGGATCCGTACATGGTTGTTACTCACTCCTATAGACTCCAGGGGGCATTTGGCTACTGGGTGCAACTGATGGAAGATGGTAGCACGGGCTATCTTCAACCAGTTTGGATGGCGGTCGCATAATAGGATATGTGTTTAGTCACTATGTCCTATTGCCCAGCCGGCTGTGGCTATGATTTTCTTTCTTAGTTTTTATTTATTTTTGCTCCTTTTGCGAGTTGTACTTGGATACCAGACCTTGTGATTGCTGTAACTGCTTTAATAATATGGCCACATGCATCTGTCGGATGCAAAGGCCGGGGACTATCCTCCTTTCAAAAAAAGTACATATTTTGGCATCAGTGGAAATACAAATATAGAGAGCTAACATTAACACATGAAATTCAGTACACCAGTACTCTGAATCCTTTTGAGTTATCCATGTCACTGAAATGACAGAAAACATTTCTTAAGATTTATTGTACATCAACGTTCATTCAAATATCTTTTGTAGACCCACACTTACTCACTTGCAGCAAAAGAACTAGGATTTATCTATACATCTACGTTCATTCAGTTAAAGCAAAACCTCAGCAATTTCTATGTCAAACACCAAGAAAACATTCTCGTGGAGTAGTTTTGAAGGGCAAGCAAGTTGCCGGGTCACCGTCGAATGATTGCAGCATCGCGGCCGCTCAGTCTCCCTCGTGTGGAGGCAGCACCGGGTCGCCGTCTCATGGATGAAGTGCCGCGGCCACTTGGTCGGCCTCATGAGGGTGCAGTGCGGGTCACGGAGGTCACTGCTGCACGGGGTCATCACCATGGTCGTGGGTCATCGTTGCGTGGGGCGAGCACTACGCCGCCCGCACATGTGGTCAGTGTCGAGATGCCGTCGCGTTGGGGCGCTGACGCGGCCTTCGAGTCACCATCACGAGCGGCACCATAGTCAGTCGCTGTTGAATCGCCGCGGCCGGAGAAAAAGTGGGATTATTTTTAGTAGGGGGTTATAGGGAAAACTATTGTTAAGTAGTTGGTGGGATTCCCGCCTCTAATTTGTACCATACATTTGCAATCTGATGGCCCACGAGGATAGTTTTCAAGTTTTCACTGAATGAGCGTTTTCAGTCGATACTAGAAGAAGCCTCCCCAAGCTTGAGGAAGATGCTCTTCCTTAAACTGCACAAAGTTGTATATTTCCTGTAAGGCAGCTTATTTTTTATGAGCAGATTTTTTTTCGGTAAAGTAATATATAATATCCTGGAGACTACGCACACAACCAGGAGCAAGAGTATTGAACCATTTTTCTCTCCCCCTCCCCTCGGGGAGGGGTGGCCCTTGCCCCGGATATATGGCAGGAAAGCTACCGTGTCTCGAAAGTGGCTAACGCCGTCCTTACGGCTCCCTTCAATGAGGCGGAGGTTTGGGCCGCCATCAAGGGCATGAACTCGGCTTCTGCCCCGGGCCCAGACGGCCTGCCGGTTAAGTTCTTCCAAACCTTCTGGTCGGTCATCAAGCCGGAGGTGATGGCGCTATTTCAGGAATTCTACGTCGGTGTGATTGACCTAGCCCGACTAAACAGCGAGATCATCACTCTCATCCCTAAGGTGGCCGGGGCCTCGGACATCTGCCAATTCCGCCCTATTACGGTGATCACTGTGATCTTACGTATTCCGGTGAAGGGGTATGCCAATAGGGTGACCCTGCTCATGGACCACATCACCCATAAGAATCAGTTGGCCTTCATCCAGGGCCGATACATCCTTGATGGGGTGTTAGTGTTCCATGAAGTCCATCACGAGGTCCGAGCCAGACATCAGAAGGTGGTCTTCCTGAAGATTGACTTCCATAAGGCCTACAACGCTGTCCACTAGTCCTTCCTTCAGGAAGTCCTCCTCCGTAAAGGGTTCGACGATAGATGGGTCACCCGTCTGATGCAGATGATGTCCTACGGCCGCACCATGGTTAACATTAACGGGGAGATTGGCCCCTTCTTCCCCACCCTTTTGTGGGGTGAGGCAGGGCGCCCCCTTTTACCCGTTTCTGTTTAACATGGTGGCCGACGTTCTTGCTGCCATCCTTAACAAGGCTAAGGCCGCGGGACACATCCACGGTGTTGCTCCCTACCTCATTGGATCAGGTGGAGTATCACTCTTGCAGTACGCCGATGACACCATTATCATGGTGTCCGGCGTCTCGAAGGACATCGCAAACCTAAAGTTCCTCCTGCTATGTTTCCAACATATGTTGGGCCTCATGATCAACTTTGACAAGAGTGCAGTGATGGTGATGGGATACTCGCATGTTGAATCTCAGGACATTGCCGATCGACTTAACTACCAACTGGGGACCTTCCCCATGACTTATCTGGGGATCCCCATTAGTGACTCGCGCCTCTCCATCGCAGGCCTTTGGCCAACGATGACCAAACTCCAACGACGCAGAGCCCTGGCAGGGCAGATGGTTGTCAAAGGCGGCATGGGCGATACTTATTAACTCCTCTCCCTCCAGCCTGCTCCTGTTCATCATGAGCTTCTACAGCCTCCACGAGACCCTTCATGACGAGATCACCAAGTACTAGACCAGATTTTACTTGGCCGGGGAGGGCGATAAGCAGAAGCATCATATGGTGAGTTGGCCCGACATTTGTAGACCCCGCGATCAGGGCGGGCTTGGGATCATGTCGTCTAAACACATGAACATCGCTCTCTTGAACCGATGGTTGTGGAGGATTACGAATGGGGAAGGTGTCCTCTGGCTTGACATCATCCGGAATAAATACCTTCGTGGCCAGCCACTTTCCTTCTATCAGTGGTCTGGTGGCTCATAGTTATGGTAGTCCGTCATTCAGCTCCTTCCGGTCCTCCGCATTGGGACCTCAATCTTGATAGGGTCGGGTGCGATGACCCTGTACTGGTTCGATAGGTGGGCAGGGGATCACCCTTTGCCACCAGGTTTCCCTGGCTATTGTCCATAGCGGTTGTGCCTAATGTGTCCGTCTAGGTGGCCCTTATTGACTTAGGGCGCCTGGCGTTCCGTAGACCATTTGGACCACCGGAGTTGGCTGAGTGGCAAGACCTCTAGGATTGCATTGTGCTCTCCTCGGAGGTGGACAATCCAGCCGACCAAATCTCCTGGCGCTTGGAGTCCACCGGGCGGTTCTCCATGAAATCCCTCTACCAGGCCATTCTGCCCACGCCTGCCCCAGCGCCCTTTGCTCAGGTGTGGGAGATAAGACCTCCCCCAAATATCCGAATGTTCCTCTGGCAGTGGATCCGGGCCGTACTCCCTCTGGCATGGAGGTGCTCAAGCAGAATGGCCCTGGTGACGGTATTTCCCCCCTATGTGGGACTGTAGAAAACTCGAACCACATCTTCTTCTCTTGCATGACGACCGAATTCCTATGGAGCTGCCTTTGGGAGGCTGTTGGTTCGTGTTGGTGCAACACCAACTTCCCCACCTCTTCGAGGAAATCCAGGCACCCCCCTTCGCGTTCTCCGCAATCATCTAGTCATCCAGCATGTGCCTCTCTGACGTGCCACTGACGCGATTTTTAAAATGTGTGTGTACTTGTAGCTTTGGCGGCTGCTTAGCCGTCCCTCGGACCGGGACGCCATCAACTCCATCATTGCAGATCTTCGCGCGATGGCTCTCTGCTTGGCGCCGCTGCTCCCTCCGCCGCCACCGTAACCAGATTAGCCATCTAAGGCCCCTCATGCCGCATTTGTTTTTTCTCTTTAGGGCTTGTTGAGCTGTGCCCTCAGCTGAATCTTTTTGCACTTGCTGTGTGTTTGTCTGTGTGGATTTGTGTGTGTTGTGAACTTTGGTTGGACCTTGTGACTGTGGTGGTTTATTTTATCTTTACCTACTAATAAAGCAGCGATTGCTTCTGGTCGTATGTCGTCAGCGTTTTTGCAAAACAGTCCCTCTGTTTCTTTGAAATAAACCCGCAGTCCCTGTTTAAGTGGCACTCTGGAAAACATTTCATTTTTACCTAAACACCCCTGCATTTGTTAAAAATTATGCCCATGACCCTATCTCTTATTGGACTGGCTCACCACCGCGCATCTCGCTGCTTATCATGCCGTTCTCCACCGCCGGGCACGCGCCGCCGGCGCCGCGGCGGGCGTCCGCGCCGAGGCGGGGCACCGGCCGGAGCACGGCGTGCACTCGACGGACACCGGAGCGAAGCTTGTTTGAGGCGCGAGAGGCAGGAGGCTGGATCTCGGCGCGGCCCCCCTTAACACACAGCCCAGCCGCCGCCCCGCTGCCACGAACAGCCCAGCCGCGGAGAGG
This sequence comes from Triticum dicoccoides, assembly GCF_002162155.2. Lineage (NCBI taxonomy): Eukaryota > Viridiplantae > Streptophyta > Magnoliopsida > Poales > Poaceae > Triticum > Triticum dicoccoides. The sequence goes on along the minus strand of NC_041383.1, from coordinate 468,048,207 downwards.
TGTGAGATCAGGGGCGGGGAGGTTGGAGCGAGCTTACGGCTTCGTCCTCGGTCGTGGATGCGTAGATGAACAGGAGGCAAGCATTCGTTTCCTTCGGTCTCGATGCGGATGAGCAGCTGGGGCTGGGCCCTCGGCGCAACGTGCAGGCGAGCGGGCGTGCAGTGGCTAGGTGTGATGCGTGCCACGCGCGAACCAATGCGGTTAACGCGACGAGCAGAGTGTCCAGGCGAGCGGGGGGCTTGCGGGTCAATGCATCCTGGCGAGCGGTCGTCGCTGCGCTCGAGCACTGCTCCCTCGCGTTGGAAGAAGAAAGTGCGGCGGCAACTCTCCAGGGACTTGCGGTGGGGCGACATGGATCCGACAGGGACGGCCTGGATCTGGACAGGGTTGAGGAGGGCGCGGCTCCTAGGGTTGGACTGCTGGACTTGAGCTCGATGCAACATCCATGGCAGCTCGCGGTCCTGTAGCAACGAGAAGAGAGAGGGGGTTAAGAGAGAGAGAAGAAAGAGGAAGGAGGAGGAAAAAGGAGAAGGGAGCAGAGGCAGGGGGCGGCGCGGCTTGCTGCTGGTGCTCGCCGACGGAGGCGGCACGGGGAGGCTCGGGCGCTCGTGCAGCTCCATGGGAGGAGCTCATGGACGACCGGATGGATGGATAAGAGGAAGGATAGCAGCGCCGCTGGGAGGAATGGCAACGTGGATAACGTCCACACAATGGGTAGCTCTCGGTGGGGATTCTTGGTGTGGATTGCTTTTTTTAATGGCTGCACTGATGAGTGCCGAGAAGCTGCTGGATGTTGCTACGCGTGCTAGCAGCCTAGCATCCATTGCATTTTTTTCTAAATGAGCACCGATATAATTACTTGTTGTTATTTGTTGTTATTGTCATAGCTTTTTTAACGCAGTATAGACGCAAGCGCTCATACATACACGCATACAATTATTACTATGAATGCACACACGCTCATCCTATCCCTATGAGCACATCCGAAAGACTGAGTCGACATATTATCTTGAGATTTAGGTGGCTCGTCGTCGACGGGAACGTCTCCTCCCACTGAAACGCATCACCGGAAATCCTGGAATAAATTCAAGAATAATGTGAGTCCAGAACTTGAACCCTGGTGGGCTCAGGGTACCATTGTCCCTCTAACCATCCAACCACAGGTTGGTCCGCATTACTGTCATAGTTTAATGTTCATGCCTGCTACATCATCATATACAATAATTAAAAATGAATGAATATGGAAATAAATATTTCTGAAGGGAGAAGATATTTGCAGCCCACGTGACTTGCTAACAATTAACATATCCTCAACTCTAGATGTCATTGACGTTGTTGGTGAGATAGGGAGGGATGAAGAGTAGAGGAAATGTGACAACAGTGCATCTTGCTCGCGTCTTGTTTTCTGCCGCACGCCAGCTGGGGGGGGAGGGGGGGTGTCTGTTTTACCATCTCTATCGCCGCTCTGCGTGCCCTAATCCTGATCCCCAACGAGGCCCGATGATGATGTCCAAAGAAGTGGCCATGTTGGCGTGGGGTGTGTGCTCCTACTGCTGGCTGTCACGTGTCAATAAAAGAGCTCCATGCATTGTAAACTCTTTATCTTCTGACTATCATATTTTTTAGGAAAGTTTAAATATGAATTAATGTTAATAGGGATTTTGAGGGAGGGGGAGAAGGAGGACAGTAGGGCAAGACAAACGGAAACAAATGGACACATAGACGGTTAACAATGTTTTCCGTTGCAACGCACAAGCATTTGTGCTAGTCTATATAAAGTGCGACGAAAGTTTTTTTGTGATGGATCACCCCGTTGAAGTTGCTGTTACTCTCTCACGAAACGATGAAATCCACCCGCGATTATGGCTAGCCAAATGGGCCGGTTTTTTCGGGCCGGCCCGTGAGCACGCCGGCACGGCCCGCCTTGGGCCAGGCACGGCACGGGCTAAACGGGCCGGGCCAGGCATGCGGCACGCCCTGGGCCTGGAGGCTAGGCACGCGGGCCGGCACGGCACGGCCCGATTAAGTTTTTTTATACATCTATATATGGCCCAATATGTAAAAATAGGCTAAAAACACTCAGTGCGTCAAATAATAGGCTGAAAATATGCGGCCCACCGTGCTAAACGGGCCAACGTGCCGGCCCGTTTACTAACTAGGTCGTGCCTGGGCCTGGAAGCGCAGCACGCGGGCCGACACGGCACGACCCGTATAGTAATCGTGCCCTGGCGGGCCATGCCGGGCCAGGCACGATTATAATGGGCCGGGCCGTGCCGTGCCGGGCCGGCCCGTTTGGCCAGGTATGCCCGCGATTACACCATAGGAAACGGCGAATCGCACGGGCGGTCCCGAACAGGAACCAAACATATCCACCTTTATTTTTGGAACCAGGAACCAAACATATCCACCTCGAACAACGGGGAAGCGCCGTGGCGACTGGTCTGAGCTCTAGCCCTCCACCGCCGCCCATGGCCAATCGGGGAGCACCACGACCACCACCCCTCCCCGTTAACTCCCCTGCAGACAGTTTCTCTCATCCATACCCCTTCTCCCTCTACTCCACTCTCCCGACCTCATCCTTCCCCTCCTCACCTTGCAGCTTCCGGAAAGCGAGCGGCGTCCGTCCCTTGCGGTTCTGGTAAAGCTGATGGCTCCAACTCACACCTTCGCGTGCCCCTGTCCCCCC
>NC_041383.1:468036974-468045257 GCF_002162155.2 Triticum dicoccoides | reverse complement strand
CTCTTTTCTTATCTCGCATGTGGATTCAGTTTGGATTCTGGATCTGGACAGGATCGACGAAAGAACGCCCGTCCTCTGCTGACAGTCCGGTAGCCCGCTGGCGCCGCTCCGCCATTCTTCTGAAATGGTGAGCCCATGTTCCATCTGATTCTTTCAGTTTGATCTTTCGTCGGGCCTAGCTCCATCCTCGCCGGAGCCGTGACACCCGCTGCCGCTGGAACTCGTCGCCGGCGCTGCTCCGGCTATCGCTCTGCTCAGCGCCATCCCTGCACGACGCGACCGCGGAGGGCGAAGTACTGTGAGCAGAGGCCGAGCAATGATCACTTCCCTGAGTCTCTGACCAGGTCGTCAGTCGTCACGCAATCCAGAATAGCATTGGCGACGAGCTAGTAAACCTAATTTAGTCTGAAAATAAACTACTGTAGCAATTAGCATACTACTCCTATCTGCTAGTGGTATGAGTTTATTCCTACTTAAGCTTTTCTCTGTAGCTGCCCGTAATTAAGTCGGTAAATTATTTACTTTATTAACTGTATCACTTTTTTTTAGAACTGAGGCACTTGCCCGGCCTTTGAATGAGGCTCTTACAAAGTTCAGTATTGTCTAAACTAGTACTCCCTCCGGAAAGACATATAAGAGCGTTTAGATCACTACTTTAGTGTTTTATAAACGCTCTTATATTTCTTTACAGAGGGAGTACTTTACATCGATCTGCGAGATCATAATTCCCCAATCGTAGATGATCTACTTATGGTCCTCATTAGTACATCGGCTAGACCAAAGAGGGATGCCGTTTACCGTACTGCGAAGCACCAAACTGGGGGATTCGTCTCGGAGACACCTAGTTCCCTGTTCGTGTCAGTGTTCATAGCATACGAGATAAGTTCTAGCTGGCCAAGATCATAGTTACCAAAGGATATGTATGGTGATGCTTTATTTTAGCTCCCCAAATTCAATAGATTTGGTTGCGGTGAATAAGATTTTGCAAAATGCCGTTTTAAATTATTAAGCTTTTGGTAATTTGCAAGTATCAATTCCTTTATTCGCTGTTGATCTTACATTACCTTACCCTCTACAGCTCTACTCATTTGATTGCAAAATGGTTTACTTCATGCCTCTTTTCTTTCAAATGTGTAGAGATGTCTCGGAGTAGCTGTTCAGTCAGGCCACTGTGTCGATGTGCCTGGTCATCCGCTGACACTCTGCCGCGCACTTCAGTACCACAACTTCCACTGGATGCCCAAGTACACCATCTACCTTCATGATCGTCAATTTGGCATGGAGGACTATGTGGCCGAGGTGCTGATCCATGCAAGAGAAGCGGACAACGACAACGGCCCCTACTGTTTCCTGGGTCACGGCACAAACAAGGAGATGGCCATCCAACAAGCTGCTCATGTTGCCATGGCACGTCTTCGCCATGACCTTCCTGAAATGGCAGAAGGGCCATTAAAGTTTATGCCGGCCCTTTCTTCCAGTGGCGAGGTTTTCTACCCCAACAACTTCAGCCCGAAGGACAGTCCCTCTACCGTGGCCATGGTCCAGGCGGTGCACTCTAAGGATCGGGAATATCATGCATACCTGTACGAGTTATGCGAGGCTCGTCGCGCCCTCAAAGCTGTCAAGACCTTGGCGTCTCTGTATGGCCTTCACTCCCCGGACGTGGGGCATGAGGACCTCCTCGATGGTGCTGGAGTTGCCTCAACTTCGAGATTTCGCATTCCTTCCATTGACAGAGAAGTGCCAGATGTCGCGAGCCTAGCGGGCCAGCATCGGGGTGTCCCTGTTCAACCATGCAACCAGGGATATCCTAGATCTCCAGATCACTGGGGGCCATCTCATGGCTACTAGCAGAGTATGCTCTACTAAGGAGTAGGAGTAGTAGATGTGGACTCACAGATATATCTTAGCTTGTGAGCTGCGAACCTATATGAGTATGAAGTAATCCGGGGTACTGTAGTGAGTTTGCTTAAGTAGATAGGGCTGGTGCAAGGGGGTTTTCGTCCCATAGTCTGGCTTCCAGAATGCGGCTGGACAGTGGATTTCCCCCTAGTGCTTCGAACTCGTTTATCATTTTTTCACTTTTTATTAGTACTTTTTCTACTGGACATATCTTGTCTCTGTTGTAATGGAAAAATGGACTAACCCGTTCGAAAAATAAAATCTGGGGTATGAGAATCTGTATAAATATGATGTAATAGGCTGGTGATCTAGGGTGTGATCTGAACCTATGTGAATCTCTATTTTTCGAGTGGAGTTGATGTTTGTACGTCATCAATTTTGATATCGTCCCCCTCCTCACCCCGCTGGTTTGGAATAATCCAAACTTTCTTTGGAAACTGATGTAGGTTAGAACCCTGGGGGGCCGATCTGGAGGGGATCCTACGAAGAACACGATGGGAACATGAGGGAAAACGCGAGAGAAATCACTTAACCAACAAGCTTTTATCACACATATGCTAGATCCTCGGAACACGACGAGATACACGATCCATAGGGTACCCGGTTTTTCTCTGTGAGGAGGTCTTGAGTTCTTTCTGGGGTCTTAATTCAAGTGGATCTTCTCCGTAGAGGCGCGGTCTCTCTCGATGGAGTAGATCCGTATGAATGAGCAAAGCTCTATCTCAAATGAGCTAAACCTATGCTAACCCTAACTAGAAGGAGGGGGAGGTCTATTTATAGTCATAGTGCAAATGGGGCGAAGTGAAGGGGTACATGGGCATTGGGCCCGAAACTGTGCGCAGACAGGTACCGGACGATCGGTGGATACCGGTCGTACGTTGGCTCGCGGGCGTCCGAACGTCCGGTAGTCGCCGGACTTCCGCTATTTCGGCTCGGATGAAGTGGCACCGGATTTCCGGAGATGGCCGGTCGTCCGGTCGTCGGTCGCCCGGTCGCCTCGGACTTCCGCTGATTTCGCTCGGTTGGGGACCTGTCGGATTTTCGGTGGAGATCGGATGTCCGGTTGCTGGGAGGTGTGGCCGGTCGTCCGATCGCTGTACCTTGCGTTGGCTGGGACTTGGGTAGGCTGGGGCTTCAGGTGCCGGACGTCCGGTCCCGACCGGTCGTCCGGTGGCTGGAGCTTCTTTGGCAGCTCTTCTTCTTGTCCCTCATACTCGATGCCTCGCCGTCTTGTTCGTTGGATGTAGCTACTCCCCGGCCTTCTCCAAGTACCTGATCACACAAAGTGTTTCCGCTTGAGGTAGTAGCCATGTCGCACGTGTAGAAAGTGGTAGTTTTGAGAGGAGCGAGTTCACCTTATCTGAAGGAAATATGCCCTAGAGGCAATAATAAAGTTGTTATTTATATTTTCTTATATCATGATAAATGTTTATTATTCATTCTAGAATTGTATTAACAGGAAACTTAGTACATGTGTGAATACATAGACAAAACAGAGTGTCCCTGTTATGCCTCTACTTGACTAGCTCGTTAATCAAAGATGGTTAAGTTTCCTGACCATAGACATGTGTTGCTATTTGATGAACGGGATCACATCACTAGAGAATGATGTGATGGACAAAACCCATCCGTTAGCTTAGCATAATGATCGTTAAGTTTTATTGCTATTGCTTTCTTCATGACTTATATATATTCCTATGACTATGAGATTATGCAACTCCCGAATACCGAAGGAACACCTTGTGTTCTATCAAACATCACAACGTAACTGGGTGATCATAAAGATGCTCTACAGGTGTCTCCTAAGGTGTTTGTTGGGTTGGCATAGATCAACATTAGGATTTGTCACTCCGAGTATCGGAGAGGTATCTCTGGGCCCTCTCGGTAATGCACATCACTATAAGCCTTACAAGCAATGTGACTAATAAGTTAGTTGCGGGATGATGCATTACGGAACGAGTAAAGAGACTTGGCGGTAACGAGATTTAACTAGGTATGATGATGCCGACGATCGAATCTCGGGCAAGTAACATACAAATGACAAAGGGGATAACGTATGTTGTTATTGCGGTTTGACCGATAAAGATCTTCATAGAATATGTAGGAACGAATATGACCATCCAGGTTCCGCTGTTGGTTATTGACCGGAGATGTGTCTCGGTCATGTATAAATAGTTCTCGAACCCGTAGGGTCCGCACACTTAACGTTCGACGACGATTTGCATTATGAGTTATGTGTTTTGGTGACCGAAGTTTGTTAGGAGTCCCGGATGAGATCACAGACATGACAAGGCGTCTCGAAATGGTCGAGAGGTAAAGATTCATATATTGGAAGGTAGTACTCGGACATTGGAATGGTTTCGAGTGGTTCGGGTATTTTACCGGAGTACCGAGGGGTTACCGGAACCCCCCGGGGAAGTATTGGGCCTACATGGACCTTAGTGGAGAGAGGGGAGCCCGCAAGGGGTGGCCGCGCCCCCCATGGGAGTCAGAATTGGACTAGGGGAGGGGGCGGCGCCCCCCTTTCCATCTTCCTCTCCCTCTCCTTCCTTTTCCCCTCCGGTAAGAAAGGAAAACGGGGGGCGAATCCTACTATGAGTGGAGTCCTAGTAGGACTCGCCCCCCATGGCGCGCCCCTCCTGGCCGGCCGCCTCCTCCTTCCCTCCTTTATATATGGGGGCAGGGGGCGCCCCATAGGACATCAATTGTTCTTTAGCCGTGTGCGGTGCCCCCCTCCATAGTATACTCCTCCGGTCATAGTGTCGTAGTGCTTAGGCGAAGCCCTGCGCGGATCACATCACCATCACCGTCACAACGCTGTCGTGCTGACAGAACTCTCCCTCGACCCTATGATAGATCAAGAGTTCGAGGGACGTCGTTGAGCTGCACGTGTGCTGAACTCGAAGGTGACGTACGTTCGGTACTAGATCGGTTGGATCGTGAAGACGTTTGACTACATCAACCGCGTTAACCTAACGCTTCCGCTTTCAGTCTACGAGGGTATGTGGACACACTCTCCCCCTCTTGTTGATATGCATCTCCTAGATAGATCTTGCGTGAGCGTAGGAATTTTTTTGAAATTGCATGCTACATTCCCAAACAGTGGCATCCGAGCCAGGTCTATGCGTAGATGATATGCACGAGTAGAACACAAAGACTTGTGGGCGATAATAGTCATACTGCTTACCACCAACGTCTTATTTTGATTCGGCGGCATGTTGGATGAAGCGGCCCGGACCAACCTTACATGACCACGTTCATGAGACCGGTTCCACCGACAGACATGCAACTTGTTTTGCATAAAGGTGGCTGGCGGGTGTCTGTTTCTCCAACTTTAGTTGAATCGAATTTGACCACGGCCAGTCCTTGTTGAAGGTTAAAACATCACACTTGACAAAAAATCATTGTGGGTTTGATGCGTAGGTAAGAACGGTTCTTGCTAGAAGCCCGAAGTAGCCACGTAAAACTTGCAACAACAAAGTAGAGGACATCTAACTTGTTTTTGCAGGCCATGTTGTGATGTGATATGGTCAAGACGTGATGAGATATAAATTTTTGTATGAGATGATCATGTTTTGTAAAAGTTATCGGCAACTGGCAGGAGCCTTATGGTTGTCGCTTTATTGTATGAAATGCAATCTCCATGCAACTGCTTTACTTTATCACTAAGCGGTAGCCATAGTCGTAGAAGCAATAGTTGGCGAGACAACAACGACACTACGATGGAGATCAAGGTGTCAAGCCGGTGACGATGGAGATCATGACGGTGCTTTGGAGATGGAGATCAAAGGCACAAGATGATGATGTCCATATCATGTCACATATTTTGATTGCATGTGATGTTTATCCTTTATTCATCTTATTTTGCTTAGTACGGCAGTAGCATTATAAGATGATCCCTCACTAAATTTCAAGGTATAAGTGTTCTCCCTGAGTATGCACCGTTGTTACAATTCATCATGCCGAGACACCACGTGATGATCGGGTGTGATAAGCTCTACGTTCACATACAACGGGTGCAAGCCGGTTTTGCACGTGCAGAACACTTGGTTTCTTTATATATAGGGGCGCAGGGCTTCACCTGGCCGGCCGCCTCCTACTGCCCTCCTTTATATACGGGGCCAGGGGGCACCCCATAGGACATCAATTGTTCTCTTAGCCGTGTGCGGTGCCCCCTCCATAGTATACTCCTCCGGTCATAGTGTCGTAGTGCTTAGGCGAAGCCCTGCGCCGATCACATCACCATCACCGTCACCACGCCGTTGTGCTGACGGAACTCTCCCTCGACCCTCTGCTGGATCAAGAGTTCGAGGGACGTCATTGAGCTGAACATGTGCTAAACTCGGAGGTGTCGTACGTTTGGTACTAGATCGGTTGGATCGTGAAGACGTTCAACTACATCAACCGCGTTAACCTAACGCTTCCGCTTTCCGTCTACGAGGGTATGTGGACACACTCTCCCCCTCTCGTTGCTATGCATATCCTAGATAGATCTTGCATGAGCATAGGATTTTTTTTTGAAATTGCATGCTACTTCCCCAACATTATCTTCGATAGCCTTTGATCGGGCCCTTGTCATTGGTCCAAGTGGTGTCGTGGGAGATGTAGGTAGGTCCATGGGGATGACCTTGGGATGCTCCGCATCATCTCCCCCCCTTGGGAAAGATTCGACCTCAGATCGATATCTTCATCATGATGGTAGGGCGAGAGATCCGTGACGTTGAAGACGTCGCTCACGTCGTACTTGTCGCGCGGGAGGTCGATCTTGTAAGCATTGTTGTTGTAGCGTGCTAGCACCTTGAAGGGTCCATCGGCTCATGGTAGAAGTTTGGACTTGCGTTCATTGGGGAAGCAGTCCTTGCGAAGGTGTAGCCACACGAGATTCCCAATATTGAATATCATGGGTTGCTTGTTGAAGTTGAGCTTGGTCGCGATTTGTTGTACTTGGCGCTTGATGGTGTGCCTTGTATCTTCATGCATCTTCTTGAGATAGTTCACTCGTGCACTCGCGTCCATGTTGATGCGTTCTTGAAGTGGTAGAGGAAGAATGTCCAATGGGGACAACGGGTTGAAACCGTAGACGACCTCAAAGGAGGACTTGCCGGTAGTCGAATGTCTTGCGCGGTTGTAGGCGTGCTCGGAGATGGGTAGACACTCTTCCCACTCCTTGATGTTCCTCTTGATCAATACGCGTAGTAGAATGGAGAGCGTTCGGTTCGTCACCTCCGTTTGGTCGTTGGTCTGGGGATGGTATGCCGAAGAGAACAAAAGCTTGATTCCGAGCTTGGCGCATAAGGTTTTCCAAAAGTAACTCAAGAACTTGACGTCGCGGTCCGAGACAATCATCTTTGGCACTCCATGTAGGCGCACGATTTTCCTACAAAAAAGATTTGCAACATGTGAAGCATCGTCTATCTTGTTGCATGGAATGAAATGTGCCATTTTAGAGAATCGGTCCACAACAACAAACACGGAATCCTTTCCATTTCTAGTTCTAAGTAAACCAAGCACAAAATCCATGCTAATATCCTCCCATGGGTGATATGGAATTTGAAGGGGCATATAAAGGCCATGAGATTGAGCTTTAGACTTAGCTTTGCGACATGTAGAACATCGGTTGGTGAAGCGTGAGACGTCGCATAACATCTTGGGCCAGAAATAGTTCTTGGAGAGCGTATGTAACGCCCCGGATTCGATGCGCCAGGTGTCCACTAGTTATTCGCCATCGTTGTCATGTCATTTGCTTGTGTGTTGAATTTTGTCATGTCATCATGTGCATTTCATTTTGCATACGTGTTCGTCTCATGCATCCGAGCATTTTCCCCGTTGTCCGTTTTGCAATCCGGCAGTCCTATGTCCTCCGGCGTCCCCCTTTTGTCTCTTGTTATGAGTGGGTGTTAAACTTTCTCGGAATGGCCCGAGGTTTGCCAAGCGGCCTTGGTATAGCACCGGTAGACCGCCTGTCAAGTTTCGTGCCATTTGGAGGTCGTTTGATACTCCAACGGTTAACCGGGTAACCGTAAAGTCCTCTTTTGTGTGCAGTCCAACACCCCTTTAAAGTGGCCCAAAACCCATCCAAACCCCCTCCATGCTCTCCGCCGTTTGATCACGATCATGTGGGCGAAAACCGCTCCTCATTTGGACTCTCCTAACTCCCTCTACCTATATATTAGTCCCCCTCCCCCGAATTCGTGGATGAACCCTAGCCCCTTCTTCCTCCGCGCGCCGGACACGTCCGCCCGGCGCCGGACACGTCCGCCGCCGCCCCCATCGTCCAGACACAGTGCGCCACGTCGCCCTCGCGCCTGCTCTCTCTCTCCTCCGCCGCCCGCGGCCCGCCAGGCCCTCGCGAAGCCCGCCCGAGCCCATCTGGGGCCCGGG
>NC_041383.1:468029650-468036437 GCF_002162155.2 Triticum dicoccoides | reverse complement strand
CATCCCACCGCCATGGCCGCCGCCCGGCCCGGTCGCCCGCCGCACAGCTCCCCCCCTCGTCACCCGCCATCGCCGGAGTCCGCGCCGACCTCGCCGGCGTCATCCTCCGTCGCCGGATCTGGAGGTGGACCAGATCCACCAGGCCACCGAACCAAACGCGCAAGCCCCGTCCCGGATCTCGTCATCCCGCTCCGTCCGATCCCGTTGACTTTCTCGGAGAGGTTGATTTTCCTCTAAGTCCCTAGTTTTTAACATTATTATGCCATGTTCATCGCATCATAACTCTGCATCCGTCGCTTCGTTTCGTGCGTGTGATATGTCAAATTGTTCGTCTCGACGAGTACTTCATTTCATTCCATTTCATCATGTTCATTTGAGGTCATCTTGATGCCCGAATCTTCATTGCAAGAGTGCTTCATAATGTTGTCTGCTGTCTGTTAACAGAACTAGCTCTTTTGTCATTTTTGCCATGTTTGATGTGTGCATCCTATGAGATTGATGTCTACATGTGTTTTGATCTATGCTATGTCTTCTTTTCAGAGGTGCTTACCATGTATTTTTGTGATCAATGTGGTGACTAGCACAAGCATGCAAACTAGGCTTCGTAATGTTGCTGTTTTTAATCCCTGTTCTGCTGTTATTTTGATGCCATGTAAACTTGATGCTACAGAGAGATCCATGCATATTTTGAGATACTTCAGTAAGGATGTTTTGAACATATGGTTGTTCTCTATCCATTCATGCCCCTGGTTGCATTTATAGCTTGCTGTAGATTGTTCATATCTTGCTCCAAACTTGCTAAATGATGTTGCTGTCAGCCTGTTAACATGAAGTTCAGTTTTGCCATGTGATTTCCTAGTGATCCATGCACCCTATGGACTTGCTATTGCCATGCTTAGCTTCACAAACATGTCTTCTTACTGTTGGTTGCCTTGTCATGCCATGTTTTGCTCTGTAGTGAGTTGCACAAGCTCATTAACATGCCTACTTATTGTTGTTCCTGCCATGTTTGAATCTGTATTATGACTTGCCATGTTTACATGGGTGCCATCATTTCTTCTGATCCTTTTTGGCTCATGGTCAGTAAGGGACTTTTGTTATATGCATTTAGTAGATTTATGCCATGCCTTTGTTTGCCATGATAAGTTCCTGTAACATGTTGTTTGATAGCTCTAAACATTGCAACCTGATGTTATTTCTGCTAAAGTCTGAAACTGTTATTATTTGCAATCTTGCCATGTGTGTTTGAGTATGTTCTAGTGATTTCTGGAGATAGCTCAGTGTTCATGTTTTGTTATGCTTTACCTGTAAATCATGCCCATGCCTTTTATTTTCTTGTTGAGATGCTGTAGCATGTTGTTTTGATGCTTGCAATATGCCTAGTTGCTGTTTTGGGCAGATTGTTGTTATGACTTGTATAGTGTGTGTGTGTTGAACCGTTGCTCCGTTTTGAGTGTGCTCTATATGAAACTTGCTTGGAATTGCATGTAGTTTCATATTATCATGTTGCATTCATGTTTTGAGGTGTTTGCTTGATGTTTGTATGCATTTTGCATCAATGCCATGTTTAACTTGTTTTGCTCATATCTTCTAGGCCGTAGCTCCGAACTAAATGAACTTTATATGTAACTTGACTAGAATCTCGTGTAGATCATCTTTGTGCATCTTAACTTGCTGTTTAACAACTTGAACATAAGGTTTATTCAGATCTGGACCAACTTCGAAATTTGCATATGAGGACTTACCGGAATTGTTATATGTTGTTCCCGGCCTCAGTTAAACTTGTTTTGATGTGTTGCTCTTGTATGCGTCATCTCTTGCCATGAGTAGTTTCATGTAGTCTTGTCTTGCATCATGCTTGTTGTGCATCATGCCTTGTTCTTGTGTGGTGTGTTTACCATGTTGTGTGTTTCTTCTCGATAGTTCCTGTTTCGTTGCGATCGTGAGGATTCGTTCGTCTACGCTGGGTTCGGCTTCATCTGTTCATCTTCTTCATGGACTCGTTCTTCTTCCTTGCGGGATTTCAGGCAAGATGACCGCTACCCTGGATCTCAATACTATCATTGCTATGCTAGTTGCTTCGTTCTATCGCTATGCTGCGCTACCTATCACCTGTTTATCAAGCCTCCCAAATTTCCATGAACCTCTAACCTTCGTCACCCTTCCTAGCAAACCATTGCTTTGCTATGTTACCGCTTTTGCTCAGCCCCTCTTATAGCGTTGCTAGTTGCAGGTGAAGCTGGAGATTGCTCCATGGTGGACAGGATTTGGTTGGGATATCACAATATCTCTTATATTATTAATGCATCTATATATTTGGTAAAGGGTGGAAGACTCGGCCTTATGCCTGGTGTTTTGTTCCACTCTTGCCGCCCTAGTTTCCGTCATACCGGTGTTATGTTCCCGAATTTTGTGTTCCTTACGCGATTGGGTGATTTATGGGACCCCCTTGACAGTTCGCTTTGAATAAAACTCCTCCAGCAAGGCCCAACCTTGGTTTTACCATTTGCCTCACCACCACCTACATTTCCCTTGGGAATAATTAACGCAAGGGTCATCTTTATTATACCCCCCCGGGCCAGTGCTTGTCTAAGTGTTGGTCCGAACTAGAGCCCTTTGCAGCGCCCCCTCAGGGGAACTTGAGGTCTGGTTTTAGTTGTACGGATTGCTCATCCGGTGTTGCCCTGAGAACGAGATATGTGCAGCTCCTATCGGGATTGTCGACGCATCGGGCGGCTTTGCTGGTCTTGTTTTACCATTGTCGAAATGTCTTGTAAACCGGGATTCCGAGTCTGATCCGGTCTTCCTGGGAGAAGGTATATCCTTCGTTGATCGCGAGAGCTTATCATGGGCTAAGTTGGGACACCCTTGCAGGGTATTATCTTTCGAAAGCCGTGCCCGCGGTTATGTGGCAGATGGGAATTTGTTAATGTCCGGTTGTAGATGACTTGACACCAGATCCGAATTAAAACGCATCAACCGCGTTTGTAGCCGTGATGATCTCTTCTCGGCGGAGTCCGAGAAGTGAACACGGTTTTGGGTTATGTTTGACGTAAGTAGGAGTTCAGGATCACCTCTTGATCATTGCTAGCTTCACGACCGTTCCGCTTGCTCTCTTCTCGCTCTTACTTGCGTATGTTAGCCACCATATCATGCTTAGTCGCTGCTGCAACCTCACCACTTTACCCCTTCCTTTCCCATTAAGCTTTGCTAGTCTTGATACCCATGGTAATGGGATTGCTGAGTCCTCATGGCTCACAGACTACTACAACAACAGTTGCAGGTACAGGTTGCGATGACCATGACGCGAGAGCGATGCTTGCTTGCGTTGAGTTCTTCTTCTGCTTCTTCGATCAGGGGATAGGTTCCAGGTCGGCAGCCTGGGCTAGCAGGGTGGATGTCGTTTGAGTTTCTGTTTGTGTTTCATCCGTAGTCGGATGGTGCTTTGATGTATTGTGATGTTGTATTCGTGTGGCATTGTATGCCTCTTGTATGTATCCCCATCTATTATGTAATGTAGATGTAATGATATCCACCTTGCAAAAGCGTTTCAATATGCGGGTCTATCCTTGGTGGGACCTTCGAGTCCCTTTTGGATAGGGTCGCATATTGGGCATGAAAAGTTGGTGTCAGAGCCTCGACCGACCTTAGAAGCCCCCTTGATTGATCGTGTAGTTTGGCCGTTGTTGAGTCTAGAAGAAAACTGTTTTCGGAGTCTAGTTATATCGGAGAGTAGGAATTCTTTTTACTCCTCATCCCCTTCGTCGCTCTGGTAAGGAATCTTGACATGGGTGTTTTGAATCACTCCTCTTCCCCTTCAAATTTTCTTTAGGTTCTCGCAGTTGGTTTTCCGATTGTTGGTTCTCTTCTCTTTTCATCCGGTGCATTTCTCGTCATGTTAACTCGAGCCTCTTCATCTTTGAGTTCAATCCTCAGTTGTCTTCTTTTCCCACCCGCCCACCCCTTTTTCTTCTTGGAACCGGAGTCCGTAATCGAGTATTCATCCTACTCGTGCGAAATCTTTGCCTTCTTTCCTCAATGATTTCAACCGGTGTTTTCTCTTCAAGATATTCGTCGTTTTCCCCTTCCAAGTTGCCTTTGTTTTGCCGCCCTCCCACCCTTTTTCTTCCTGGAGTCTGACTCTCTCTCGACCATCAATTTCATTCGTATGGAGCCTCTTTAGTCTTTCGTAAATTATTTCAACCAATGAATTCTCGTCTCGGTGGACATTCTTCATCTCTTTTCTTCTCCGGTGGATTCAATTCTAATTTTCGGTGTTAATCGCATTCTTTTCCTTGGATCAAGTGTTTTCCCTGCTCGTTCGCCTCTCGCCAGTTTATCATTCCAGAGCTCAAGACATCTCAGGAGATTCGTCTGTGTTCGAATTAATTCGAGGTTGTCACCTCATTCAAATATTTCAATTGTTCTGGTGCTTCATCTATCTGTTCATCATCCCTTCCCAATGGTGTTATCTCTTCAGTGGGCCCTAACCCACAGGTCTTTTCCCAGGATCTTACCTGACTCTTCTAATTTCCCGGAGCTATTCCCAATTCTTTTCGAAGAGTGACGTAAGAATGAATTTCATCAGTCACATGCCTTTCCAAGATCGATTTCAAATCATTTCATTGTTGGCTCAACCTCTTCGCTTGTCATTTTCCCGGAGCATCTCAGAAACTTTGGTGGTGTTTCTCCTCGTCATTTGAAGACCGAAGAAGAGTTTTTCGTCTCATTCTTGTCTGTTCTCCCGAAGATTCGTGGTTCTAGCTTCTTGTTACCCTCTCAAATTATTCCATTTGTTAGATATTCTTTCTTAACCATCCGGAGTATGTCAGAAGTTGTTATTCCATTTCTTTTCACCGGAGGCCATCGTTCCATAAGAATTATTCGTCCTCATATTTCAGCTACCGTTATCCAATTATCACGGTGTTTCGTTCAAGTGTTCTTTAATCAGCTCATGATCTCTTTGTTCTTTTGCATGTAATCCCCTCAAGCATATTTGTTCTTCTAATTATTCCCGGTGAGTCATTCTCTTTCGTCAGTCATTTTTGAATTCTTACGGTGGTTTCTTCAGATTCTTTTTCCTTGATTATCATTTTAATACATTCGTTCTTTCAATCCTACCGGTGGTTCATGAAGACTTTCTCAAGTTTTGCGCCATTTACCCCTCAATCCTTTTGCCAAGAAGAATAAGTAGTATGTAAAATCCATTGCTTGTCATCAATTTAATTTGATGAGGATAAGCATACAATAAATCTTATTCTTATTTCATCCAAGTGAGTAATCCCTTCCTTCGGAGTTTGATCTTGTTGAATAAATTCTAGTTCCAGGTGCTTTCATCTTTTCTTTTCTGGAGTTCAATCTTCCTCGGCCTTTTCGTCGGAACCTCCATCTAAATCACCGCAAGGCTCATCTTATTCTTTCATCCTTCATTCTATCTCATCATCCTTTTTGTCACCGGAGTTCTTCATGGTGGTTCTTCATGATTTAATCTTTTCTTCAAGTGTTCGTCAAGATTCTTGTTGGTGGAGTTCAAGTATCCTTCTTCTTGCTTCTCGAGGTGCAATTAAATCTTCGTATTATTTTGAAGTGGAGTTTTGCATTTCTTCATTCTTCTTAGCTATTTAATCTTTTCCGTTTGTGGCCGGTTATCACCTTATGATCTTGAGTTGTTACCTATAAGACCACAACAAGGTTATTCTTTCGTTGTTGATTTTCTCAACAACTCCGTTCAACCTTTCCTTCTAAGTTCTTTTCATTCCATTCTTTCAATTCTTCCGGAGGCATTGCATTGCTTATTTCGTCAAGTGACATCCCATCTTGTGAAGTTCGTGTTCTATTCCTCCATGTTTTAACCGGAGTGCTGCCTAAATCGTTTTAGTCTTATTCGTTTCTTATCTCGTTCTAACCGGAATGGTTTCATAGTCTATCTGATTCCGTGAGCTTTTGATTCTCTTCATTCTCGTCGTTCCTCTCTTCTTCTCAAGTGCTCTCGATTCTTTGCTTCTTATCTTGAGTTCCTATTTCACCTCATCCCTTTTCCCTTCCGTCTCGGTCCTAAGATCTCGAGACGAGATCTCTTGTTAGTGGAGGAGTGTTGTAACGCCCCGGATTCGGTGCGCCAGGTGTCCACCAGTTATTCGCCATCGTTGCCATGTCATTTGCTTGCGTGTTGCATTTTGTCATGTCATCATGTGCATTTCATTTTGCATACGTGTTCGTCTCATGCATCCGAGCATTTTCCCCGTTGTCCGTTTTGCAATCCGACAGTCTTATGTCCTCCGGCGTCCCCCTTTTGTCTCTTGTTGTGAGTGTGTGTTAAACTTTCTCGGAATGGCCCGAGGTTTTCCAAGCGGCCTTGGTATAGCACCGGTAGACCGCCTGTCAAGTTTCGTGCTATTTGGAGGTCGTTTGATACTCCAACGGTTAACCCGGTAACCGTAAAGGCATCTTTTGTGTGTAGTCCAACACCCCTTCAAAGTGGCCCAAAACCCATCCAAACACCCTCCATGCTCTCGCCGTTCGATCACGATCGTGTGGGCAAAAACCGCTCCTCATTTCGACTCTCCTAGCTCCCTCTACCTATATATTAGTCCCCCTCCCCCGAATTCGCGGATGAACCCTAGCCCCTTCTTCCTCCGCGCGCCGGACACGTCCGCCGCCACCCCCCTCGTCCAACCACAGTGCGCCACGTCGCCCTCGCGCCCGCTCTCTCTCTCCTTCGCCGCCCGCGGCCCGCCAGGCCCTCGCGAAGCCCGCCCGAGCCCATTTGGGGCCCGGGTCGGACCCC